>NC_092816.1:64965917-65294251 GCF_023375885.2 Dermacentor andersoni | reverse complement strand
GCGCCGCTTTCAAGGTAGGCCCGCGTGGGCGCGCTCAGCCGCGTCGTACGCAGCCGCCGCTGGAGTACACTTAGGTTCTTCCAGTTGTTGGAGAACCAAGGGGACCATGTGTGGAAACCAGTGGATCTCTTAAATGTTCCGGAGAAGCTTCTGGAAACGATAATTTATAAGGACGCAAGGAACATTGACAGCGGGGGCGGGGGCGGTGACGTCACGCTTCGGTCCTGAACGGAGAAGTTACCTTGCGTGAATGTGCTTACAAACAATCTTCACAGGCAAGAAAGTATAGATGTCGAGGCCAAACATTTCAGATATCGAGTTGACCCACTGTAGAACTAGTATGTCCTCACCATTGCCTGGTAAAAACCTGAAGCACACCAATTATGAATAAAGATCCAAGAAACCTCAGATCGCATTTGGAACCCTCACAATTCTTGAGGTTTTGCTCTTAGCTACTGGGGAACGTGATGCGTGCCTAACAAAATATGTTCAAGTACTATACGTACGGTGCGGACTATAGACAAGAAAATATGGTATTTATTTTCCACAGAAAAAAAAGGGAAGGGGGATGAGGGGGAGCTTGTCAGTATTCTATATTTATCCTGAAGCCCTCCATCACCCCCTCCCACTCCCCCCCCCCCCCCCCCCCCTCCACACCACTTTCTTTGAAATTGTTTATGTCCGACAACATGCCGTGCGCGTTTTCGCACCCGCAGGAGGTGTCCAGTGGCTATGGCCTTGCGCTGCTGAGATCGAGGTCGCGGGTTCGATTCAGAACGCGGCGACCGCATTTCGATGGGACGAAATGCAAAAACGCCCGTGTACTCGGATTTAGTTGAGCTTAAGGGACCCCAGTCGGTCAAGTTTAATCAGGAGTCTCCCATTACGGCGCGTCTCGTAATAATATTCTGCCGTTGGCACGTAAAACCCCAGAACTGAGTTTATGTAGTACATTTTCGTGCGTAGCATCTTTAAAATAAAGCTATAGACATTCAAACGCATAAAACAATAGTAAAAAATACAGTGGCATATGGCTTAGCATTAAAGAGAGTTAGAAACGGACTCACGTCCAAAAACTCTGTAGTGACCAAGCACATAATTGCCGATGTTGTAGCAGTTGGCAGCCTGCAATAGACGGTGAGAAAGGTAAGCGCAAAACGCGTGACCACTTGTGCAACTTCTAGCAGCTCCCGAGCGTATTGGCAATGAATGCCTCCAATATTTATGTAGATAGTGGCGGAAATACGGGGTATTTTGTTCAGTTTCGCCCCTCTAACACAGCTTCGTACACCCTGATTTTCAGAACAAGAACTACGTTTACTGCAAATGCTCCCAAAGAAAGCGCAGTGATGCCCGTGAACTTTCCATGCAGCACTCCTCGCGATTCTATTCGTCCAGATCAGTCACGTGGTTTAAAGCATGGACCCATATATAGCGGGAAATCTGCCAATGAGGCACCGCTAAACAAGGTTGCAATTGTAGCATCGCCAGCTTGTCAACATTTAGTAGGTTGTTGGTTTGCTGACCAGTGCCCCCAGACAGCTGATTTGAAAATTAATTCGTGGACCTGTTCAACCTGGTTCTTTAAAGCACGGAGTACACATGACTTGCCCCATTGATCATTCTTAATTAGGTGAACAAGGTGGCCGACCTCCGCGTAACCATCCCGCTTGGAAGAAGCGTGTTCACTACTAGTAAGCAAAGATCACTAGACTCAAAATTATTGCTATGACACAAACTAACATAAGTCACTGTGTTCGGCCAATGGATCAAGTTAATCAACGACGTTGTCGAAATATAAGCATGTGGTGCTTTATCCAAACCAGAGATGTCGATCGCGTTTTACAAGAGCGAAAGAAACGCGTTGGCGGGCCCCAGTAAGCGCGCACAAATTTATATCGATATTGACCCTATCTGCTGCGTCTTTGTGACGAAAAGCTAGTGCCATATACTTTTCGGATTCCTATATACCGCACGTATGTAGGACATCTTTTCACCATTCCCCGGCTTCGATCCTGCCACTGCGAAATAAGATCGACGTTTGTGCCACTGGTTTCAAGATGAAACCTGAACATCTAGGTACATTTTATAGGTGATCCTGATGTCACTGCTCAGCCAGAGGTAATACTTATTTTGAAACAACTATCCTCCATTTCCTTGTTAGCCAAGCATTTACGTTAGCCCACCAACGTCATTAAGCTGTGGGCGGATTCCAGATGGCTCAGCTCTCTTGCAGAGGTGAAGAGCAGGTCCACTGCGTTTCTGTGGGTGGAGCTTCTTTGTAATTCTTAGGTTGCCACCGTTTATAGCGTCGGCAGAGCAGTAAATGCTGGCAGTGGTAACAGCTCCAAAGCGCTCTCTTCCTTCCTATCTCTGCAATCTTTCCGCCCGCTCTCCTTCATAACCACACGGCTGACCGGTCGGTGTTCAGGTGTCAGCCGCGTGCCATACATGCGGCAAGCAGGCTTTCCTCTTCTCTGTCTATCGATCCCCCCTCTCTCTTTAACAAACTAATTCGCAAAATGTTTTCTAAGTATTAGGTAAATAAATAGTTTATTGGTGACTACGTTGCACAGTTCCTAATGCCGAACGTTACGAACAATGCGTTGCCGACAGACATAACCACCTTGTATTACGCTGCGTTTTTAGAACGACCGGAACGGGTAGCTGAAACGCTATAAATTTCAAGTTTTAGTAATAAGCGCGCCTGGTGGTTCTGCAAAGCGAACAGAACACCATTCCACGTCAGTCATAAACACACATTAAAATAGCGCAATGGACAGAAAGAATGCAGACGATTTTTTCTGTTGCTGCTACAGATTGTCTAATTTTGAGCGTTGGTCCAACAATTATTTCCGAACCCAGTCGATTGCGAATACTAAGTAAAGACGACCATCGAATATCATATCAATTACCAAATATTCAAATTTTTTAAAGAAGGAAATAGCTGAGGGATAAAAAAAGAAATACGCTGAAGCGGATGAAGGCGAAAGCCTGCCCGTTCACGAGACATTCATTACATTACTTGACATTTTTATTCTAATGCGTTCTTGCTTCCTATTAGTTGTTTTCTCCCACGAAAGCTCGTGGGTTCGAGTGCCTTAGTTAAATCTACCTTAATTAACCGTGCCTTAATTAACTCCGCCGTAATTAACACCAGAGGTAGTGGGTTCGAATGTCGTCCTTCACGACGTCAATTGGAATCCGACTTGAAAATATGATCGATTCGGCCATATATCCATGTTGGGCCGTGGGTTCGAGTGCTTTAATCAACTTCGCGTTAATTAACACCAAAGGTCGTGTGTTCGACTCAGGACCTTCACAGCGTCAATTCCAATACACCTTGGAGACACGGCCGGCTAGGCCATATGTATCCAGGTGGGTTCGACTCCCACCAAAGGTCGAGGGCTCGATTCCCACAAAGCTCATGGGCGCCACTCTCGACGTTTGCGATGGCGATTAGAATCCGACTTGGAGATATGGCCGGTTCGCGCATATCTCCAAGTGGGTTCAACTTGGAGGTCGTCGGTTCGAGAGCCATAATTAACTCTATCCTAATTAAGTGTACCTTGATTAACTTTGACTTAATTAACAACATAGGTAATGTTGACGCTTCTTCGCCTCGGCTTCACGGTTCTTAAAGAACTTGATTGCCTAATTTGCTTTAATTAACGGCCAAGATTGTGGGTTTGACTCCCACCAATGGTGGAGAATCCGACTGCCTATGAATGAGCCGTCTAAGGCTTTCTTAATATCGGCGGATCCCACGCACTGTGGGAGTCGATGTAAGCGAAGCATTGTATGGTGCTTGCGTTGACTGACGATAATTAGCGGTGATATCGGCGGTGAATCTGCGATTTCTTCAGCGTTTAGTCTAATACGAGAGTGGCGAGTTGTTAAACGTTACTTTGCACGAACCACTGGTGTTTGTCTGCGTAGTTTACACAACACACGGGGAGACGTATTTGCTTGACGCGTTGTTGTGCGTCATCGTTCATATTCTCTGAGAGGGCTTAGCATTATCATTGGCTCGCATGGCACATCGCCATCGTGGCAGATGTGTTAAACTTTAATTGAATTACGTAGTTGTACGCATTTCAATTATAATTACAATTGTATGTATACATTGTGTATGTACATTCACGGTGTGCACCATGTTTCGCTGTGTAGCGAAGGCGCTCGTGTTCCACGCGGCGCTTATTTCGGGCATGGGTGTCCTCGACGCTTTAATGCACGCTATAGGGTCATTTTTCTGGCGCGTGCTTGCGTGTTCCTTCTGCACACGTGGCCAGCACGCTGTTGAGACGCCAGCTCCAAGAGCTCTCTTTGGGCTATGGACAACTGCAATGTTTACACTATACATCGAAGGATGTTACACTATCACAGCCCGATATTGCAAAGGAAAGCAAGCAGAGTACTCGCCGTAAGCGAAAACTGTGAAACGCTGCCGCGGCGGCGCGGCTGCGCCACGAAGCTCTTGCTAATGGCACTAAAGAGAATGAGAGATTGCCAACTCCTTCTTAAACAGCAACACACGACTAAAGCAGGTATCCAGAATTTTAGATGATGGAGTAGAGCTCAATTCCCCCTGCCGATATAGCTGAGGCTTTTAGCAGTATTTTTCTTTCATAAGAATTTACATTTTCCTACACAGATCATCAGCATGAACCGTCTACCTCGTCGTTACGTTTTTTAGTTCCTACAACACCAGAAGAAATCACTGCTGTTATAAGTTATCTAAAAGGGGCAAGTGATGGAATTGATGAGGTGTACCCTGGTAACACTAAATTAATTGTGCACCTAATTTCAGACATACTTTCCTTTATTGTTAATTTATTATTCGAGACGGGTTTATTTACTTCTGAATTTATGCGTGGCGAAATCATCCCAGTTCTGCGAGAAGGCGACAGGTCATTATTACATGACTACATTTGCATTCTACAGTTTTGGGAAAGTTGAGAAATAATTGAAATACGGCTAAACAAGTACCTTTCTAAATTTAATACGCTCTATTCATGCCAGTTTGGTTATCGCCATAGATATGAAAGAGCCGACAGTCATATTATTGAGCAACCAACATATATTAATCGACGAGGGATTTCTCGCCACCGAAGTTTTTATCGATCTAACGCAAACATTTGATGGCATAAATCATAATATCCCATTCTCTAAGCTCGAAGCAATTGGCGTTTGTGGGCCTGCACTTTCACTACTAAAAAGCTACTTACATAAGAGAGTTCAAGTTGTTTCTATTTCTAATGCTTATTCTCGACAGCGAATTACTAACATTGATGTGCCCCAGGCCCCTATCCTGGGGCCACTTCTGGTTTTGGTTTATATTTTATTTATTTATTTATTTATTTTTATTTAGAACATACTGCAGGCCTAAAGTAGGCCCAAGCAGGAGGGGCGAATACATAATATATGCAAAAAGAACAGGATTAGCAAAATTGAAAAATGTTAAGTACAAGTTGTAACACAAAATACAGCAATAAATACAAGGCTCAGATGCAAAATACAAAAAGTAAACGTAGAAATAAATGGCTCTCAAATTGAATGCTGTGAAGAAAACATTGAGTCAAAAGAATCAGCTCTGGTTAAAAGATCTGGCGGACACCTGTTCCACTCCTCAATGGTGCGTGGAAAAAATGAGTATTTAAAGGCGTTAATCCTAGCACTGTAAGGGGTTAATGATTGTGCATGATGATTTCGTGTTTGGCGCGTAGTGTTAGGTTTAAGGAAGGGGTCTGCATTCATAGACAGTTTATGGTTTTTTAGTAAGAAAAGTAGTTTCAGTCTTTGAATTTTCCGGCGCAGCTGTAATGTTTCAATACCGTGAGTTCGCATGAGGGCCGTTGGTGAGTCAGTTACACGATACTTTGAAAAAATAAAACGGACGGCTTTGCGTTGAATCATTTCAAGGGCCTCGATGTTACGTTTAGTGTAGGGATCCCAGACGGTGCACGCATATTCTAGTGATGGCCTTATTATTGAAAAGTAGGTTAATTTTTTAAGTTCAGGTGGGGCAAGTTTTAGTTTATGTCTAAGAAAGCAGAGTTTACGAAAGGCTGAGGAGCATACGTTTGATACATGTTTATTCCAGCTAAGGTTTTTCGTTATTGTAACTCCTAGATACTTGTACTCGCTGACTTCGGTCAGAAGGTGAGATGAAATATTGTAAGGAAATGAGAAGGAAGCCTTTTTGTTAGTTATCGTCATGTATACTGTTTTCTCTAAATTTAGCTTCATGTCCCATTTATTACACCATGTATGTATGTTCTGAAGATTGGAGTTTAGTAAAACTTGATCATCTTGGCAAGTAATTTGGTGAAATAAAACGCAGTCACCTGCAAATAATCTAATTTGAACAGGGGTAGTTATAACGTTAGTAATGTCATTGATATATATCAAAAAGAGGAGAGGTCCGAGGACGCTTCCCTGTGGGACGCCTGAAGTGACCGGCAGGTGGTTTGAATAGCAATCATCAATACAAACAAATTGTGTGCGGTGAGAAAGGTATGAGGAAATCCAACGAATTATGAAATTAGGAAGACCAATAAGTTCAAGTTTGTAAATTAGTTTGGCATGAGAAATAACATCAAAGGCTTTGCTGAAGTCTAAAAAAATAACATCCATTTGACCAGCGCTATTTAGTACACTTGCAAAAGTATGAATGACAGAAGTTAGCTGAGTGACAGTGGAAAAGCCTTTTCGAAACCCGTGCTGATGGGGGGTAAGTTCCTTGTTATCGTTTAGAAATGTAGTTATGTAGTTATAATATATATAGCTATGATATGCTCAGCAAGTTTGCAACATGTGGAAGTTATTGATATGGGACGATAATTAGCAATCAAGGCAGTATCACCCTTTTTCAGCACGGGCACAATCCGCGCTTTCCTCCAGTCGATTTATGATTACCTAATTATTAATTATTAATATTAAAGATTTACCTAATTGCCTTTCTTCCACAAAATGCGTTCTTTACGCAGATGACACCCCGTATTCACAATTAATATATCTCATCTCTCGTCAATAAGTTAAATACTGACGGAAAATATCCTAAGGTGGTGTAATGTTATGTTATCTACTAATGCAACTAAAACTAAATTTGTATGCTCTTCACATCAGCGAAGCATACCATCCATTCGACCTATCACTTTTGGTCCTCACTGCCTTCCTCCAAGTTCAGGTTCATCTTTCCTTGGTGTTCTACTTGATTGTAATTTGAAATATCACAATCAGCTTACGGCATACGCATCTTAAAACATGCCCTTACTTCACACGTACCACATTGCTTTCAATTTAACGTAATAGTCCACTCTCACATTACTCACGACATGATATGTTGGGAAAACACCTATAATATTCATATTGCATCTCTCCAGATACTTCAGAACGAAGCCATAAGAATAATTACTTGTAGTCGACGCTTTTCTAATACCAATTCCCTACTACATGAGAATAACATCCTTACCATCTCTGGACTCACTAAACACAAACTAGGCATTTTTTTCTACAGATCTGTGAATAATGAGCTACCATCAATCACATTTTCACCATCTAACCTGATGATTCATAATATCAGCAGATTTAAAAGAGAACTAATACTGCATTTATCACTGAAAGATTAACGAGAAGGTTTATTGTATTCGGTTTTTGTTCGTGTTTTTCGCTGTTTTTCTTTTGTTGTTGTTATTGTAAATAAACTCTTGGTACTTTCTTCACACACCATTTTTCCTGATACCATGAGGTAGGCTAAACCTTGTTATTATATATAATCAATTATGTGTTTTGCTGTGTAATCGTTCTTTTCTGTTTGCTTGCGCACTTCCTTATTATATCCTAGTGTTGCTTTGAAATGTTAACTATCATAACTGTTCTTGTACAGGAGGTCCCAATACAGTCTTTGACTATGGGACCTCCTCCTGTATACTAAATACGTCTAATATGACCCAACTTCTTATAATAAATTCTGATTATACTACGTAAGGCCCTACCTATATTAAAAAAAAAACACGAGGAATTCATATCGTGAAGCCTTCTGAACACCTATTGGGAACTTTGTTTTTTTACGCCTCCTTTGTCGTTTCCCTACTTTTCTTCCACAAACCTCCCAATCGCCTCTTACTAATCTCTATTGCCTACATGTTTGCTTTCCCCCAGCTTTCTCTGAATCCAAGGGCTTCAAGGAGGCCAGAGTTGCCTGAATCGACCGCTGGGCAGATATCTTCCCATTCTAATAAAACATGCTCCATCGTTTCCCTAGCCTTACCGCAGCAAGCTCATGCTTCTTCTTCCTCGTTGTATCTCGCTTTTAAGTGCGTGTTCTAAGGCATCCTGATTTAGCATCGAAAAGTAAAGTGCTTCTCATTAAGTTATCATAAATTGTTCCTTCCCTAAATTCGTCTTGTCCTCTTAAGTAGTCACTCATGGCAGGTTTCCTTTCCTTGCAGCCACCCATGAGATTGTCTCAGCCTATCTGACTTTCCGCTTGACGTTCTTTGTTGCCGTATTTCTCACCATACTGGTCGCATACTTGCTTGTAAGCTTCCTAGTTCTTGTCCTCCATTGTGAATCAATGTTGAGAAATTAATGTGGACCGGAATGCACGGAGTCGAGCACCATCTGGTGCTGTCTCAAGAAACCCAGCGGCGTGCGCGAGCAAGACAGAAGCAGCGCCCGGAAAGTCGGGAGAAGAGGCAACGAAAGCTTCTCTTTAAAAAAGGAAGTCGCAGTTTCGCCCGAAACGGCGAAGCATTGATTCAACTAAGCGGTGTAAGGCTGTCAGCCTTCGGCGCACCTAGACTCCCTTCTTATCACAGGTTGTTTTAAAGATAAGGCTCACGCGGCCTTGATCAGCCGCGTCATACGCAGCCGCTGTCGGCTGCGTATGAATAAATTGTAACAAATTGCGTTGTCTAAAGAGAGACAGCGAACTCATAGCCTGCTTAAAACGAGACATACTTACTCAACAGCTGCAAAGTATTGTGCATAACTGACCTCTAGAATGTGTTTGTTACAGAACTTGATTATCTGCACAACAACCGCAATTCGTACGAAATTAATATGGGACAAATTCGAATACTGAATTCTTGAATCGGATACGAACAGATAAGCAAGGACTATTAGATTCGCGTTGAAAATTTCTAACATTCACTCATCCCTACTCCATATAGATGGTTGTTAACATGAACTACATATTTTTTGAAACCAAAGAAATTGACATCGTAATTTTTGTATACGTACGGTCTATGCATACTGTCTATAGTCAAAGAATCTAATAGAAGCAAGAACAATCAACAATTTTGCGGCCCTTGTTATAAACTGTGGAACTCCAATTTCGCAAGCTCAGCTAGAGATTGCATGTATATACAGGGCAGGCTTCGTTCATTTGGCCGTGTTCTATGGTGTTGGGCTGCTAAGCATGAGGACGCGGGATTGAATCCCGGCCACGGCGGCCGCATCTCGATAGGGGCGAAGTGCGAAAGCACCCGTGTACTTAGACTTAGGTGCACGTTAAAGAACTCCAGGTGGTCCAAATTCCTTGAGTCCGCCACTACGGCGTGCCTCACAATATGATCGTGGTTTTGGCACGTAAAAGCCCATAATTACTAAATTTGGCCGGATTGCCGGTCAGCATTTTTCAAACCAACAGTTGCATTACCGCAAGAGGAAGTACGCTACAATAGCTTATCACAAAACATCGCCCAAGCACTCCGTACAGATGGTTAGCCAGCGAAGCTGAAACGTGCGGCCCCGGTGTTTATCATTGGGTAATCCCGACGGTTCATTAAACGATGGCTTGGTAGGCTGCCAGATCCTCGGTACGCAGATGTTGTTTGCGATTGACTACACGAGCCCGTTCTTGTGCCCGGCCTGCAGCATCGCACGGCGTAGACCTCTCGTTGTCGGTTCTGCTCGCGGCGATGCTGATCGAAAGCCACCTCCTCCTCAGGAGTACGCATGACGCGTTGCCTACCTATTTCAGAGCCGGAGAGAAACTGTTGCTCGCACTCTCAGCTGCGACAGGGAGCAACGACGTCACTACTGGTGCAGCCAATCGCGCGCCTCTACCTCTTTTTTTTTCGCGCATGCGCATGGAGTAGCACTGGAGAAGTTTTCGGCGTACAGGCGACAGAGGGACAGCTGGACGAATCGACTAGCTATATGCAGCTTCGCTGTAAAAGGGGCAATCAATTCTTGGAAAATGTAAAGCTAGAAATTCGGCAAAATATAGAACGACATCACCCGAACAGTGACTGTATCGGCCAAAAAAAAAAGTAGTTTTGCACAAAACCAAGAAAAATAATTCAAAATTGGACGGAACACACACCACATTCCGTCCTGTTTTGAAGTCTTTCTTTGTTTTGAGCAAAACTGCGCGTTTACACAAAAGAATGTATAGCCAACTGGCACCCAATCACAGCCTTATCACCAAAAACTTAGTGCCCCGTCGTCGTCGAATTTGGGTTTGTTCATTGAACCGTTTCGGGATGGCGTCGGCGCCACAGCAAAGGCCGTAAATTACACGTCTGCGTCCGGCCAGCAATTGCGATACTGATTCGATAAAGTTAGTTGAAAACTGTCGCTATAGCGTGATAAATGGGTGAGCTTACGATGCAGAAAATGAGCAGCCAGAGGACGGTTTCCCGTGAAAAGCTCATGGTCGTTCACAAGTAAATGCGAAACTTCTTCTTCGTGTCCTGGCCGGGCGTCGATGACAGTGAAAAAGATGATGAAGTTCGTAGTGATCGTGATGATGACGATATGATGCGGTCAAATGGTGTGAGGGGTGAGGGCGGAGTAGTAGCAGAAAATATCAATTAGGAGGAAAAGGAAACTGATCACGTGGTAACAAAAGTAATGTTCGTGCGCGGTCGCCGAGAAGAGCACGGTGGCGTCAGTTGTGGAGAACTTTGTAGTGCACTGACCACATCGCGTCCTGTAGGCACTGGGCCATCGTATGGATATTTTCTTTTGCCAGCTTTTTGAATATAAGCCAGCTGTGGGCTCTAGGCGCTGTACATGAACCTTCTTGGATTCTGGCGTGGATCGCCGGACTTTTGTACCAGCCACAGTTCCAATATATTCAGTGGCATGTTGCGCGTAAGATTCAACTGACCGACTGAACGAACGAACGAACGAAACAAACAAACAAACAAACAAACAAACAAACAGACAAACAAACAAACAAACAAACAAACAAACAAACAAACAAACAAACAGACAAACAGACAGACAGACAGACAGACAGACAGACAGACAGACAGACAGACAGACAGACAGACAGACAAAGAAACAAACAAAGAAACAAAAAAACAAAAAAAACAAAAAAACAATAAATAAATAAATAAATAAATAAATAAAAATTCAGTAGTGATATAGCGGTAAATGCGATAAAAATGCGTTACCATTACGTCGCACCTCTTTGAGATCCCAGATCAATGATTCACACCGCGTTCGCCAGCTCATTCGAACCACGTCCTGCCTCTTCGAGGTGCGAAGTGCGACTGGCGGCGGTCCACAGCAGACAACCGCGAATTGCGCTACATTTATATTATCCATATGCAGACATACACCTTTGCACATACACACACACACAAACACACAAGCTCAGAAGTTCTCCCATCCCCTCGCTGCCTCTACCACGTGAGCGGCTTCCCACACTTCGTACACATGCACTGCTTTCCACTTTGACACTCATAACGCTACTGCCTTAAATAATAAATAAACGTGAGCAGCTTTGTTTAAAGTTTCAAGTAGTGCCAGCGCATATGGAAAGCAACTCCGAACTTGATGCTGAGACCATAATCGCGACACGTGCGCCTTGCTCTTTTATTGTTGAGTGTAGAAGCATGAGAACGCGGACGTAGTCACCTTTATAAACGTCCCTCATTTACATACAGCCAAGAGCAAAAGAAGGAAGCGGTTAATCATTTCCTTCAAATGTTTTCGAAGTTACCGGGTATGCACTCCTTTCTATATATATCAGTGCGTGCAAACACCCCGATTATTGGCCCAAGTCCTGCAGGAAAGGCGCCGACGCATATCTTCAATCTCCATCATTTTCATAATCATCAACGTCGTCGTCGTCATCATCGGCTTTTACACAGTGAGAACAAGAGGAGAGAAAAAGAAGAAGAAGAAGCGTAGAAGAAGAAATGATCTCATCACGTAGGGGGGCTATCTACTTGATAGGAATGCATATCGTAAGTAAAAACAAATTTTCGATAACGCAAGACTGACATATGTTCTTCCCTACGCATGCTTCCATTTGTATGGGTGTGTGTTCAGATAATCGTGAAATGTCAGACGTTCGCCTGTAATCGCAGGTGCCCAACATCGTTGGAGTCGTGCGTTTCACCTACGGTTTTCACCGGACCTCATCGGGTAAGTGCGCAGTAGGGCATGCGATGACGTCAGTAGACTTCGATGTTTCAAGAAGCGCAGCTCTCAATCATCGGCCCACAAGTGTACTGAATAACGACACGTTGTTTACGCTTAGCACTTATGCAAATGCACACTTTCCTTCATCGAAATACCGGCCATGTGTGCATTTGATCAAATCACACAATTGTACTGCGTGGAAGCCATGAAAGAACGCGTATGAGACACATGTGATGAAATGCGGCTGCAGGTGGATGCCATGAACGAATGTTTATATGCCAGCTATCTGTCGCCGACCCAGTTGATGTGACAGGATTTAGCATAAACACGAGCACACGTTGAATCGCCCATCGAAAAAAATTGCTCTCCACCGCGTAGAAAAAAAAAAATCATTTTCTCACCTAAAGAGCAATATTAAGTCGCTGTGTATTCGTAAGTTTAAGTTGCACTTTTGAACACAGGTCGGCAGAATAAGCGGAACTCACTCAGACTCACTAACAAAATATAACTTTGCTTAGGGATCAGTCGGACTCGTACTCACCCAAACATCAGCTGGGGCCCCCCTTCACTCGGACTCAGGCTCACCAAAATTGTACTCAGCCGGGCTCGCTCAAACTCAGACTCACTGGTCGGTCTGAATCTCGGTGAGTCTGAGTGGGTCGACTCATGAGTGAGTTTGATGGTCTATGGTAACGAACCACTAATTTTTTTATGCACGAATGGAGGCTTGGTAAGTTGCTTAAAGAAGATGGGAGGACGAAGGTATGTGGCCCCAACAGCCAGCTCACGAACAGCTCTACGCGATGACGGGTACTTTGACAGTTAAACAACTCAGAACTGTTAGTGTCTCATAAAATTTCAATTGCACTGCGTAGAAACCGAATAATCAGTTCAGCCTCTTCCGGTAGCTTTTCCTGCGTATCAGAACTCGGGGAGATGGCTTGAAATCATCGACACCACACTTACCTGATGGCGCTGGAGCATCAGCGCATGTAATACAAAAAAGGAAATTTGAGATTTCAATTTGATACAACACATTAGTCAACCTTTTCCCTCCAAACAAATGCCAATAGACCGACGAAGGAATGTCTATTTAAGCATGTTAACGAGGAGTAAGAAAGCAAGCTAGGAGATAACAATACGACACGCCGCCAGCCTTGGCAAGGCAACTCAGCGTGAAGCCCTCCTCCTCGCTTTATCTCTCAGTCATCCAAACACGTGACACCGCACGCGGCGGATTAATGCCGGTGTGCTGGTTTACTGGTAGGTTCTAGGTGATGCTAACTTGTTCGGGTGCTTTTTCCGACCGCCCTGCGCAGGTTCTCTACAGATATATGTGATTATGCGACATTGGTTATTTACTGCAACGTATTACATTTATCGTATTTGTTGCAACGTGGGAACGCGGCAGCCGCACGTTGCTGTCGCAACCGTCCTAACTTCACGAGGGCGTGGGCTGAGCGTGGCTAGCACCACGATGTGGCAGAAAATAAATCATACCGCGACATGACCACGTGATGGACCGACTTTTGTTTGTTTCAAATTTTATCCTGTGACGCTTCCACCTATACTTTTTTTCCCTTTCTCCGTGTATATTCATCCGTCGTAGGATAGCAACCTGCTTCTAAGTATATGCAGCGTGGATCTTCATTGTCCATTTACTGTTTATTCCACTTTCTTTCTTTCGCAGCGCGTGTCGGGCTCCTGCTCGACGCATTGCTCGGCGTCGAGTGCGTCGTCAATATCGTCAGTGACGTCATAGTGATCCTGTTTCTCTGGAGAGCGGTAAGTCTGTCATAGTATTCTTGCAAATGTGCTAGAACTGCCCCTGCAAAAGAACAACAACAAAATGTTCGCACTATATGGAAATTCTATAGACGCCTTTCTTTTTTCTTC
This sequence comes from Dermacentor andersoni, assembly GCF_023375885.2. NCBI lineage: Eukaryota > Metazoa > Arthropoda > Arachnida > Ixodida > Ixodidae > Dermacentor > Dermacentor andersoni. The sequence goes on along the minus strand of NC_092816.1, from coordinate 65,279,968 downwards.
TGCGAACTCCGAAGGCTGTCTACAGGAACAACCTGTCGACTAATGGCTTAACGCTTACCTCGTCTCAAATAATGTCGATGGACTTAGTGAATGCTAACCAGTCGTCCGTAAAACACGAACTACTCTAACACAACCATTTTAGTATGGTCAGCATGTGTAGCTATAGATAGCCATATACGATTTGCATTCCGGCGTTTTACGAGCGAAAACGACGATCTGATCATGAGGCATGCCGTAGTGGAGAACTGCGAATTAATGTTGACCACCAGGACGTATTTAACGTTCCTCCCTCATGCACTGGACACGGGTGCTTTCGTATTTGGCCCCCATCGAAACGCGGCCGAGATTCGATCCCGCGACCTCGTGCTTAGCAGCGCAACAACATAAACGCTAGGCCATTGCGGCGAGTAGCCTACAGGAACAACCTACGGGTAAGCAACGCTGTTTACATCTGTACAAGTATAGTCAACTATAGGCTGTCTAAATTCATAAGCGGGTTACCCTTTCCACGCACGGGAGAAAATCCCATGAGTGACGTAGAGTCGATGAGACTATGGTTTCGTGTATAACGTATTTGAACCACGTGGCCTTAGAGGTGTGAACAACTGCCTGGAAAAGTCCGGGAAGATCAAAGAATATAAGCAAAAACTATAGGCCGTTATTCGCAAAATGTCTTTTACGTAAGTGCCGTCCGCGATTGGCCATTGCCGCGACGATCTCCTGGTCATCGAAGTCAATCAGTGTTGTGAACCGTAGGTATACGAACGCCGGCCCATGAGAAATTCCTCCTACGCAAGAACATATTAGTGGAAAAAAATCTGAGGAGTTTCGTTCGTAAGAACTGCGTAAGAGTGGGCTGGCGCTCTTCGCAAGTTCTGCGTTCACAATCACGGATGGTTAGCGTCTGTCTGTGTGAACCACCCTGGCGTATACAGAGCGCTTTGCAAATGAGCGCCCGGTATTTGTTTGCCAAATACCGGGCGACAACACTTTGTCGTGTGACAGCGGCAAACACTTTATTTGTCGCCGTCACACCGGACAACAAGTTGGCGAACAGTGTCTACAAACAACGTGCTGTCGGAAGTCTTATCAAGCCGAAGCAACGAAAATTGTAGACACCTGGCGAAAACGTGTATCTTAAGAACTTCCAGTATAAGTGCGAAAGAATGCCAGTGACAACATAGCTTGAAGGTTGCACGGGCTAACGTGCTGTTTCACCAATCACGACTCACCGATAATTTCCCGTACTTATTGTTATTACGTTCCCATAAATGCAGGAGAAGGCGGACGAGAAAACCGTGAGTAAATTATCTCTTTTATTATTATTATTATTATTATTATTATTATATAAGCTATCTAGTGGCGCGTTCCAGTGCTCTAACATCTTTTTCGACACTGCGAAGTCGACATTCTGACGTACTAAACATGCGTGACTGAAGAGAACCTACATTTGTATTATGTGGCAGGATACTGAAGCAGCTGAATGACTGACATTTCGTATAGACCCTCCATGTGAGAAAATAATAGCATGCTGGAGCCGGATTATAGGAAGAATTCTTTTTTATTTCGATTCTATGCTTTCCATATCATTTGTCGCAGCAAGTGGCTGATACTGGCAATAGCGGAGACCTGGCGTCACGCCAGACGACGACGAAGCGCGACAGGAGTGGAAAATTAAACAAAAAAGAAACGAATATTCTTACATTTCATTGAATCTTGTTTCATTTATATTTACCTTCAGGGATTCAAAACATGAGGGAAGGAAGCAGGCAGGAGCGAAAAGAGAAAAGCAGTCGCAAGTAAAATGGACAGATATACAAAGAAGTACAACAATAATCAAGCAGTTCAACTCTGGTAGTAAAAGAACGAATGTCAGTTAAAAATGTCGAGTAGTGTAGCACGAAAGCCGGAGGGGTCACCTAGTAGTACAATATATTGGGAGAGGCGGTTCCAATCAATACAATATTCCGGCAAAAAGATTCAGAATGGGTTATGGTTTGCCATCTTGGCACACATACCTTCTAGGCATGGTCAATACGTAAGAATATATGTGGTGGTGATTTTATCGAAAGCGTTTGAAGATAGTGATTGCGATAAAATGCTTTCTGGAACAAACAGAGGTGAAACAACTGCAGGCGTGTTGCAAGTGGGGACATGTTAAGCTGCGACTTGATGTAGGTTACACTGGACGGGCGTTGTAGTCTGATAATATGAAACGTGCGCAGCGATGTTGTGCTGGATTTTTTGTTGGTCAGTTAACCTGACATTAGCCATATTCCAGACAATTGAAGCGCATTGAAGATGCGGGCGAGTGTATGTATAATGCATAGTAACTATATTTAACGGTAGTATTGCTAAGGCGAAGGCTTCGTCTGATATATCTTACCTTTGGGTTAGCGTTTGCATTGATTGAATCTATGTGATCCTTCCACGTTAGGTTACTGGCAATGTTAACACACAACTATTTAAATAATGAGACATAGGAGAGGGCAACTTTAAACTTGAAAGGGCTGATGAATATGCAACTTGAATTCACTGATAATGGATGACACTTAAAAGGCCCAGACTTAGCAAACGGCTTAAATGAGTACTTTACGAACCTTGTATCTAGCGTTCACGACATTGAGGCTGCCCGTTTTCCAGTTGTTCCAAACCCGGAAAGTGCATTCTTTCAACCTGCTACTCCAGATGAAGTGTACGCTATTTTTATCTATCTAAAGAACGCCCAAGCACGCGATATTGATGAGCTACAGATAAAGCCGACTGAATTTGTTATCGACACCATCCTCCCACATATACAATGTTTGTCTACCGAAGGATTTATGTCTGGCATGCAATGTGCAAAAGCTGTTTTGTTGTTTAAATGTGGTGTGATAAACAGCATTTCCAATTATCGGCCTGTGTTATTATTTTAAATAGTTTCAAAAGGACTCGAGAAAATCATCTGTGAGAGGGTTGAGTCATTTTGCGAGAATTATTCTTTGTTAACTGAGCATCAATCCGGATTTCGTCGAGGCATGTCAGCAGAAACGGCTCTGTTAAACCAAAAAGACCTCATACTGACAGGGTTTGAGGAAAGAAAAAAAACACTCGGTGTGTTTGTGGATTTAGTAGCTTTAGTAGGCGCACTTGCGTTTGCGCGGGAATTCGGGAGAAATAATGATTATCTCGTTTTCGAGGCCGGCACGGATTCAGCTGTATGCAAATAGAGAAACGCGAGAATGTTATCCGCACGTTTTAGTGTGTATTGACGTGACATCACTGACGTAATGTCGCCTTCTTACCCGCCATCTTTACAACGCCGCTGATGAGGCAGAATGCGATGACGGTCATAAAGTGTGAAACAACATGGCGGCACTAATCACGTCAGTGCATAAACCTCCTGCCATAGCGAAGCCAGTTGACGACAGTGCAGTGAACAGAAAACTTTGTTTTGTTTTTCTTGTTTTTCTTAAATTTTTTTACGCCTTTCAGACATCGCCTCAAGGACAGCTCGCCCCATTCGAGATATGGCTAAAGGTAACCCGGATGTCTCGCTATTAATGCATACACCCGCTAAAACAAGAAATAAAGAAACAACAACAACAACAAAGAAACAAAATTCTAAAAACACTGGAGCTTGATGGCTTCAAAAGATACAGCAAAAATCTGTCATAAACTCAATATATTTGACTATAGACATAGATAAACCGTGTTTGTTTGAGCCGCAAGGCATGGCAGCAATAACGGAACCATGCTACTGCGGTGCTGTTACTTTTCGCGCTCCCATTCATTTCCCCTGCGGCGGGACCACCACCTGCGACATTACAAGAATTTGCTGGACTTAAGCGATGGATTTTTAACAGTGCAGAGAAATTGGGCAAGAAATAATTGTTACTTCACAGCATCCTAGCCACTGTATTGATTTTGTTTCCTTTTTTTTTTCGGCTGAGCAATTAGTCAAGAAAACACTGATGTTGGTCTGAAATCTGATAGGCAAGAAGCTCGACCGTATAAGGCTGTTAATGCTTTGGCGACAAGCTCGGTGGTCGATCCGAGACACGAGGGATTCTTGGCACTTTCAGAGCACGGAAATTATCAAGCAGGAAAAAAATAAAAAATAAATATAAGTCTGACGGAGGCTTTTAAAGCTTAAGAATAGTATCGCAAGCAATTTTCGAAAGAAGACATATATGACATAGTCGAGTTTTTATTTTTGATTTTCTTTGCATAAAGGTCTTAGACCTCGAAACCCTCGGAAGAATACAGGCAAGGCTAAGCGCGCCCAAAACAATTCCCTAAAGGAGCATCTCTACGAACGAGTTTCAGTTTTGGTTTTCCTTTAGGTACAGGTGTGTGTACGTGCGGACGCAGATGGTGGTCACGTGAGAGCATAACATTGTGACGTCGTGGCACTCACTCTGGGTCGCTCGGTCATCTCCTATGCTGCTACGCATCGGGCAGCGCAAAGTGTAGCAGACATTTAAGGCCCACAAACAGCCACATTATGCCGCATAGCGTATACGTAGAGCAGACGACAAGCTTTCCATCCAGAAAAATGCATACACACCAGGTTCTTGAAGTGCAATGAAAATAAATTCGTGGCGAAAAATTGCCTTCATGATATTGTACCTGGCGGGTCGAAAGTGGAGACTACGATCACCGTGGACAGCATGTCGTTCGACGTGCTGCCCTCGGAGCTGTAACTCAGTAAATGTATATCGGGACCGTGTATGGTGCAGTGGGCTTTGTGCCCATTGAAGTCAATGTTCGGCGATCTAGAGTGTTTAACGTGGCTTTTGGCCTACAACGGGCCTAAAGTTTCGGTGCCTGGTGGTTGCGAGATATGCGTACCTCTTAGAAGCCTGGTGGATGCAAAAGATGTAGCACTTTGAAGACTTGTCGTTTACTCTTCCCACCCGTCCCTCAATCCGCGTCCTGATTATAAGCCTCATGGAGTCTACTTCCAGGCAGCAGTAACTCTCTAGCTCTGCCGCGATTTCTGCGTATAGAGTGAAGGGTTAGTCGGAGCGCATTTTGCTTCCTCGCAGCAGGTCAAGCGCCTCTCCAAGATGGCGATGCCAAATATGCCGGACAAGATAATTATTCTCCAAACCAGTACGAGCATGCAGCTTCTAAAAACCTGTCTCTCTCTTCAAATAAGCATTAAGATGGAGAGTTCCACGAAAAGCTTCTCTTTTTCTTGTCGCGGCTGAAAGTGATGCTGTTGAAGATAAAGGCAACCATTTGATCCTGGTAGTTAAATTGTACTGACCACATGAAACCTCTTAATTTATGATCATCTAGTTTAATTCTGTACTGAATGGTGAATTTTCTTATAGTGTGTATCACAACTTTTTTTTTCCGATCATAATAAAGTTTGCTTTTGGAACAAGATTATGCGCTTGACAAAGCTAATTCAGGCTGGTGACCCAACGAAGCACGTAAAAAAATACTTCAAGGTTGGGCCTGGTGAACGCAGGAAAAGATGCCGCGCGTTCTCGGCGCCTTCGTGGCGTGGAACACCGCCGCAATGCTGCTCTGCTGCGGAGCCAACTTGATCGGACTGCGATGCCCGCCCAAGTGGGTGAGCGGATGAACGGCTACCTGGCTGTTGTCGAATCGCATATTTCAAAGCAAGCCTATTCAACCTGACTCGGCTACTATCTGCATGGTTTAGGGTCCTTCGTCCTTCGGGTAAAGCCAGATGAAACCTGATTTTTGCCCCTCGCAAAAGATTTATGAAAATCACGTTAAACCCTTGTTTCATTTCATTATATATATGTATATATATATATATAAGTACTCCAACTTCGACTTGGGGTTTCAGCAGAGTGGAGCTACATTTGTTCCGTTCTGCAAATTGGCCAACACCTGTAACAAGAAAAAAATACAGAAAATGGGAGTATATATTTTCGCAATGCAACACACTGCTTCGCTGGAACCGAACATAATAAGCATAGCTCGACATGCGACACAAATAACTGACGGAGGTGTACAGCAAGAAGGTCTAAGTATGGTTGTGAAACGACTTCATTCTTAAGTTTGCTCCATTCTGATATTGTCCTAGGAAAACAGCTCATATTTGAACGCGTTATTCCGGGCGCAGAAAGGACTTATTTGCAGTGCCTGTCTCTACCTTGTGGCGTATGCTGTAGAGAAAGAAAGTATCTGCGATATGTGCACCTTAACCTTTAACCAAGTGAAACAAAAATTTAAACCCGGAAATACAATTCTGCACGAAATCTGCCCTTTCGTGAAGGACATAAAAACTTGCAGGTGTTGCAACACCAATGAACGCAGAGCACCTTTTTTTAAACGAGTCGTCAATATATATCGGATTAATAATACGTAAATGGGGCGTCTCGCTCGTTTTTGCTTGAAGCTCAAGCGAAAGCTTGCACATATAAACATATAATATATTCAGCGGCTGCCGACGTTGAAGGAACGAAAGCTTGGTGCTTTTTTTTAAAAGCCTCGTTTACAAGAGTACGACAATGAAACATTGCATCACATTTCCCGCACGTGGCAACATGTAAGCGGCGGTAGTGCGCTAGGAGGCGAACAGAGCAGCGCCGGCGTTGCGGTGAATTGCGATATGCAGCTGTGACGGTGAGATGATGTGTTGGATTTTTTTTCCAATGAAGTGCATTAAAATAAAGGTGGCCGGTTCGTCTAGTTGATATTTAATTAATTTTGTGGCATGAGCGTATGTTGGAAAGCAGTGAAAGCGAAAGGGCAGCGGACAAGGACGAAATGCTCGACATGTCTATGGTGGGCACAGAAGTGACTCCGATGCATAGGATGATGCACGTTAAGAAGGTCGTGTATGATAAGGAAAAGCATCACCTGTCGTGCGAACCACGCCCGAGTTAAATACTTGCTGCACTTTCTTTTTCTTTGATTAAATATATGCAGAGAACGTGGTGAACGAGGCATCGCAAAACCGGCGTCCATTTGTTGTTTTTGTTACTGTGGTCTCTCGTAAATGTATTAATACCGCCCAACCAGGAGGATTTCTAGAGATGAGTACGTCACATGATTAGCGAGCAGTTCTCTGTCAAAACGTGCTGTGGGTGATTTCGCTTCTCTCAAAAAGTACGCGTGTGCCCGAAAAGATAGAACTGTTTGTCTTAATAGTTTAAATTATGGGTTTTTACGTGCCAAAACCACTTTCTGATTATGAGGGACGCCGCAGTGGAGGACTCCGGAAATTTCGACCACCTGGGGTTCTTTAACGTGCACCTAAATCTAAGTACACGGGTGTTTTCGCATTTCGCCCCCATCGAAATACAGCCGCCATGGCCGGGATTCGATCCCGCGACCTCGTGCTCAGCAGCCTAACACCATAGCCACTGAGCAACCACGGCGGGTTGTCTTAATAGTTTGTACAACTTACCAGAAAAATCGGGGACCTTTATTCTACCAGAAAGCAAAGCCCCCAATTTCTCCTCTGTTTTCCTCTTTCACAATAGCAATGAACTTTTAAACTCCGAATTTAAAACAAACACATGTAAACCCCGAAAACGAAAGACCTTATGACTATTCCTAATACCTCAATCACACGGCGCCCTTTCGATTGCGTTCGAGCCCTATTGATATTGAGCTGCTCGTTCGCGATGTATTTATTTATTTATTTATTTACTTACTTATTTATTTATTACGTACTGCGGACCATTCGGTCCAAGCAGAGGGGCAATAGGATACATACAAACAATAGTGAACGAATCAGGAACAAGCATGTATAAATTTATACAATTTCAGTCCCAGTGTGTCTGTAAACCGTCGTTCCGTTCCGATATTGTTCGAGTGAAAAAAGAAAATTCCAACGTATCAGCTTGAGCATAGGAGGGTGTCAGTGAGTCAGGATGATACTGTCTTGTGTGCCGTGTTATAGCAGGCGTTATGTAAGTCGATGGTTTCATTTCGAGCTTGCTTTGAGAAGGAGGCAAAGGAACTCAAGTCTCAACTGCTTTCAGCGTGATTCAAGAGTAGGTACAGAATTTTCAGACATAATTTCCGAGGGAGAGCCCAGCCTTGCAAATTCATGAAATATAAACCTAACTGCTTTCTTTTTGTATTTTTTCAAGATGCCTGATATTTGACTTAGTGTAAGGATCCCATGATGTGCATGCATACTCTAGCTTTAGTCTTATAGGTGAAAAATGACATAGTAGTTTTGCACTAGGACGGTCATTTTTCAGTTTGTGTCTTACGAAACAGAGTTTGCGGAAAGCAGAACATCAAATATCTAATGTTCCACGACAATGTGGAAGTCAAAGTAACACCTAAGTATTTGTTGTTGTTGGTCTCACGCAGTGCGGAAGGACCTAGCGCATAAGAAAAATTTAGTGCTTTTTTACGAGTAATGCGAGGAAAAATACGGATTTCTAAGCGTTTATAAACATCCCCCATTAATTACACCACTTAAATCTGTTGCTTAGATCCCTTTCGAGGGCAATCTGATCATTCTGACAAATTGTATCACTGTGCAAAATACAATCACCCGCAAACATTATAATTTACACACCGGGAGTTATGTATTTAACGATGTCATTTATATACACTATAAGAGCAAAGGCCCCAAGACACTGCCTTGCGGCACCCCTTACGTGACTGGAAGAATGGCTGAGCTATGTTCAATTATAAGGTACTGAGTGCGTTTGGTCAGACAAGCAATAATCCAGGTTATGAAAACGTCGGGTATATGCCAATCATTCTAAGTGTTAACATAAATTTGTCGTGCGGAACTTTATCGAAGGCTTTGGTGCAATCTAAGAATATTACATCCATTTGGCAATTATTGTCGAGAGATAAAGCAAACGAGTGAATCACTGATACCAAGTGTGTTACAGTCGAACAACTATTCCTGAAGCCGTGCTGAAACTCCGTGAGCACGTTATCTTCAGCGAAGAATTCCTTCATATAGTTTGCCACAACGTGCTCCGAGAATTCGCAGCATTGTGATGTCAGAAAAATTGGACGATAATTTTGTAATCTAAATCCATCCCCCTTTTTGAATATTGGAACAAGTCGGGCCACCCTCAAGTCATCCGGCAGCAGTCCCGACAGCAGTGAAGCGGAAAAAAAATTTTCACAAGAAAGCATGGCATTAAGTTCGGGATATCGTCTTATAAAAACGTTCGGGGTATCGTCAGGGCCACAGGAAGCCCTCTTCTTGGTTGTCTTATGAAGTTTGCGCAAAGGAACCAATCACGATTGCTAAATTCGACCCTGATCGGGCTTAATCGCGATCAAAAATGCCCGTGTAATACCGGTATAAATGAGGAAGCGTACACCTATAGACGTACACCGGGAGGAATACAGGTGCATGGCGCAACTCGAAACCATTGTGACTTTCGGGCATTGTTAGAGAGAGCCACGTGGATCTGATCTCATGCTGTAAAGAGCTATTTACTTTTAGATTACCTGAACCAGTCTTATTTGACAGCAACTGCGACATCATAGGGTGTTTTAGGCGCGGTAGGAAGATTACGTCGAGGTCGAAACGTTCTTGCAATGGGGTAGAACACGAAGTCGTGAGGAGATGATCGCCTGATTTGTTCTTAATTCCACATCTTGTCGAATTCAGCATAAGGCAAGGGCGTATGGGTAAAACCAGTTCAGTTTCATAAAAATGTCATTTGTGGTGGTGGCGAAGATTCGGTTCTGTACTACTCCAAACTTAGTAGCACATCATGCAAGCGAGGCTTGAAAATCTTCTGGAATGAACGCTTTGCAGTAAGCTCATGGCTCAAACACGGCCTGCAGGAAGACGCACATTATTGACTCGACGTTGTCGCTTGTGCTCTGATTTCTTCCAGTACACGGACCAAGATGCAAGCAGCCTGACTCTCAGAAAAAACGTAAGCCGGCGAAATGACTGCGACCACCTCGCGCTACGCAGTATGGGTAAAACGGTCGCTGCACAAAAATTAGCGCGGTATCTGTAGGTTGAACTAATTAACGCCCATAGCGACACATAAAGGCTATCAAAAACGCCTTAGAGATGGACTGCGGAATAATTGTGGCCATCTGTTTCAGTTAGTTCACTCAAGCCTGTGAACGTTAAGAATGGAAGAGTAGTGCCGGAAACATAGAAGACCTAGGACCCGCAGGCGTATTGTGCGTGCATGCGTGCTACTAACTGTTAACTACATGTTAACTATACAAGACAGGCAACCAAAACAACTGTAAGCGAAATAGCTTCTGACCACAAACTTAAAGGAACACTAAAGGTTAGTATGAAGTCAAGTTAAAGTGATAAAGCAATGCTCTAGAACGTCTGAGGCGTCAATATAATCGCGAACAGAGCTTTAGTAACCGAGAAATCGAGATAAATACATGACACAATTTTAGACCCCCCAGCGACGTTCCGGTAGTAGCCCGATAACGAAGGCACTTTTCATCATAATTTATGTCACTAGTACTCAACTACTCGTATTAAGAAGATAATAGCATTAGGTTGTAAGATGGAAGAAAATGCTACTAGTCTACTTCTTTTCGATCCTAAGAAAAAAATAACATTTTGACGTTACCCTTCAGTAGTATGGGTGGCCGAAAGGCTTCGTTTTCATTGGACTCTGGGCGCTCGGCTCTGCGCCTGGCGCGCTTTGGAGTTTCAATTGTTTCGTTATCGCGTCGTGCTGCGCTTGTTCTCCTGGCTCTCGAAACTTGCATTTGGAACAAGCAGCGAGAATGCCACGTCCATGTGACGTCGTGCGTTGCGCGAACGGTCCGCGGAACTTGGTCAAGGGCAGTTGCAGCGGCGAATCCAACGTTACTTATCACTGTGTGCCAACGAGTGAATCTCTCCGTTCGAAGTGGTTAAGTGCCATACCTCTGCCACGGCGCGTTGGCAAAGAGCCGAAAAATCGCATAGTGTGCTCGCTGCACTTTCGTCCGGAGGATTACGAGTTCAACGCCGACTTACTGAAGTCGTGTGGAGTGCCTTCCAAAGCAACGGTTTGCCGTAGTGCTGTTCCATCGGTCTCGCCTGCATTCTCCGAAGCGTAAGAACAACTGCAGGTCGAAGACGGGGCGGTGAGTGCGGCATTTGGTTTTCACGAAGGAAAAGCTAAAAATGCGCGAATATGTACAGCCATGACATACAGTTGCCGTCGTAGTAGTACGCAACGATGCCGGCAGCATGAGCCCTCAGCAGCAGGTCACGCTCATCAGTGCTTAAATCACTGAAGTCGAGCCCCGCATCGCGAGTCAATGTGTCGTTGTCAGGGTCGTCGATTGCAACGAGCGTCAAAGTTGGAGTCATAAAATAAAGAACCAGCTTATTGTCGCGCGCTTTCCCTTCCGCTAGCCATCATAGTTCCACTTTCGCGCTGCTGTCGGCTTTGTCTTGGCTTTGTTTCTGGCCGCGCGTTTGCGTTTTGCGCAGAAAAGCCGTAGCGCCGCCTGCGGCAGCCATTTTACTCACCGATGGCGCAACGTCACTGTGAGACCATGACGTCAGCACTCCTCGATTGGAGAGCGGGCGATTTGAACAGCGCTAGAGGTACGCGGACAGAACGCATTTTCTCCTAAAATAAGTCTCTTCATCGCATGAAACAAGTGTTTCGAGGTTTCTGGGACGGTATTTCAACAGTTCACGTTGACTTATTATTAACCTTCAGTGTCCCTTTAATAAGTACTTCGTCTAGAGTTAACCAGTCTTTTCGTCACGTTGTAAAATTGAAATTGAATCCTAGTGTTTTACTAGCCAAAACCAGGACGTTGTTGAAGCACGTTGTTGCGGGGGATCTTCATAAAATGTTTACCACCTGGTGTTCCTTAACGCGCACCTAAATCTATGTGCACGCGCGCTTATGCATGTCGCCCCCATCGATATGCTGCCGCCGTGGTCTGAATCGAACCCGTGACCTCGTGCTCAGGAGGGCAACACGATAGCCACCGGGCTATACCGCGTCAGGTGTAGTGTATAATCGACGGCACGCTGATGGTAGTGTAATCGAAGCATACTTCTCTATGCGCAGCTGACCTTTGTCGTGTCCTGGGCTCCCGTGATAATCTTCGCCGCATTCGTGAAGGTATGTTATTCGTATTTGTCTAATGGTACATTTGTGCACTTGTTTCGAGTCGGTATGTCTTTTGCTACGAAAGCCGTTAATAAAGTCTTTAAAGCAGTATTGCTAGAACAACGGGGTGCAGCAGCTCTAAGACTTAATTATCCCATTGAAGCCCGCGTAAGGTCGGATTAAATCTAAGAGAGACTATACAGCTTTGTAAAAACTATCACTTCTGTCGTATATGCCTTTTGCCGGAAAGATTTTTCATACGACCAGATAATTTGTATACCAGAACCACCACTGGAACGTCCTGCATTGTTGTCGGCGTGACGTAGTATGAGGGATCACGTGGACACAGCTGCCGCGCTGGCTGTCGGCGGCGCCGGGAGTAAAGGAGCGGAACTGGGAATAAAGGCTTTTAAATAACACGTGTGAGACCTAACCGGACGGCGGTTTGCAGCCTAGCTATGATAAACAATGCCACGTCGAAGGATTTATTGAAATATTGGGTCGCTGTGAACGGCTATCACATGTCGCCGTGCATGACGAAGTTACTACGACTGCATAACGTATTTCGAACAGCTGCGGAAAGCTCTCGCTCAAAAATGATTTGGCCTCGAGTGCTCACGTGCTGTCACATAAAGCCCACAGCTCAGTGTAAATGTGCAAAATGTCGCGCGTTCACGATAATAAACAAAAAGAGAAAAGAAAACTGCACCGAATAGGTGACAATTAAGAGCGGACCAGAGTGCGATTTGTACTGTTCTCCTTATTTTGCCGTATTTGTCACAACATTTTCTGGGATTAATTTGTGCCAGTCATGTTAAATACAAACGCTTTTATATAAACCACGTTTTATGTGTCTTTCTTACAGGAAACATTTTTTTCTCTTTTAGGAATTCCTTGTTGATTTTCTCAATATGCGGACAATACTTGCATGATGAACGACAAAGTAGATGTAGCTAATTACAATTAGTGGTTTAATTGCTTTTTAATGATGAGATTTAGGTCACGCATTGAAATTGTAAAATTTAGCAACAGCTAGTAATGCATTGCTTATCAGGAATATCAAGCCTATAGCGCCACCTGTATTACATCAATCTCCAACATGTGGCACGAACTACATTGTTGTTATTGTTTTACATTTTCTTAATGGCCTTCTTCTATATGTGAAGAACATTGCTGCAACGCTAATGCTTACTTGAGCACAATTTGGAAACAAAATATCTCGGCAGTGTTGCGAGTTTCAGGATTTCTCCTAAGCAGAAATGACTGCAACAGTCCTCGGTTAAAATTTTGCAGTTGCATGCAACAACGCAATTATTTTGAAAGTTTGTAAGTGAATCACATTCATTAGCTGCATAGGTATTCCAATTTGTCCGGAAAGTAACGTATGGCTTTTCATGTATTGCTTCTGTGCAGGCCGAATTGCGCTGTTTCATACGTGATATTCAAAGGTATTCGTTTGAAACAAAGAAAGAAAGAGTCAAGCAAAAACGTATAGCTAGTACCGACAAAAGCGAAATGGAACGATCACGTGACTGCCGTACATAAACACGCGCGAGCAGTCACTTATTCTGAGTTCGTGAGATTTAAGTGTTGCCAGGACCATTTATGTGGTAGCGAACAACTTTTTTCACTTCGAAAACGCTGACATAAACCTCCAGGAGGGTGCCTGAGCGTCATTTTAATTGAGCGCCGGCATCCAAGCTATGCGGAGCGCGCAGTCTTGCATCATCAAGATCATCTTGCATCAAGATTTCAATAGCTCAGAATAAACTTTCATGGATAGCATTTCGAGATATTAAGGGGACCTACGGCCACGCAGACAAGGTATTGCTATGGGATATTCACAAGCACGAGAGCAGAGATGGTGACTTCGTGGAGCTGCTGAGGGATAGATATAGGGACAACCAAATACAAGTTGTGTGAGAAGACCGAAAATGTCATGAAGGGGTGAAAATTCACCAACGTACGACTGAAGCAAGGATGTCCTCTGTTTCTATTGTATTTCACGCTTTATGTTAAGAATATAAAGACACGATTGAAAAAAAAAAAAGTACAGTTTGATTCATAATACATGCGTAATGCGCAAATTGTGCGACAAAAGGTGCCTGAATTTATATATGCTGACGACATAGTAGTACTGGAGGACAATGCACTTACATATGCACTTGCGAATATCTGTGACAACGCAACGACAAATCTAGGCGTTAAGCTTAGCGCAAAGAAATTGGTAGTTATGATCGTCAAAGAAGATACGAGAAATTACGTGGCGTCAATTCAACAGCAAGTTATACGCATAGTCAAGAAATATAAGTGCATCGGCATATACATAAACGAAGGAAAGACACACTCAAGCACCCGCCAAGATGAGCTGAAAGTAAAGGGGAAGCGAAATGCAGCACTCATGAAAGATCTCGAACTTTGGCGCAACAATAAATATGAGGTAGTGCGCAAAATCTGCAAAGAAGTAATGGTGCCCGCGCAAACTTTCGCAAACGCCATTCTGTGCTTGAAATAAGATATCTTGTCGGGGTTGGAAGTTACCCAGAGATCGGTAGGCCGGTGGGCTTAGGAAGCCTACGGTAAAACAGACGAGACAACCGAGTGTGACGTGGGTTGAACCTATTTCGAAGTCAGAGAAGCGCAGGGCACGATTAGTTTTGAAGAAAGGCTCAGTAACATTGATAAAAATAAACAGGCGGCTAAAGTGCACAAGTATCTGTATCTGAAAAGCAAGGACATAGTATAAAGGAAGCGTTTAGAGACTTACAAGGATGGGAACAAAGAAATTAGAAGGGAAAAATTGTACGACAGCACAGGGCCGTTCTTTGCTATTGCAGGGTTAAGCTAGTTGCATCAGGACAAAAACGTGTTGGTGCAAATATTCGTAACAAGATGAGGCAGAGAAAGATGAAGCATGTATCTGCTGCAGCAAAAATCTGGGACGTCCTAATGGAATGCAAATGTATCCAACTTGTGAGACCCGTGGGCAACGTACACCTTCCAGAAGACCACAGATTTAAAGTGAATGGAGGCATTGACCGATCAGCAGTCGAGATAAGCAAGAGACATTTAGGGCATTAGCGGGAAAAAAAAAGCAGGGAAGAGATCGGTACGACCGGATCTGGCACAGGTATAGGTAGCGGTACAATATAGACAGAGAAGTTTTGAGGAAGAGAAAAAAGATAAAGGAAATGTATACAAAAATGCTCAAATGAATAGCATATATAGTATACCTGATTAAATGACGCAGGCTAGGTGACAGTCGCCGCCACTTCTCAGAGGGGATGCCAATAAATCGTCAACATCAGCAGTAGCCGCCAATGCTCTTTCGACAGTTATTGGTTAAAAAAAAAAAAAAAAACATTATCGATATGATCGAGAGGTGTACTTATATGAGATGCGTAGTGAAAACTTTTAAAGCACCTTTCTTACATCCATCAGAATACCCTGAATATATCCTCCTGCCAGCAGTAGAGTTGCGTGAATAAGCGAAGGAACTTACAGGCTTTAAAAGACAACGCATCTAAATTCAGCGGAAGCATAAGTGAGAAATAAATAATAAAGGAATAGTATTTATTTGTAATGTCTAATCAGAGATTAATTTTAGTTACCGTTACATCTTAAAGAGAAGGTAAGAGAGGAATAAAAGAGGACAATTTGCCTTCGGTGGGACCCGAGTCCACAACTTTCGCAGGACAGCTGCGGTACTGCACCTACATTTTGTTATGCCTGCACAGTGTTAGCCAAAACCGCTCGTGGCCATGGTGGCGGATTTGGAACGTCCGTTAATCAGCAGGCGCCTCTCCTAACATGGAGCAAGCAACAAGCGAAAAGTTCCTTGTGTGCTGCCTAAATTAAAACGCTGCCACCACTACAAATTATCATTCCGACAAACAGCGCATTTTGACCCACGTAACGTAGTACGCCAATATGCGTACCGTGGTTGCGCTGTAATACTTGTAATTACACAGCAGCGCCTCTTCACGTTACAGCTGTTCTACACCAACTTGCTGTATGACTTCTACAAGACGTACCAGCTAACTCGGGGCAGGGCGTTCGACAGAAATGCTCCAGTCGACGTGTGGGCCAAGGGACGACAGCGAGGCCGTTTGTGGCCGTTCAGCGGGTGGCTAACAGGTGGTCGTACTCCCGGTCAAAAAACTCCTGCAGGGGGAGTACCCGGCGGACGAACTCCCGGTACTCGAACCCCAGGTGGTCGAACTCCAGGCAGTCGAACTCCTGGAGGGCGTACTCCTGGTGGACAAACCCTACCGCCGGTTGAGCAAGCGACCTCCACTGGCGGGGAGACTTCTGGCAGTCGTACTGCGAGCGAGCGAACCCCCGGTGGACGAACTCCCGGCGGACGGACTCCAGGTGGCCGTACACCCGGAGGCCTAACTCCTGGAGGACGAACGGCCACTCGTACGTTGGAAGCACCAACTCCAGGAGAGAGAACTCCAAGATTAGGGTCGCCACCGCTTCCAGGCTACGCCGAAGCCTCAGCGGGCACCAGCAGCACGACGCCGGCGTCTCAACGGCCCCGCGTCCGCGCAACGCGTCAATCCGAAGGCGACGAGGGTGGGGCTACTGCCACCATGGGCACCACCACCACAACTCTGTCCCAGACGAAGAACAAACGACCGAAATACGGAACCGCGACCCCCACAGTGGCGGCCCGTCTGTCAACCGCGGAGCGAAAGCCTCGTCAGAGCGACAGTGCCGCCGCAGAGCAGGTGGCGAACGCGAGTAGCGCTGCTACTTCTGGGACGTCAAGCGCCAGGGCCGCCAAACGTATCGCCGGCGCCGCAAGCCTTGCTACTGACGTCAGCGCTAAGGGATCGAGGCTAGCGCCACCGGACGACCTCGTGAAGACCGAAGTCAGCGTCGCAACGACCGCGTCCCGTATGTCCAGCGCCAATCCGACGACGCGTAGAAGTGGAGGCGGAGCATCGGGGCAGCCTGAAGATATCGTCAGCGGTGCGTCTTCCGTAGGAGCTTCTCGATTGCCTCGACGGGACGACTCCACCGAAGACGTCCGCACTGCCGCCAGCGTGGTGATGATGCCCCGGTCCACGGATCGCCACGTGCTTAGTGGGCGTACTCCCCGGCAGCTCGAAGTCAACGCCACCACAGCACGGGCAGAAGAAACGGCGTCCGCTAAGCGCAGACTTCTACCAGTGCATAGGAGCGGCGGTAAAGAAAGCCTGAAGGCTGCTACCGACATTCCAAAGACACCGCGGTCTTCGGGCCGTATGTCGAGCCGTCTGAAACCGTAGTATTGGCGGCTCGACGACTGCGTTGATGACGCTAACCCTGGTGACATTTTGTATTATGCGAGGTTACAATGTTTTAAGATAGATCATGTGTAGGGACGATATAATCTGTTGGGCAAGTGCCATCTCCTGCCCGGGTACAGGCGCGGCTCAGGAGGTGGAGGAGGAAAAACGTTTCAAAGTTTTAAAGTTCTTGCGTCAAAGTGGTTACGGGTTTAGATAGATATGAAATGTAAATGGAGGTCCCATAATGCCACAGAGTGTATTGGCACCTCCGGTGAAGGTTAGGTGGTGAGAGGAATTACTATACGGCAACAAATTAAAGCGATATATCAGGCCATTAATATGCACGTCAAAAAGCAGAAATATAAGAGAAGAAGTTGGGCGGAAATACCCCCCTAAAAGTAGAAAGAAACAAGTAAAAAGTTAAATGGAATGCACGAGTATGTACAGACGTAAACTACAAAGAAAATAACGTGAGTCAGCAGCTTCGTCTTGCTTCCGATTTGCGCTAGTGTGCGCGTGCGTGTGCGTGGTAGGGGGGGGGGGGGCGCTAGCAGCGCTGTTTATTCCAGGATCCTTTCGGACTTGGCTGCCGCTGGGTGCGGTACACAAACTGCTGCTGGTCACGCAGGTCAGGACAGGTCAAGGCGGCCTCCCACTCTCCGGAGGTAGGATTTGTGACGAGAGTCATGGTAGGCCTACATGGGCATGCCATGGCAAGGTGGAGTGGTGAAGGGATGCTTCTCATGTGAGCATTTGCAGGAACATAGAGGGTGGGGTTAATGGCATGATATTAAGTGCGAAAAAATATTGGTCTGTAGCTACCGCCACGCAACGGCTTTTTCTCTCCAGAGGGTTTTGTTAGGTAGGGGGCAGAGGCGGCGGGAAATGCGATCGTATTGGAGGATGGTGCGTTAAACGGAGGTTTGGACTCGACACTGCGGTCACGGTCTACTTCGTAGTGCTTCGCCAGGGTGATATAGGCTCGTGCAACAGTGAGACAGACATAGATTTATTTCGTTCTGGTCCCTGTCCGGGTCTACTGGATGTCAGGGTGGTGGCGAGTGCTGGTTGGTCTCCGCGAGGAGACATTTGAGTAGGGTCCATGACATGCTGATGCTGGATGGCATGACGGTAACATGGCAATGTATACGGTGGGCAACAGCGGCGAGCCGGCCTCGGATAAGGTTGCGACAAGCAGCTTCATCAGAAATAACGGCGAGATGTTCTTGGTCTATACAAACGGTGGCAAGGTCAGCGGTTGCCTCGTCAACCGCAGTGATCGTGGGAAGGTGTGGTCGGCCACGCTGACCGTAAGTACTTATCGACGGAGGTGCGTAGCCGCGTCTACACATATGGTACCGAGCCGATCGCCATGTCTCTGTCGTGGCGCTCTTGCACGAGCGCGGCGACGCAGGCACGGAAATCCGCGTGCGTATTTTGTGGTACGGAAGCGAGCCTTTTGTATTCCTCGAAATATGCGCCAAGTGCACCAGATTGTCTGTTGCATTTTGACACTGGACCCGAAACCAGCCTTCCCTCGCTATCGGTCCAGATACTTGTTTAATCATGATTGTGTCAAGAAAAATAAACCACTTGCACTAGCAAAAATAAAAAAGTAAGTCAACATTATAGGGAAGCAGAGAGTGAAGAGCTAGGTTACCAGCTGGCAACCAGAAACTACGAAGCAGAAGCACTCGAGATGTAACTGCTTGAATTTTTCGTATACAAAACGCTAACATCATAATGTGATTGCTGTCGGGCTGAAACGGGACGCGATGTCGGACGGCGTTCAAATAAAGCCTTATCAGAGCCGCTCAGCGTCGTTCTGCGTCGTGTACGTAGTATATGCATGTGCCCAACGCGTGAATATCACGAAAGACCATTTCGTGGTGGCAAGAAATAGAAGAGAATTTAGCTGGCGATATGTAAAAATTATTTAAGAAGTATGTGTAGTCGAGTGACGCAACGGTGAACAGCACTAAGAGTTGACGACACATCAATTTGCTGCTCCGTAAAGCAGCGTACTTATTTGTCAGTACCGCCGACTAATCCTTTCAACTTCCTGCTGACCCAAGTTGAACAGTCGCAGCCGCGAGATGTTTCTTTAGGCTACAATTGCACCAAAGAGCGCGGCGTCTGAAACGCCCAAGGGTAATTCATTCAGCATGTTACTTGAATGGGAACATGCGCCGCGTCATGTCGCAGCGGTGAACCTAATTTATTTTAGGACTATACAATTCTGTTTATAAACTCGCTGTGAGTGTAGCGAACGTGGTTTCTTTTTCTTTTTGTTTGATAGAGGAGTAGGTAGGTGAAGCGTGCGTGCTTTGCAGTGAACACCGTTTCGTAAGATTGACAAAAAATTTGGCAACGTACTTTCTTATAGAACCGATTGTATTATTAGAGCTGCAGGGAGCCGCTTTCAGGCCGTGTGCTATGTGGACCTTCTCTGTCACGCCATTAAGTTTGCACGGCTACAACAGTGCTCATATTGACCGCAAAGCTACAAAACACTTTTCACTATTTCCGCATTTGCTCCACAATCAAATATTCAAATAAAAAACTTTATTGAAAGAAAAACCAAAAAGATCAAAATAACTCTTCCATCTTGCTGCATTCGGAAAGTACATTAACACCACAGGTCATGTTGACGCTTATTCGCCTCGGTTTTACGATTCTTATAACGAAACTGATTGCCTGATTCGCCTAACACTCAAGATCGTGGGTTCAACTCCCACCAAAGGTCGAGGGTCCGACTGCCTATGAATTTTGGTGCCATACATTTTGGTGTCATAACGCCCGACATAAGATTTTTTGCTCCATGAGCTGTCTAAAGCTTTCTTAATATCGGCGGATCCCACGAAATGTGGGAGTCGATGTAAGCGAACCATTGTATGCTGCTTGCGTTGACTGACGATAATTAGCTGTAAAATCGGCGGCGAATGTGCGATTTCTTCAGCATTTAGTCTAATACGAGATTGCATGGTGTGTCGTTAAACGTTACCTTGCGTGAACCACTGCTGTTTGTCTGCGTATAGTGCACAGAACACACAGGGATACGCGTTTGCTTGAGGCATCATTGTTCATAATCTCTGCTAGCGTTTAGCATTATCATTGGCTCACATAGCACATCGCATCGTGGCAGATGTGTTAAATTGAATTATGGAGTTGTACGTATAAATATTGTACACGTAGACGTATAATTGTATGTATACATTGTATATATACATTCACGGTCTGCACCATGTTTCGCTGTGTAGCGAAGACGCTCCTGTTCCATGCTGCGCTGCTTTCGGGCCTGGGTGTCCTCGACGCTTTAATGCACGCTTCATTTTGCTGAGCGCGTTTACGTGTTCCTTCTGCATACGTGGCCAGCACGCTGCTGAGACGCCAGCTCTAAGCGCTGACTTCGAGCTAAGGACAACTGCAATGTTGACACTATATATCCAAGGAGGTTACACTATTACAGCCTAAAATTCCAAAGGAAAGCAAGCGGAGCACGCGCCATAAGCAAAAACTGTGAAATGCTGCCGCGGCGGCTCCGGTCAGGATGGATGGATGGATAGATGCTGTGAGCGTCCCCCTCGCAACGGGGCGGTGGGTTGCGCCACAAAGCTCTTGCTAATGACGCTAAAAGGCATGGGAGATTGCCAACTCCTTCTTAAACAGGAACACACGACTAAATCAGGTATGCATAATTTTAGAGGATGGAGTAGAGCTCAAGTCCCCTGCCGATATAGCTGAGGCTTTTAGTAGTTTTGTTTTCGACATAACAATTTACGTTCTCCTGCCCAGATCATCAGCATGAACCACCTACCTCATTCGTTCTTTTTTATTTCCTACAACACCAGAAGAAATAACTGCCGTAATAAATAATCTAAAAGTCGCAAGTGCTGGAATTGATGAGGTGCACCCTGCTAACATAAAATTAATTGTGCACCTAATTTCAGACATACTTTCATTTATTGTCGAAATATTATTCCAGGTTTGTTTATTTCCTTTTCAATTTAAGCGTGGCAAAATCCTCCCAACGTATAACGGTTTCCTGCAAGTACGGACGCGAGCACAAGTAAGTAGAAACGGACAGGACAACGCGGACAACCAGCGTTGTCCTGTCCGTTTCTACTTACTTGTGCTCGCGTCCGTGCCTGCTGGAAACCGTTATACGTTCACCACGCACCAACTGGCCCAGCAAACTACTATACTAAAATAATCCCACTTCTGAAAAAAGGCGACAGCTCATTAATACATAATTACATTTGCATTCTACCGTTATTTGGAAATGTTATTGAGAAATAACTGAAGTACGGCTAACCAAGTACGTTTCTAAATTTAATACGCTCTCTTAATGCCAATTTGGTTTTCGCCATGAATTTTCCACAGAGCTCGCACTCACTTAGAGTGGTGTTGAAAGAAAGCGCTTACAGAGTGTTGGCTCTTCAAACTGCCGAGCTCTACACTTTAGCGCAAGAAAACGGCCACCACATCACATTTCAGTGGATCCCCAGTCACTGTGGTATACAGGGCAACGAACTGGCCGACGCCGAAGCGAAGAAATCACTCGAAGAACGAGAGTCACTGCTTTCAATTCCCTTTTCAAGAGCGGACGCCAACTGTCTCCTCTCCAGTGTCATCCGAACATTGACAGCAAAGCACTGGGACAATCCGGATAATCGCCACAGACGACTCCAGAGATTGGACCCTGCCATGAATTTTAGGCTACCACCGAAAATTCAACGAAGCTGTGCCAGTCTTCTGCACAGACTAAGGCTGGGGGTAGCGTTTACGCGCGGATACGTGCACCTCATGCGACGCACCGAGTCTCCACACTGTGAGGTGTGCAATGTGACTGAGACTATAGGTCATGTGCTTTGTGACTGCCCTAAGTACGTGGAAGAGCGTGAAAGGTTGGACAACGACCTTACGCGTCTCGACAGCGCACCGTTGTCGGAGGACGTTATTTTAGGCCCTTGGCCAGATGCTCAATCGAGTTTCAAGGCCATTCAGGCATTACTGAACTTTTTAAAAACTACGGGCCTGGGTTGCAGACTTTGAGCATGCCAAATTGCTTGCGATATGTTCTACATCTTCCTTCTATCGTCATCGTCACCCATCATGCACCTCTTCCCTCTTTCTTTCCCTCTTCCCCTTCCCCCAATGCCGAGTAGCTGGCTAGAGGAATATACCTCAGGCCGACCTCTCAGCATTTCGTATCATTAAACTTCTCTCTCTTTCTCTCAGTCATCTTATTGAGCAACTAAAGAAATATTAATCGACGAGGGATTTCTCGGCGCCTCAGTGTTTATCGATCTAACGCAACACATTTGATAGCATAAATCATAATATCCCATTCTCTAAGCTCGAAGCAACTGGCGTTTGCGGGCCTGCACTTTCACTGCTAAAAAGCTGCTTACATAACAGAGTTGAAGTTCTTTCTATTTGTAATGGTTATTCCCGACAGCGAATGACTAACATTGGTGTGCCCCAGTGCAATTTCCTGGGGCCACTTCTGGTTTTGGTTTAATGATTTACCTAATTGTCTTTCTTCCACAAAATGCATTCTGTACGCAGATGACACCACCATATTCACCCCTCATAACTATATCTAATCTCTCGTTAATAAGTTAAATACTGACGGAAAATATCACAAGGTGGTGTAATGATATGTTATCTATATGCCTACTAATGCAACTAAGAATAAATTTGTATTGTCTTCACATCATCTCTATTCTCTTTACATCATCAAAGAGGCGCGCGATTGGCGCAGCCAATCGCGCGCCTCCTTTTTTTTTTTTCGCGCACGCGCATGGAGTTGCACCGTTGTAGTTTTTGCCGTACAAGCGACAGAGGTACAGCCGGACGAATCGGCTAGCTATATGCAGCTTCACAGTAAAAGGGGCAATCAATTCTTGGAAAATGTAAAGCTAAAAATTCGGCAAAAAATAGTACATCACCCGAACAGTGAATGTATCGGCCAAAAAAAAAAGTAGTTTTGTACAAAACCAAGATATATAATTCAAAATTGGACGGAACACACACCACATTCCGTCCTGTTTTGAAGACTTTTCTTTTGGTTTTGAGCAAAATTGCGCGTTTACACAAAAGAATGTGTAACCAACTGTCACCCAATCACAGCCTCACCACCTAAATCTTAGCGCCCTTTCGTCGTCGAGATTGGATTTGTTCATTGAACCGTTTCGGGATGGCGTCAGCGCCACAGCAAAGGCGCCGACGCATATCTTCAATCTCCATCATCTTCCTAATCATCAACGTCGTCGTCGTCATCATCGGCTTTTACACAGTGAGAACGAGAGGAGAGAAGAAGAAGAAGAAGAGGAGGTAGAAGAAGAAGAAGAAGAAATGATCACGTCACGTAGGGGGGCTATCTACTTGATCGGAATGCACATCGTAAGTAAAAACCAATTTTCGACAACGCAAGACTGACATATGTTCTTCCCTACGTATGCTTACATTTGTAGGGGTGTCTATTCAGATAATCGTGAAATATCAGACGTTCGCTTGTAATCGCAGGTGCCCAACATCGTTGGAGTCGCCCGTTTCTCCTACGGTTTTCACCGGACCTCATCGGGTAAGTGCGCTGTACGGCATGCGATGACGTCAGTAGACTTACGAGTTCGGTGTTTTAAGAAGCGCAGCTCGCAAAGATCGGCCCACAAGTGTACTAAATAACGACACGTTGTTTACGCTTAGCACTTACGTAAATGCACACTTTCCTTCATCGAAATAGCGGCCATGTGTGCATTTGATCAAATCACACAATTGTACTGCGGGGAAGCCATTAAAGAACGGTTATGTCATGAAGTGCGGCTGCAGGTGGATGCCGTGCAGGAATGCTCATATGTCAGCTATCTGTCGCGGACCCAGTTGATGCGACTGGATTTAGCATAAACATGAGCACACGTTGAATCGCCCATCGAAAAAGTTGCCCTCCCCCGCGAAAAAAAATATAATCTTTTCTCACTTAAAGAGGAATATTAAGTCGCCCGGCATTGGTAGGTTGCACTTTGGAACACAGGTCGGAAGAATAAGCGGAACTCACTCAGACTCACTAACAAATTATATCTTTGGTTAGGGATCAGTCGGACTCGTACTCACCCAAACTTATCAGCTGGGCCTCCCCCCCCCCCCCCCCCCCTCACTCGGACTGAGGCTTACCAAAATTGTACTCAGCCAGCCGTGCTCGCTCAAACTCAGACTCACTGGCCGGTCTCAATCTCGGTGCGTCTAAGTGGGTCGACTCATGAGTGAATTTGCTGATCTATGGTTCCGAACCACTAATATTGTTATGTGTCAATTGAGGCTTGGTAAGGTGCATATAGAAGACGGGAGGACGAAGGTATGTGACCCCGACGGCCAACTCGCGAACAGCTCTACGTAACGACGGGTACTATGACAGTTAAACAGCTCAGGACTGTTTGTCCCTAACGAAATTTCAATTGCATTGCGTAAAAACCGAATAATCACTTCAGCCTCTACCGATAACTTTTTTTGCGGATAAGAAGGTGGGGTTGAAGATGGCTTCAAATCATCGACGCCACACTTACCTGCTGGCGCCGGGGTATCGGCGCAAGATTTAATGTAAGAAAAAAGAAAAATTGAGATTTCATTTTGGTACAATACATTAGTCAACCTTTTCCCTCCAAACAAATGTCAATAGACCGACGAAGGAATGTCTATTTAAGCATGTTAACGAGGAGTAAGAAAGCAAGCTAGGAGATAACAATACGACACGCCGCCAGCCTTGGCAAGGCAAACCACCGCGAAGCCCTCCTCGTTTTATCTCTCAGTCATCCAGACACGTGACACCGCACGCGGCGGATTAGTGCCGGTGTGCTGCTGTCATGGTAGTTTCTAGGTGATGCGAACTTGTTCGGGTGCTTTTTCCGACCGCCCTGCGCAGGTTCTCTACAGATATATGTGATTATGTGACATTGGTTATTTACTGCAACGTATTACATTTATCGTATTCGTTGCAAGTGGGAAAACGGCAGCAGCACGTTGCTGTCGCAACCGTCCTATCTTCACGAGGGCGTGGGCTGAGCGTGGCTAGCACCGCGGTGTAGCAGACAATAAATCATACCGCGACATGGCCACGTGATGGACCGACTTTTCTTTGTTTCAAATTTTATCCTCTGACGCTTCCACCTATACTTTCTTTTTCCTTTCTCCGTGTATATTCATCCGTCGTAGGATAACAATCTGCTTCTAAGTATATCCAGGGTGGATCTTCATTGTCCATTTACTGTTTATACCGCTTTTTTTTTTTCGCAGCGCGTTTCGGGCTCCTGCTCGACGCATTGCTCGGTGTCGAGTCCGTTGTCAATATCGTCAGTGACGTCATAGTGATCCTGCTTCTTTGGAGAGTGGTAAGACTGTCATGATATTTTTGCAAATGTGCTAGAAATGCCCCTGCAAAAAAAAAAAATATATATATATGTTGGCATGATATGGAACTTCCATGGACGCCTTTATTTTTTCTTCTGCGAACTCCGAAGGTTGTCTACAGGAACAACCTGTCGAATAATGGCTTAACGCTTACCTCGTCTCCAGTAATGTCGATAGACTTCGTGAATTCAAACCAGCCGTCCGTAAAACACGAAGTACTCTAACACAACCATTTTAGTATGGACAGCATGTGTAGCTATATATAGCCATATACGAATTGCATTCCGTCGTTTTACGAGCCAAAACGACGACTTGATCATGAGGCATGCCGTAGTGGGGAACTCCAGATTAATTTTGACCATCAGTACGTACTTAACGTTCCCCCCATGAACGGGAGACTGGTGTTTTCGTATTTCGCCCCCATCGAAATGCGGCCCCCATGGCCGAGATTCGATCCCGCGACCTCGTGCTTAGCAGCGTAACACCATAGCCGCTAGGCCATTGCGGAGGGTAGCCATAGAGGAACAATCTACGGGTAAGCAAGGCTGTCTACATCTGTACATTTAGTCAACTGACAATCTATACACCAGAACACAGAAAAAAATAGAGTGGCGCCATTTTCAAAGCGCGGTGGCGCCACCTGCTGCTCCAACGGCTCCGAGCTGCCAAGCGAGGTGACCGCAGGTAGACGCAGTGCTTGCGCTGCTTGTGCTTTGATATTTTTTTGAAGTTCTCACGAAGGACGGGATGGTGAATTTCAGCTAGCGAATTTAGTTAGTGAACTTCAGCTTCTCGGCAAGATAGTGCTGCAAAAAGGAATGGCTGTGGCAAGAGCAACGTCCGCAGACGGAGCGGATCGTTCGGATAAGTCCGCGTTACCTTTGCATTCGGAAACATTGGTCCTGCGGCTATTCCACTTTGATTTGCACGTGTGACAATACGTTATGAACTAGTAAAAGCCTTGCAGGACGCGATATACTTTACCTCCGCGTCGTAATGCCTGGAAAAATCTCGCGGCCCTGCACCTTGAAAACAGGCGGCATACCGCAGGTTCGAGTAAGCGTAGCGCACGTGCGGGGATGCCCAGATGTGTCCGTTTTTTGTCTTGTGACGGCGGAAAAATGAATTACCATTAATTCAACCATGTCGGATCTACTGTGCAATGTATGCATACTTTTTTTAACAAACATCGCCGCACTTACCATCTGGCCAGCAGTTACGATAAGCAGCACAATCCGGCATTCACACGTAAAGGTTTCGAATAGTTGCTGAAAGGTATTGCGAAAGTTCGTGGCCATTAACGCCAGTGCACGGAATTCAATCTGTTACGCATGAGTTCGATTGTCATGAGCGTCAGAGCTTTGCAGCGGTGCGAACACTTTCGCTGCATTTACTTGTGAATCAGGTGCGAAGTTCTATGATGAGAGCCGCTGTACGAAGCCCACCTCAGGCTTTTGTGTAATCGAGGCCCGTAGACAGACACATACACATAGAGAGACGCGCACAGATACACACATACAGAGACAAAAGGATATGCATGGCTGAATATGCGACAGGGGCACAGCTCTCGACGTATATCGTGTTCGTCGCAAACGGTGCTCTGCAATCTGCTTCGTTTTTGCTGGTTATTTGCACATCAATATATGACGCAGGATGCCCCGATGATGTTCAGTACTTGGATGTTGCGGGCACAGACATGTTTACACATTGAACACCCAGTAACACACACACGCTACATGCACGCGAGCGCGTCTTGGCAGCTCAGGGAAGATGGCGGCCGGTCACTGGGTTCCGGAGTATGCGCTCAGCCGATCCGGTTCGAGACTATCGTGTTCTCGTCCATAGGCTGTCTGAATTCATAGGCCGTTACCCTTTCCACGCACGGGAGAAAATCCCATGAGTCACATAGAGTTGATGAGACTATGGTTTAGTGTATAACGTATTTGAACCACTTGGCGTTAGAGGTGTGAACACCTGGAAAAGTGCGGGAAGATTAAGGAATATAAGCGAAAACTATATGCCGTTAGTTGCGAAATGTCTTTTACGTAAGTGCCGTCCGCGATTGCCCATTGCCGCGACGATCTCCTGGTCATCGAAGTCAATCAATGTTGTGAACCGTAGGTATACGAACGCCGGCCCATGAGAAATTCCTCCTACGCAAGAACATATTAGTGGAAAAAAATCTGAGGAGTTTCGTTCGTGAGAGCTGGGTAAGAGTGGGCTGGCGCTCTTCGCAAGTTCTGCGTTCACAATCACGGATGGTTAGCGTCTGTCTGTGTGAACTACCCTGGCGTATACAGAGCGCTTTGCAAATGAGCGCCCGGTATTTGTTTGCCAAATGCCGGGCGACAACACTTTGTCGTGTGACAGCTGCAAACACTTTATTTGTCGCCGACACACCGGACAACAGGTTGGCGAACAATGTCCACAAACAACGTGCTGTCGGAAGTCTTATCAAGCCGAAGCAACAAAAATTGTAGACATCTGGCGAAAACGTGTATTTTAAGAACTTCCAATATTACTGCGAAAGAATGCCAATGACAACATAGCTTGAAGGTTGCACGGGCTAACGGGCTGTTTCATCAATCACGAGTCGCCGATCATTGTCCG
Organism: Dermacentor andersoni; assembly: GCF_023375885.2. Classification (NCBI taxonomy): domain Eukaryota; kingdom Metazoa; phylum Arthropoda; class Arachnida; order Ixodida; family Ixodidae; genus Dermacentor; species Dermacentor andersoni. The sequence goes on along the minus strand of NC_092816.1, from coordinate 65,251,662 downwards.
TACTTATTGTTATTACGTTCCCATAAATGCAGGAGAAGGCGGACGAGAAAACCGTGAGTAAATTATCTCTTTTATTATTATTATTATTATTATTATTATTATTATTATAAATATTATTATAGAAGCTATCTAGTGACGCGTTCTAGTGCTCTAACATCTTTTTCGACACTGAGAAGTCGACATTCTGACGTACTAAACATGCGTGACTCAAGAGAACGTACATTTGTATTATGTGGCAGGATAGTGAAGCAGCTGAAGACTGACATTTTGTATAGACAATCCATGTGAGAAAATAATAGCATGCTGGAGCCGTATTATAGGAAGAATTCTTTATTTCGATTCGATGCTTTCCTTATCATTTGTCGCAGCGAGTGGCTGATACTGGCGATAGCGGAGACCTGGCGACACGCCAGCCGACGCCGAAGCGCGACAGGAGTGGAAAATTAAACAAAAAAGAAACGAATATTCTTACATTTCATTGAATTTTGTTTCATTTATATTTACCTTCAAGGATTCACAACATGAGGGAAGGAAGCAGGCACGAGCGAAAAGAGAAAAGCAGTCGCAAGTAAAATGGACAGATATACAAAGAAGTACAACAGTGATCAAGCAGTTGAACTCTGGTAGTACAAGAATGAATGTCAGTTAAAAATGTCGAGTAGTGTAGCACAAAAGCCGGAGGGGTCACCTAGTAGTACGATATTTTGGGAGAGGCGGTTCCAATCAATACAAGATTTCGGCGAAAAGATTCAGATCATGTTACGGCTTGCCATCTTGGCACACATACCTTCTAGGCATGGTCAATACGTAAGAAGATATGTGTTGGTGACTTTATCAAAAGCGTTTGAAGGTAGTGATTGCGGTAAAATGCTTTGTGGAACAAACAGAGGTGCAACAATTGCAGACGTGTTGCAAGTGGGGAGAGGTTAAGCTGCGACTTGACGTAGGTTACACTGGACGGGCGTTGTAGTCTGATAATATGAAACGTGCGCAGCGATGTTGTGCTGGATTTTTTGTTGGTTAGTTAACCTGACACTAGCGATATCCCAGACAATTGAAGCGCATTGAAGATGCGGGCGAGTGTATGTATAGTGCATAGTAACTATTTTTAACGGTAGTATTGCTAAGGCGAAGGCTTCGTCTGATACATCTTACCTTTGGGTTAGCGTTTGCATTGATTGAATCTATGTGATCCTTCCACGTTAGGTTACTGGCAATGATAACACACAACTATTTAAATAATGAGACATAGGAAAGGGCAACTTTAAACTTGAAAGGGCAGATGAATATGCAACTTGAATTCAATGATAATGGATGACACTTAAAATCCACAAACTTAGCAAACCGCTTAGCCACAAACTTAGCAAACGAGGTTCATTACGAACCTCGTATCAAGCGTTCACGACATTGAGGCTGCCCGTTTTCTAGGTGTTCCAAACCCGGAAAGTGGATTCTTTCAACCTGCTACTCCAGATGAAGTGTACGCTATTCTTACGTATATAAAGAACGCCCAAGCATGCGGTATTGATGAGCTACAGATAAAGCCGATTGAATTTGTTATCGACACCATCCTCCCACATATACACTGTTTGTCTACCGAAGGATTTGCGTCTGGCATGCTATGTGCAAAAGCTACTATGTTGTTTAAATGTGGTGACATAAACAGCATTTCCAATTATCGGCCTGTGTCATTATTTTAAATAGTTTCAAAAGGACTCGAGAAAATCATCTGTGAGAGGGTAGTGTCATTTTGCGAGAATTATTCTCTGTTAACTTAGCATCAATCCGGATTTCGTCGAGGCATGTCAGCAGAAATGGCTCTGTTAAAGCCAAAAGACCTCATACTGACAGGGTTTGAGGAAAAGAAAACTTTCGGTGTTTTTGTAGCTTTCTGCAAAGCATTTAATAGGACTAAGCATATCACGTTGTTTATGAAATTATACCATTATGGTTTTTGGGGTTTGCCTCTTGAACTGCATTAGTCTTAAAAGAAAATGTGTCAGTAGTGGAAATGGTCGCTCAGGTTTATTAAACTTGCAGGCTGTGGTTGTTGAAGGGAGCCTACTTAGGGCCGTACTTTCTATTATATACATTAATGACTTAATAAATATTAACGATGAAGCCCAAGTTATAGTTTATGCTCACGATGCAGCCTTTTTCCTCCAGTCATGCTAGATGTAAAAGCTACACAATCAGCAAACGCCGTATTGCGTAACCTATTCTTGTGGTCAAAAGCAAACTCCTTAGATATAAACACAAAAAAACAACGGTAATACTGTTTACTCCTGCACAAAAACAGGCAAATTATGACTTGGAAATCTTCATTGGATATTAAAAAATTGATACTGCAGCTAGTGTGAAAACACTGGGCCTAACCTTAAATCAACATCTAGGTTGGGATGAACATGTTCAGCGCGTAACGGCAAATACGGCAAGAGCGTGTGGTATACTTCGTAAACTGCGGGACACTCTTCCCCATAAGAATGAAGCTACTGCATTACAATTCTATGTTCGCTTCTCACGCTAACTAATGCTGCCTTGTGTCGGGAACGACGTACAAAATAAAGTAGGCTATCTGTCTTACAAAAAAAAAAAAAGCTTTGCGACACGTTGGTCAGGTGGCGCATGACGCTCACACGGGACATCTAGTTTCGACGCTTAACGTTCTTCCCTTTTATCATGTGTATGATTTCAATCTTGCAATAAAACACGTGACTAGCGTTAGATGCAATGTTACCAAGTTTCTTAGACTTTGCAAGTTCAGTACGACATTCGAGATCGCGGAATATTGATGGTTCCTTTTTCACTGACCGAGCAAGGCCGTAATAGATTGGAATGCAGAATGCCGATGCTATAGAAAAACTTTTCGAAAAAGAATATCGATATACGACAATTACCCTGCAGAAGTAAAAAGGACATTATACTAACTGTGAATAGACAGGTGCATATACCACGAACGTAAGTTCTCTGCAGAACACTTTCTTTTCTTTTCTGGGAAATTGTAAAATAAAACGTACGTTGCATTCAAATTGCGTCGTTTATCCCGATCCATGCAATTGTGTACCAGTGAAGTGTTTCGTATACACACATGCTCGTATGTTCGTGTGTGTGTTACATTTTAAATCTTGCTTTTCATGGGTTGTTGTTAGAAGCACATTAAAACGTTTATATGCGTTTAGATGCGAATGTTGTTGATATCAATGTGTTGTACTAGGTAATAATTAAGAATAGAAATTATAATTCCAGTGTGAACTCATGTTCATATGTTATTTTATATTTAGTTATTACAATGTCACATATCATGTATGTTTCATGTATATTGTCCGTCGGGTAATGTCATGAAAACGTTCTTATATGACAGCTTCTTTTTCTAAATTGAATGCTTTCGTAAGCACACTTGCGTTTGCGCGGGAATTCGGGAAAAATAATGATTATCTCGTTTTCGAGGCCGGCACGGATTCAGCTGTATGCAAATAGAGAAACGCGAGAATGTTATCCGCACATTTTAGTGTGTATTGACGTGACATCACGGACGCAATGTCGCCTTCTTACCCGCCATCTTTACAACGCCGCTGATTAGGCAGAATGCGATGACGGTCATAAAGTGTGAAACAACATGGCGGCAGTAATCACGTCAGTGCATAAACCTCCTGCCATAGCGAAGCCAGTTGACGACAATGCAGTGAACAGACAACTTTGTTTTGTTTTTCTTGTTTTTCTTAATTTTTTTTACGCCTTTCAGACATCGCCTCAAGGACAGCTCGCCCCATTCGAAAAATGGTTAAAGGTAACACGAATGTCTCGCTATTGATGTATACACCAGCTAAAATAATAATAATAATAATAATAATAATAATAATAATAATAATAATAATAAACAAGTTATCTAAAAACACTCGAACTTGATGGCTGCAAGAGATACAGCAAAAATCTGTCAAACTCAATATATTTGACTTTACACATAGATAACCCGTGTTTGTGCGAGCCGCAAGACATGGCAGCAGTAACGGAACCTTGCTATTGCGGTGCTATTACTTTTCGCACTCCCATTCATTTGTCCTACAAGCTGAACCACCACCTGCGACATTACAAGAATTTGCTGTACCTATGCAATGGATTTTTGAAAATGCAGAAAAATTGGCCAAGAAATAGTCGTTACTTATCCCAGTCACGGTATTGATTTTATCACTTTTTTCGGTGATCAATTAGTCAAGAAAACACTGATATTGGCCTGAAATCTGATAGGCGCAAAAAGCTCTACCGTATAAGGCTTTTAATGCTTTAGCGACAAGCTCAGTGGTCCATCCGAGACACGAGGGGTTCTTGACACTTTCAGAGCACTGCAATTATCAAGCAGGAAAAAAAGAAAACAAGAAATGGAAGTCTGACGGAGGGTTCTAAAGCTTAAGAATAGTATGGCACGCAGTTTTCGAAAGAAGACATATATGACATAGTTGAGTTTTTATTTTCTTTACATGAAGATCTTAGAGCTCGAAACCCTCGGAAGAATACGGGCCAGGCTAAGCGCTCCCGAAACAATTGGTGTGTGTTTGCGGACCACGGAGTGGTGCGGACGCAGAAGGTTGTCACGTGGGAGCATAACATTGTGACGTTATGGCTCTCGCTCTTGGTCGCTCGGTCATCTGCTATGCTGCTACGCATCGGGCAGCGCAAAGTGTAGCGCACATTTAAGGCCCAGACACAGCCAGATTATGCCGCATATTGTATACGTAGAGCAGACGACAAGCTTTCCATCCAGGAAAATGAGTAGACGCCAGATTCTTGAACTGCAATGGAATTAAATTCGTGGCGAAAAATTGCCTTTAGAATATTGTGCTTAGCGGGTCGAAAGTGTAGACTACGTTGACCATGGATAGCATGTCGCCCTCTGAGCTATAACTCAGTAAAAGTATATCGGGACCGTGTATGGTGCAGTGGGATTTGTGCCCCTTGATGTCAATGTCCGGCGATCTAGAGCGTTTAACGCGGCTCTTGGCCTAAAACTGACCTAAAGCTTCGGTGCCTGGTTATTGCGAAATATACGTACCACTTTGATGCCTGGTGGATGCAAAAGATGTGGCGAGAGGTACGAGAAGCGAGATGCGAGAGGTACGGGGATCGATATCCCGCAGCTCCACCAAATGTCAAGAGGCGTTATAGTTCGATTGCCAAAACGCTCAGATAGCAGAGCACCGCAGCGAGAGGACGCAGAGCTTTGGCAACACAGGCACAAGGCTTCCAACCACTCGTTGTCGTCGTCGTTCTCTAAGCAGTGCCTACTGCTCGTTCCTCTTCAGTACAGATGTACCACTTTGAAGACGTGTCGTTTACTCTTCTAACCTGTCCCTCAGTGCGTCCTGATTCTGGGTCTCGGGGGGTCTACTTCCAGGCGGTAGTAACTCTGTAGCTCTACCGCGATGTCTGCGTATAGAGTGAAGTGTTAGTCGGAGCGCATTTTGCTTCCTCGCAACAGGTCAAGCGCCTCTCCAACATGGCGATGCCAAATATGCCGGATAAAATAATTATCATCAAGACCAGTACAATCACGAAACTGCTAAAAACCTGTCTCTCTCTTCAAATAAGCATTAAGAAGGAGAGTTCCACGAAAAGCTTCTCTTTTTCTTGTTGTGGTCGTAAGCGATGGTGTTGAAGATAGAGGCAACCATTTGATCCTGGTCGTTAAATTGTACCGACCACATGAAACTTCTTAATTTATGAACATCTAATTTCATTCTCTACTGAATGGTGAATTTTCTTATGGTGAGTTTCACGACTTTTTTTTCTCAATGATAATAAAGTTGGCTTTTGGAACAAAATTATGCGCTTGACAGAGCTAATTCAGGGTGGTGACCCAACGAACCATGTAAAAGAAGTACTTGAAGGTTGGGCCTGGTGAACGCAGGGAAAGATGCCGCGCGTTCTCGGCGCCTTCGTGGCGTGGAACACCGCCGCAATGCTGCTCTGCTGCGGAGCCAACTTGATGGGACTGCGATACCCGCCCAAGTGGGTGAGTGGATGAACGGCCACCTCGCTGTTGTCGAATGGGATATTTCAAAGCAAGCCTATTCAACCTGACTCGGCTGCACTCAGCATGGTCCGGGCTCTTTCGTCCTTTGGGTAAAGCCTAATGGAACCTGATTCTTGCACCTCGCAAAGGATTTATGAAAATCAGGTTAAACCCTTATTTTTTATTTCATTACACATAATAAGCATAGCACGTTATGCGAGACAAATCACTGCTGGAGGTGTACAGCAAGAAGGTTTAAGTATGGTTGTGAAACGACTTCATTAGTAAGTTTGCTCCATTTTGTTATTGTCCTAGGAAAGAAGCTAATATTTGAACGCGTTATTCCGGGTGCTGAGAGGAGATACTTGCAGTGCCTGTCTCTACCCTGTGGCATTTGCTGTAGAGAAAGAAAGTATCTGCGACATGTGCACATTATCATTACCTTTAACCAAGTGAAACAAAAATTTCAATCTGGAAATACGATTCTGCCCGAAACCTACCCTTCCGTGAAGGACAAAAACTTCCAGGTGTTGCAACACCAATGAAGGCTGAGCACCTTTTTTTAAAAGAGTCGTCAATATATATCGAATTAATAATACGTGAATGGGGCGTCTCCCTCGTTTTTGCCTGAAGCTCAAGTGAAAGCTTGCACGTATAAACATATAATATATTCAGCGCCTGCCGGCGTTGAAGGAACGACATCTTGGTGCTTTTTTAATAGCCACGTTTGCAGGGCTACAACAAAGAAACATTCTATCACACTTCCCGCACGTCCCAAAGACGTAAGCGGCGGTAATGCACCAGGACGCGGACAGAGAAGCGCTGACGTAGCTGTGAATTGGGAAATGCAGCTGTGACGTTGAGATGATGTGTTGGATTTTTTTCCAAGTAAGTACGTTCAATTAAGGGTTGCCGATTCGCCTAGTTGATAGTTCACTAATGTTGTGGCATGAGCGTATGTTGGAACCAGTGAAACCGGAAGGGCAGCAGACAAGGACGAAATGCTCGACATGTCTATGGTGGGCACAGAAGTGACTCCAATGCATAGGATAATACACGTTAAGAAGATCGTGTAAGATAAGGAAAAGCATCGGCCTTCGTGCGAAACATGCCCGAGGGAAATACTTTTCGTACTTTCTTTTTCTTTGATTGAATATATGCAGAGAACGCGGCGAACAAGTGTTCGCAAAAGCGGTGTCCATTTGTTCTTTTTTGTTATTGTGGTATCTTTTGAATGTATTACTATCGCCTGACCACGAGGATTTTGACAGATGAGTACGTCACGTGATTATCGAGCAGCCCTCTGCCAAAACGTGCTGTGGGTGATTTCGCTTGCTCAAAAAGAACGCGTGTACTCGAAGAGATACAACTGCTTAGTTTCTACAACATACCGGGAAAATCGGGGACCTTTTTTCTACCAGAAAGCACAACCCCTAATTTCTCTTCGGTTTTCTTCTTTAACAATAACACAGGACTTTTAAACGCCGAATTAAAAAAAAAGAATGTAAAACCTGAAAACGAAAGACCTTATGACTATACCTAATACCGCAATCAGATGGCGCCCTTTCGATCGGGTTCGAGCCCTATTGGTATTGAGGTTCTCGTTCGCGATCTATCTATCTATCTATCTATCTATCTATCTATCTATCTATCTATCTATCTATCTATCTATCTATCTATCTATCTATCTATCTATCTATCTATCTATCTATCTATCTATTTATCTATTTATCTATTTATTTATTTATTTATTTATTTATTTATTTATTTATTTATTTATTTATTTATTTATTTATTACATACTGCAGACCATTCGGTCCAAGCAGAGGGGCGATAGGATACATACAAACAATAGTGAACGAATCAGGAACAAGCATGTATAAATTTATACAATTTTAGTCTCAGTGTGTCTGTAAACCGTCGTTCCGATCCGATATTGTTCGGGTGAAAAAAGAAAACTCCAACGTATCAGTTTGAGCATAACAGTGTGTCAGTGAGTCAGGATGATACTGTCTTGTGTGCCGTGTTATAGCAGGCGTTGTGTAAGTGGATGGTTTCATTTCGAGCTTGTATTGAGAAGGAGAGAAATGAATTCAAGCCTCAACTGCTTTCAGCGTGATTCAAGAGTAGGTACAGAATTTTCTGACATAATTTCCGAAGGAGAGTCCAACCTTGCGAATTCATGAAATATAAACCTAACTGCTTTCTTTTTGTATTTTTTTCAAGATGCCTGATATTTGACTTAGTGTAACGATCCCATGATGTACATGCATACTCTAGCTTTAGTCTAATAGGTGAAAAATGACATAGTAATTTTACAGTAGGAGGGACATCTTTCAATTTGTGTCTTACGAAACAGAGTTTGCGGAAAGCGGAACATCACATATCATATGTTCCAAGACAATGTGGAAGTCAAAGTAACACCTAAGTATTTGTAGTTGTTGGTCTCACGCAGTGCGGAAGAACCTAGCGCATAAGAACAATTTAGTGCTTTTTTTACGAGTAATGCGAGAAAAAATACGGATTTCTCAGCGTTTATAAACATCCCGCATTCATTACGCCACTTCAATGTGTTGTTTAGATCCCTTTCGAGGAGAATATGACCATTCTGACAAATTATATCACTACAATATACAATCATCCGCAAACAGTATAATTTGCACACCGTGAGTTATGTATTTAACGATGTCATTTATATACACTTGAAACAGCAAAGGCCCCAAGACACTGCCTTGCGGCACCCTTTACGTGACTGGAAGAGTGGCTGAGCTATGTTCACCAATTATAAGGTACTGAGTGCGTTTGGTCAGACAAAGAATAATCCACTTTATCAAAATGTCAGGTATGCCAATCATTCTAAGTTTCAACATTAATTTGTCGTGTCGAACCTTATCGAAGGCCTTGGTGCAATCTAAGAATATTACATTCATTTGGTCATTATTGTCGGGAGATAAAGCAAACGAGTGAATCACTGATACAAGGTGTGTTGCAGTCGTGCAACTCTCCCTAAAGCAAGGCTGGAACTCCGTGAGCGCGTTGTTTTCAGCGAAGAATTCCTTCATATAGTTTGCCACAATGTGCTCCGAGAGTTCGCAGCATTGTGATGTCAGAAAATGGGACGATAATTTTGTAATCTAAATCGAGCCCCCTTTTTGAATATTGGAACAACTCGGACCACCCTCCACTCATCCGGCAGTGGTCCCGACAGCAGTGAAGCAGAAAATTTTTTTACAAGAAAGCTGGCAATAAGATCAGGATATCGCCTTAGAAAAACGTTAGGGATTTCGTCAGTGCCACAGGAAGCTCTCTTCTTGGTTGTCCTACGAAGTTTGGGCAAAGGAACCAAGCACGATTGCAAAATTCGACCCCGATCGCGCTTAATCGCAATCAAGAATGCCCGCGTAACACAGGTATAAATTAGCAAGCGTACACCTATAGACGTATACCGGGAATACAGTGGCGTTGCTCAACTCGAAATCATTGTGAGTTTCATGCATTGTTAGCGAGTGCCACGTGGATCTGATCTCATGCTGTAAAGAGCTATTTACTTTTAGATTACCTGAACCAGTAATATTTAACAGCAACTGCGGGATCATCGGGTGTTATAGGCGTGGTAGGAAGATTAAGTCGAGGTCAAAACGTTTTTGGCAATGCGGCAGAACACGAAGTCGTGAGGAGATGATCGCCTGATTTGTTCTTAATTCCACATCTTGTCGAATTCAGCGTCGCGCAAGGCGGTATATGGGTAAAACCGGTTCAGTTTCATAAAAATGTTATTTTTGGTGGCGAAGATTCAGTTCTGTATTACTCCAACCTTAGTAGCCCACCATGTAAGCGAGGCTTCAAAATCTTCTGGAAAGAACACTTTGCAGTGAGCTCATGGCTCAAACACGGCCTGCAGGAAGACGCACATTATTGGCTTGACGTTGTCGCTTGTGCTCTTATTTCTTCCAGTACACGAACCAATATGCAAGCAGCCTGACTCTCAGAGATAACGTAAGTCGGAGAAATGACTGCGACCACCTCGCGTTACGCAGTATGGGTAAAACCGTCGCTGCACAAAATTTAGAGCGGTAGCTGTAGGTCAAACTAATTAACGCCCATAGCGACACATAAAGTCTATCAGAAACGCCTTAGAGATGGACTGCGGAATAATTGGGACCATCTGTTTTTAGTTAGTTCATTGAAGCCTCTGTGAACGTTAAGAATGGAAGAGCAGTGCCGAAAACTTAGAAGACCTAGGACCCGTAGGCGCAATGTGCGTGTTCATAACTGTTAGCTACATGTTAACTATACAAGTGAAGCAACCAAAACAACTGTAAGCGAGACAGCTACTGATCACAAACTTAATAAGTACTACTTCTAGAGTTAACCAGTCTGTTCGTCACGTTGTACAATTTAAATTGAATCCTAGTGTTTTACGTGGCAAAACCAGGACGCTGTTAAAGCGCGTTGTTGCGGGGGATCTCCATAAAATTTTGACCACCTGGGGTTCCTTAACGCCCACCTAAATCGATGTGCACGTGCGCTTTCACACGTAGCCCCCATCGATATGCTGCCGCCGCAGTCTGAATCGAAACCGTGACCTCGTGCTCAGGAGGGCAACACGATAGCCACCGGGCTATACCGCGTCAGGTGTAGTGTATAATCGACGGCACGCTGATGGTAGTGTAATCGAAGCATAACTCTCTATTCGCAGCTGACAATTGTCGTGTACTGGGCTCCCGTGATAATCTTCGCCGCATTCGTGAAGGTAGGTTATTCGCATTTGTCTAGTGGTACATTTGTCCACTTGTTTCGAGTCGGTATGGCTTTTGCCACACAAGCCGTTAATAAAGGCTTTAAAGCAGTATTCTTTGAACAACGGACTGCAGCAGCTCTAAGACGTAATTATCCCATTGAAGCCTGCGTATGGTTGAATTAAATCTTAGAGAGGCTATACAGCTTTGCAGAAACTATCACTGCTGTCTTAAATGCCTTACTGCCGGAAAGCTCTTTAATACAACCAGGTAATGTGTATACCAGATCCACCACTGGAACGTCTGGCACTGTTGTCGGCGTGACGTAGTATGAGGGATCACGTGGACACAGCTGCCGCGCTGGCTGTGACGGCGGCGTCGGGAGTATAGAAACGGAGCGGAGAATGGGGGGGGGGGAGGCTTTTAAACAACAACGTGTGAGACCTAGCCGCACGGTGGTTTGCAGCGTAGCCATGATGAACAATGCCACGTCGAAGGATTTATTGAAATATTGGGTCGTTGTGAACGGCCATCACATGTCGCCGTGCATGACGAAGTTACTATAACTGCATAACGTATTTCGAACAGCTGCCGAAAGCTCTCGCTCAAAAATAATTTGGCCTCTCGAGCGCTCACGTGCTGTCACATAAAGCGCAAAGCTCAGTGTAAATATGTAAAATATCGCGCGTTCATGATAATCAACAAAAGAAAAGAAAAACAAAAGAAAACTGCGCCGAATAGGGGACAATTAAGAGCGGACCAAAGTGCGATTTGTGCTGTCTACTCTTTATTTTGCCGTATCTGTCGCAACATTTTGCGGGATGAATTTGTACCAGTGATGTTAAATACAAACCCTTTTTTATATACCACGTTTTATGTATCTTTATCACTCAAAATACTGTTTTTTTCTCTTGTAGGAATTCCTTGTTGATTTTCTGAAGATGCGGACAATAATTGCATGGCGAATCGCAAAGCACATGTAGCTAATTACACTTAATGGTTCATTTGCTTTATAATAATTAAATTTAGGTTACGCGTAGAAATCGTGAAATTTAGCAACGGTTAGTCATGCATAGCTTAACAGAAATATCAAGACTATAGAGCCACCTGTATCACATCAATATCCAAAATGTGGTACAAAATACATTGTTCTTATTTTTTTTTTACATTTTCTCAACGGCTTTCTTCTAGATGTGAAGAACATTGCTGCGACGCTAATGCTTATATATACTTGAGCACAATTTGGAAATAAAGAAATATCGACAGTGTTGCGAGTTTCAGGATTTCTGCTAAGCATAAATGACTGCAACAGTCCTCGGTAAAAATTTCGCAGTTGGAACAAGTGAATAATTTTGAAAGTTTATAAATGAATTATTTTCATTAGCAGCATAGGTATTCCATCTTGTCGTGAAAGTAACGTAATCTTTTCATGTATTGCTCCTGTGCAGGCCGAATTGCGCTGTGTTTCACACATGATCTTCAAAGGTATTCGCTCGAAATAAGAAATAAAGAGTCAAGCAGAAACGTATAGCTAGTACCGACAAACGCGAAATGGAATGATCACGTGACTGCCGTACATAAACACGCGCAAGCAGTCAATTATTGCGACTCCGTGAGATTTCAGTTTGCCCAGGACCATTAATGTGGTAGTGAACAACTTTCTTCACATTGAAAACACTAACATAAATCTCCAGGAGGGCGCCTGAGCGTCGTTTCAATTGAGCGCCGGCATGCAAGCTATGCGGAGCACGCAGTCTTGCCCTTCATACTATGTCAGTGGAACGCTTCCGGTAGATGGCGGTACCGCATGTGGCGCCATAAGAAAAAAAAATGATATACTGGGGGAACTACAGCGTAGGTTCAGACCAGGCTGACGAACAGACGATAATATGTTTGAAGTAGCTCAGTGCATCAATATTTCAATAGCTCAGAATAAACATTGATGGATAGCATTTCGAGATATTAAGGGAACCTACAACCACGTAGACAGGGTATTGTTATGGGATATTCACAAGTACAAAGGCATAGATGATGACTTCGTGGAGCTGCTGAGGAAGAGATATAGAGACGACCGAATACGAATTGTATGAGAAGGCTGAAAATGTCATGAAGTGGTGAAAATTCACCAACGGCTGAAGCTAGCATGTCCTCTGTCTCCTTTGTATTTCACGCTTTATATTAAAGGCACGAAGAGACGACTAAAAAAAAATAACTTAGAGCTTCATTCATATTAGACGCGTAATGCGCAAATGTTGCAACAAAACGTCCCCGAACTGATATATGCGGACGACATAGCAGTACTAGAGGACAATGCCCTTATAGGCACTTGCGAATACGTGTGGCAACGCAGCGACAAATCTAGGCGTCAAGTTTAGCACAAAGAAATCGGGAATTATGATCTTCAAAGAAGATACGAGAAATTACGTGGAGTAAATTCAACAGCAAGTCATACCCACAGTTAAGAAGTATAAGTACCTCGCCGTATACATAAACGAAGGAAAGACACACTCAAGCACCCGCCAAGATAACCTGAAAGTAAAGAGGAAGCGGAATGGAGCACTAATGAAAGATATAGAGATTTGGGGCAACAATAAATATGACGTAGTGCGTGAAATCTGGAAATAAGTAATGGTGCCCGCACAAACGTTCGCGAACGCCATTCTGCGCTTGAAATCAGATATCTTGTCGGGGTTGGAGGTTACCCAAAGATCGATAGGGCCAGTTGGCTTAGGAAGCCCACGGTGAAACGACAAATGCGGCAGCCCAGCCTGACGTGGGTTGAACCTCTTTCTCGAAGTCAGAGAAGCGCAGGGCACGATTAGTTTTGAAGAAAGGCTCAGTAACATTGATGAAGATAAGCAGGCGGCTAAAGTGCACAAGTATCTGTACCTGAAGAGCACGGATACACGATGGAGAATGCCTTTACAGACCTACCAGAATGGGAACAAAGAAATTAGAAGGGAAAAATTGTACGAGAGCACAGGGCAGTTCCTTGCTATTTCAGGCTCAAGCTAGTTGCATCAGGACAAAAACATATCGGTGCAGGTATTCGTAACGAGATGAGGTAGAAACAAGAGAGGCACGTCTCTGCTGCAGCAAAAATCTGGGACCATTCAGCACGTGCTAATGGAACGCAAAGGTATCAAAATTATGAGACCCGTAGGCAACGTACGCCTTCCCGAAGCCCGCAGATTTAAAGTGAATGGAGGCATCGACCGGTCAGCAGTCGAGATAAACTAGAGACATTTAGAGTAATGGCGGGAAGAAAAGCAGGGAAGAGATGGATGCGACCGGATCTGTTACAGGTATAGGTAGCGGTACAATGTAGACAAACAAGTTTTGAGGAAGAGAAAAAAGATAAAGGAAATGTATACAGAAATGCTAGAATGCATAGCATGTATAGTATACCTCATTAACTGAAGCAGGCTAGGTGACTGTCGCCGCCATGTTTCAGAGGGAATGCCAATAAACCGTGATCGTCAGCAGCAGCAGCCAATGCTCTTTCCACAGTTATTTGTTTAAAAAAGCATCGATATGATCAAGATGCGTACTTATATGAGATGCGTAGTGAAAACCTTTTAAGCAGGTTTCCGACATCCTACTGCAAGCAGTAGAGTTGCGTGAATAAGCGAAGGAACTTACAGGCTTCAAAAGACAACGAATCTAAATTCAGCAGAAACATAAGTGAGAAATAAATAATAAAGGAATAGTATTTAATTGTAGAGTCTAATAAGAGATTAGATTTAATTTTAGTTACCGTTACATATTAAAGAGAAGGTAAGAAAGGAAAAAAGAGGACAATCTGCCTCTGGGCGGGTGCCAAATCAACAACTTCCTAACGACAGCTGCGGTACTTCGCCTAGATTTTACTATGCCTTCAAAGTGTTAGCCAGAGCCGCTTGAGGCCATGGTGGCGGATTTGGAATACCCGTTTAACCACAGGTGCCACTCCTAATATGGAGCAAGCAACAAGCGCAAAGTTCCTTGTGTGCTGCCTAAATTAAAGCTCTGCCACCACTACAACTGATCATTCCGACAAATAGCGCATTTTGACCCATGTAACGTAGTACGCCAAAATGCGTACCGTGATTGCGCTGTAATACTTGTAATTACACAGCTGCACTTCTTAACGTTACAGCTGTACTACACCTCGTTGCTATACGGCTTCTACAAGATTTACCAGCTAACCCAGGGCAGGGCGTTCGACAAGAATGCTCCAGTCAACGTGTGGGCCAAGGGACGACAGCGAGGTCGCTTGTGGCCGTTCACCGGGTGGCTAACAGGTGGTCGTACACCCGGTGAAAAAACTTCTGCAGGGGGAATACCCGGCGGACGAACTCCCGGTACTCGAACCCCAGGTGGTCGAACTCCAGGCAGTCGAACTCCTGGAGGGCGTACTCCTGGTGGACAAACCCTACCGCCGGTTGAGCAAGCGACCTCCACTGGCGGGGAGACTTCTGGCAGTCGTACACCGAGCGGGCCAACCCCTGGCGGACGAACTCCCGGCGGGCCGACTCCAGGCAGCCGTACACCCGGAGGACGAACTCCTGGTGGACGAACGGCCACTCGTACGTTGGAAGCACCAACCCCAGGAGAGAGAACGCCAAGATCCTGGTCGCCACCGTTTTCAGGCTACGCCGAAGCCTCAGCGGGCACGGCCAGCACGACGCCGGCGTCTCAACGGCCCCCCGTCCGCGCTACACGTCAACCGGAAGGCGACGAGGGCGGGGCTACTGCCACCGCGGGCACCACCACCACAACTCTGTCCCGGACGAAGAACAAAGGACAGAAATGCGAAACCACGACCCCCACAGTGCCGGCTCGTCTGTCAACCGCGGAGCGAAAGCTTCGTCAGAGCGACCGTGCCGCTGCTGACGGCAGCGCTATGGGATCGAGGCAAGTGCCACTCAACGACCTCGTGGACACAGAAGTCAGCGTCGCAACGACCGGGTCCCTTAAGTCTAGCGCCGATCCGACGACGCGTAGAAGTGGAGGCGGAGCGTCGGGGCAGTTTGACGGTGTTGTCAGTGGTGCGTCTTCCGTAGGAGCTTCTCCAGTGCCTCGACAGAACGACCCTGCCGAAGACGTCCGCACTGCCGCCAGCTCGGTGGAGACACCCCGGTCCATGGATCGCCACGTGCTTAGTGGGCGCACTCCCCGGCAGCTCGAAGTCAACGCCACCGCAGCACTGGCAGAAGAAACGGCGTCCGCTAAGCGCAGACTTCTACCAGTGCAGAAGGCCGACGAAAAAGAAAGCCTGAAGGCTGCTAGCGGCATTCCAAAGACACCGCGGTCTTCCGGCCGTATGTCCAGCCGTCGGAAACCGTAGTATAGGCGGCTCAACGACTCCGTTGATGACGCTAATCCTGGTGACATATTGAATTATGCGAGGTTACAATGTTGTATGATAGATCATGTGTAGGGACTACGTCATCTGTTGGGCACGTGCCATCTCCTGCCCGGGTACAGGCGCGGCTCAGGAGGTGGAGGAGGAAAAACGTTTCAAAGTTTCAAAGTTCTTGCGTCAAAGTGGTTACGGGTTTAGATAGATATGAAATGTAAATGGAGGTCCCATAATGCCACAGAGCGTATTGGCACCTCCGGTGAAGGTTAGGTAGTGAGAGGAATTACTATCGGCAGTAAATTAAAGCAATATCAGGTCATTAAAATGCAGGTCAAGAAGTGTAAGTATAAGAGAAGTAATTGAGCGGAAATACCGCAAGAATGAGAAAGAAACAAGTAAAAAGTGAAATACAAGCGTACGAGTATGCTCAGAAGTACATCACAAAGAAAAATAACGTGAGTCGGCAGCTTCCTCTTACTTACGATTCGCGCTAATGTGCGTGTGCGTGTGCATGGTAGGGGGGCGGGCGGTAGCAGGGCTGCTCAGTCCAGGATCATTTCGAACTTGGCTGCCGCTGGGCCCGGTACACAAGCTGCTGCTGGTCACGCAGGACAGGACAGGGCGGCCTTCCGCTTTTCGGAGGTAGGATTTGTGACGGGAGTCATGGTAGGCCTACTTGGGCATGCCAAGGTGGAGTGGTAAAGGGATGCTTACATATGTGGGCGATTGCAGGAATATAGAGGGTGGGGTTAACGGCACGATATTAGCTTAAGTGCGGAAAGCTATTGCTGTGTAGCTGCCGCTACGCAACGGCTTTTTCTCTCTCGAGGGTTTTGTTAGGTAGGGGGCAGAGGCAGTGGCAAATGCGATTGTGTTAGAAGATAGTGTGGTAAACGGGGGCTTGGACTCGACATTGCGGTCACGGTCTACTTCAGGGTGCGGCGCCCGGGTGACATAGGCTCGGGCGGCAGCGAGAGGGGGAGAAATTTATTTCATTCCGGTCCCCTGTCCGGGCCTACTGGGCGTCAGGGTGGTGGCGAGGGCTGGCTGGTCTCCGCGAAGAGACTCGTGGCCAGGGGCTCATACGATGCTCATGCTGGATGGTATGACGGTAGCACGGCAACGGATACGGTGGGCAACAGCGGCGAGCCGGCCTCGGATGAAGTTTTGACAAGCAGCTTGGCAATCAGAGATAACGGCGACATGTTCTAGGTCTACACAAACGGTGTGAAGGTCAGCGGCTGCCTCATCAGCTGCAGTGATGGTGGGAAGGTGTGGTCGGGCACGCTGACCGTGAGGACTTATCGACGGAGGTGCGTAGCCATGCACGTCTACACATATGGTACCGAGCCGATCGCCTTGTCGCTGTCGTAGCGCTCTTGCACGAGCCCCGCGACGTAGGCACGGAAATCCGCACGCGTATTTCGTGGTACGGAAGCGATTATTATGTATTCCCGAAATATGCTCCAAGTGCACCAGATTGTCTGTTATATTTTGACACTGGACCCGAAACTAGCCTCTTCTCGCTATCGGTGCAGATATCTGTTTAATCATGTTTGCGTCAAGAAAAATATGCCCCTTGCGCTTGCGAAAAATAGGATAGGATAGGAGTAAACGTTATTCGTCCAACGGTTATTCCTGCTGCTTCCAACGGTTATTCCTTCAAGCTTCCTGCTGCTAAATACGTGCTAGATAAATGTTTTTCAGAGCGTGAAAGAGGCCCGCGAATGCACGCAATGTTCCTCGAGCGACCAGTGGCGCGGCAATTTCAATTTCGGAAAGACAGTCTTATGTAGCACATATTGAGCGACAGAAAGCTATACCGGGAGGCTTTCATGTTGCTCTACAATTTTCTCATTGACATTTTTCATCTAGTTATAATATTTGAGAACTTGGTTAAATAATTCAGACTAATTATGTAATTAGGCGGAATGCAAAAAGAAGAAAAAAACTCAGAGTATCTCCAAGCGACGGCCAACAACATTACCTTGGTTCTGTTCAGCTACGTAGCATATGCATATTTCTAAATCTTGTGATAGTGGAGACACCCTGTATATATACCCGTTCTCCCCTCACCGAGTTTAGAACGTAGTCTAACCATAGTAATAAGCGTCTGTTGTACATCGTAAAGATGCGATGCAAACTCACAGCGAGTTGACTGTTGATCGACCTACACCTACACCGGACTTTCTATTTCGAATATGACCTTTCACGAAATGAATCGGTTCACGGGCACGATCAATGAGATTCACGTTTCGGACGTCTCTGGCTCTTCATTGTAGAAAAATATAGGCAAGAATTCTCTGCACGAGTCCGGGCACAGTCGATGGCCTGCAGCTAAATATAGCGCATAATGTAGAGCAGTGTCGTGCCGCGGCCTCGACGCATGTGTTCGTCGACGTGGAACTTGCCTATAAGATGGATGTCGTGTCATTGAAACTCGGGGCCGGCGCAACGTAGCGCATGCATGAGAGCATAAAGCTGAGATGGCCGACTCGACTGTCGTGCGCGTGTGACTCTTTAGGCGTAACACCGAACGGACACTTTGCTCGAGTGCAAATGAAACATCTGAGCTCATCGACAATGAATCAGTCAACAGAGTAGTCTAACTATGACTCATGCGCGCCAATGGGAAAACACGGGGCAGTTCTGCGCAAGCGTGCACGTGACAGTTGCCTTAAAAGGACTCCGCAAAACACATTTTCGTCCTTTCGCATTCCTTCATGACATACCGTGCTCCTCAGGCGCGATGATGTGCTCTGTGATATCGCTAATACTGAAAAACACCGTTGGTGGCTTTCTCTGAACGTGATCGTCGAGGCATAACACGTGATTTACAAATCCGCTGATTGCGAAAGTCACTATTGAATGGCTTGTTTAAAAGCTTGAGCACAGCAGACTTGCCGGCTGACAGTCGTAAAAAAAGACTCGAAAGCGGAGCCGGTGGCTGATCAGGAGTGCTCCACGTTCCATCGGACCGTGCAGTTATGAAAGCAGGGGAAAGCAAGGGAATAGCTAAATCAACGATAGGTTTCGCGCAGTCGATCTTGGCTTCTTGTACACGGCTGAAGTCGCGTCGTAAATGAGAGCCTAAAAAAAAAATATGACAAATGATATTGTCGGGTATCGTATACAATTGATAACCTTAACGAACGGTACCACATTTCCACATCCACCCACCGGGGTACTCTTTTATTTCCGGTACACACTACACGCGAGAGGCTTTACTGCGTGTGCTTTCGTGCCGCTATAACTGGTCTGCTTTGCGAACGTCTTCCTGTGCTCTTCAATGGTCATTCAAGCTAGCATCTACAGATCTTGGGATCTCAACGCATCAGACATTTTTTTTAGAATTGAATAGCTTTCTGTCTTTAGTTCTTTGGCTATCTTTATTGCGATATCAATTATATATGGACATTCCAGGGGAATCACCGCCGACGGCGTCGGTGTCGCCGTGTTATTCCGTCTATAGTCGAAGTGTGATAAGATCAGGGTGTCTAACCGAACAGTTTTCGGGTTCGGTTCGGCTTCGGGCTTCTGCATACTTTCTTCTTCGGTTTAGGTTCAGCTCCCGAGCAAAAAATAATGCTTCGTACGGGTTCGTAACGGTCCGGTACTAAGGATAATCTAAAGTTTTAGAGAAAACGTTTTGCAGGCTTACTCGACAATTTATTTGCGCGATAGTTTGTCTACCCTTTCGTGATGCGGACCGATGTAAAAGGCCCGTCTTAAAGTCTCTACAGTGAGTCCGCAAAAAAAACGGTAACCTCAGACACAGACTCAAACAGGGAAAATAAGTTAACAGTCACTTAAGTATCCTTACGCGATTTCAATGCGAGAGTACACTGACTTTTCTAAGTTATTACCTTAAATTAGAACACTGGCCTGATCCACTTTAATGTACCGTGCTCTGGTTTCTACCAACGTTAATCTACCTTAATCCAGTTTTGAGAGTTGGCTAGGTCGGTTCTTTTGGTTGTGGACCAATGGCGTCCGTCCGACGACGTGGTTGTTCAGTGGGCTTTCACAGTGCGAGCCACAACAGCTCCAGCGCCGGGAACGTGGCGTTATCACTTGGTCACGTGGGTTTTGGTACCATCGTATGTTAATGGTGCACGCCGGATTTGCCACTTCATGGGGCACGTAATAATTTCGCATTATAATGTGGCTGATGGCAGCAGCGGCAGCCAAAGCAAAAAAGTCATGAAACCAGGGAAGCGAGCAAGCAAGCAAACAAACAAACAAACAAACAAACAAACAAACTGCGGTCCTCCCGTCATAAGCGTTAAAGGGTCTCGCGTCCAGCGTCAACCGTCTTATGAGTGAAGAATCAATCCGAACCACGCATACCCAACCACGCAAGCCCTCCTTGTAGCGCAAAAACGTTGCTTAACAAATTGAATTTCTCAAAGTAGAATGCTTCAGCAGAATCGTAAAATACGACTTACAGACAACCTATAGATATGATAGCGTCGGATTCCAATTTGAATATACGAGAAAACATAATAATTCAATTACACGGAAACTCAAACACGAAACCCTTTTGCAGCGCTTCTACCACAGTTCATAGAGCGGCGCGCTCGATTCCTTCCAACACCATCCAGATGGCGCTCACCTCCGCGCGTCCGCTTTTGGGAGAGCTTTGGGAGAACTCCAGAACGGCTTCAGAATAGGTAGGCGTTTAGATGATAACTTATTTGTTCTTACTCAGTGAATTGAAATATCAAAAGTAGAAAGCAGACTGTTATACGTGGCCTTTTTAGACATTACAGGAGCCTATTACAACGTAGACCGCAACATTTTGTGGGATATTCTGAAAGGGGAAGGCTTAGGTGACGATTGTCTACAGCTTTTGAGAGAGATTTACGTCCACCTTTGCCCCGCAGTGCTTGCTATTCTTGGTCTCAGTGTTACCGTGCCATCTCTTCAGAATGTAGGGGTTGCAGATCACCCTCGCTTGGGCTTGCCTCCATGTTATCTCTTCTTGCTTACTTAGTTGCTTATGCGCCTCTGGCAGTGTTTTCCTTCCCATTGTATAATAAGTGAGAATTTCGCTGCAAGTCTTATGTCTTCTTCTTTTTGTTGGGGCTCCCTGGCTGGAGAGGCGCTGCATTGGTGTACCGGTAAATGCGCTCTCGGGGCAATGCGTGCGCTTTCTCGTTGCCGGGCAAGCCTTCGTGGGTAGGAGAAAATCTTTTTGCCGGACGCCGACACCGCATTTTCTGTGACACGGGGCCATTAACGCTTTCGCGTTAAAATATGCTAATCACCTTCCTATTACTAACTTCAAGGCACATGTTATAATACGAATTTGAAGCCGAGGAGTAGTTAAGCGATGTCTACCAAGCACAAATCTTAAGGCTAGCACTAATTTCCAGATACGCGACCCTAAAATGTTGAATTAAATACGTTGACGGTCCAGGTAAAACTTTTGCAAAAGCGTGCAGTTGAGACCGATAATAACTAGAACGCCGAGTCATCTTTTACCAGATTTTGGGAATGGATATCTCAAAAGTGGCGACAGTCTTGTGATTTCTGCCATGTATAAACAGGCATGACTTAACTACTCTTGGGCTTCAATTTCGCAATTACAAAATATGCCATAAATTTAGTTATTACGCAGTTAACTAGTATGTTTTGTTTGATTAGCAAAATTATCGTCGAAAATTTTCTTGTTCGTTAAGTACGCTTAGACACGCTACCTGTCTGCAAGAGTGGCCGGGGCCTAGATATGTCAGTTCCTTTTTAAGTGTTCCGCATAAAAAGATACACCTGTTATAATGATCGCCTCGCACAAACTTGCTTAAGTTTCTTTGGAGATGGGCGCCATCAACCTTCGCGTAAAGATGCACAGTTGTACAACTTGCCATTTTTAACAAACGCTCTTTTATGCATTGCAGCAGAAAAGTATCTGCAACACCCACATATTTCTTTTCCACACTTGGGGAACGAATATATCGAAATTGGTGTCATCCTGAAAATTGAATTGCAAATGAAAACTCGTTGCGAACACTCACCGGCTACAATTCGTAAATTACAATATGTGCCGGGAAGTAATTTATTAAAAAGCTCATCTGTGTTGTTTTTTTAATTATTCCGTTATGCATTCCGCTTCCTCGTGCGAATAATGTTTGCCTTTTCGAATAAACGAGCTCAAGTACAAGAATTACGCTATCTGCCAAAGGTGAATTAAAAAAAATTACGTTAAACTCAAAAATGATCAGCCGGTAGATTCGTTTGCGCGCGCATATGTGCGCGCATGACGTGTGACTGATACGCTTGGGCCGGCCGCTGTGAGTGTATGCGGACCATGGTTCGCAAATTCCTGTCGTAAGTAAAGTTCAGTAAGACCGTGCCTAGTTAAGGCATCTCAATTTACATCAATTTATACGGCATCTATCTATATGCAGTGGTGGTGGGTGGTGGTGGTAACATCTTTATTTCGTCAACAGAAAGAATTTGGTTGACTTTAGTGGGCTTCCAGAGTGCGTGGGGTGGCCGCCCGATCAGTTCCCTATATGCGGTAAAGCCGGCGACACTATAGGTGGCAACGTTTCCGATGTCATCAAGTAACCAATCGAGCAATACCATGCGAAGAGAACTGTCACGATCGCCGAACCAAAGCTTCGCTCGAACCAATAATTACATACCGATTAGTTTCATTGCAGTACACTTGGTACTTCCTCATATCATCGTCATCGCGTAACATGAAAGCATGTGACACAGTATGGCCTGATATGCCGTTGTGCCATTAAACACCAAAGCATATTCATTTTCGCACCCTTCCCCCCTCCCCACCCACTAAAAAAAAAAAAAAAGTCGTGAATAGCCGGCAGCATGCATCACGCTTATTCGCGGCTTGTAGATTTCGCTATATTTCTCAGCTGAGGTACCGCATTCTTCGAATAACAGTTTCTGCGTGTCCTCAAGTTTATCTAAAGTTCCAAATCGCGCTTAAATGTTTTAAGCTTTCGTAGCGCGCAAAGTTCCGCAAAAGATTCATGCGAGACAATGAGTCAGTAACTTGGCTTTCATTAATTGTGACCCCCAGTACTCGACTGCGAGGCGCAATAGGCGAAAGCGCGAACCATGCAGCCTTATGGAACGGATTCTGGTGACAGCTGTATATTGTTGCATGCGCAGCGGCCGACGCAACCAGCCGAAAACAGAGCTGACGAGCGACAGGCGTGTGGATAACCACATATGCCGTGGTCGTTGTTATTCTCGCATTGCGCAGCAACAGCCTGCGTTAGCGAGGAGGGGAATGCGAAACGTTGTGACGTCAGGAGACTTCTTGTTGCTACATGTTTAGTGAGGCCATCCCCGCCCTGGAAAATCACGGGAGCGCGAGATTGTCGCCAGATGTATACTCGTTTCAGAGCAAGCCCACAGCTCGACGTGGTCTGCTGCTTATAAATGCACACGATGTGGCTTCCAAAGAAAGAAAGAAAGAAAGAAAGAAAGAAAGAAAGAAAGAAAGAAAGAAAGAAAGAAAGAAAGAAAGAAAGAAAGAGAATCATGGCAACCGAAGGAAAATCAAGTGAACAAGGAAACCAGCGAACAAGAGAAACTCATCGCCGCGGTTCCTTCGAAGCATTAAAAATGGTAATTTCTGTAAATGCTCCTCAAAGACAAGTTGTAAAAATTTTGCCAGCCGATTACCCTTTGTGTGAGCGTGTAGGCGTTCGCGTTTACACTCGGCGCCCTTGCGCCGCAGTGTCTGCACGTTTGTGCGCTGAGCCCTCGCATGAGAGCTCGCGCTGGCGAACTGTGCGTGCGTGTGTCTGTGCAGCAAGTTCAAGGTGCTGCTCGAATTGGGGGAGTTTAAACGTCCTGAAACTCGGCGCAGTGAGTAGTGAGAGACGCTGTAGTGGAGGGCGCTGAATTTATCTCTCTTTCTCTCTCTCTCTCTCTTATGTCGCCTGGGGTTCTTTAACGTGTACCTCAATCTGAGAACACGAGCTTCATCGCATTTTGCCCCTCATCAGAATGCAGTCGGCATTCGAACCCACGACCTGGTGCTCATCGGCAGAACGCGAACAACCGCCGAGTCACCACGGCGGGGTTCAACCTGCTTGCACGTGTCCGCGTCGTGTTTCGTGGGACGATTCCCTCTGTCGGAACGAGGATGTGTGACCGGAACGTGTACCGGATCCCCGCCGTCGGTTACATTGGGCAGGTCATCACGGTGAATGAATGGATGGAAGGAAGAGAGAAACGGAGAAAAAAAGGCGAGTCAACAGTGGTTGACATCGAAGACGATGTCTTCCAGGGCGCATTAGTTTACCATGTGGTTTGTTGTTCCATGTTTTTCCATGCTTGTTATTCGGGAGGGAAGAGAGACCCTTCCAGGAGGCCTTGTCTTTCTTCCGCGTAAACTGCCTGTTGGGTTACCTTAACTTCACCAACGCCACCTTATCCGGCTTTTACTCTTACATAAAGCTATTTACACTTAACTTTCACTTTTATTTGTTTTGCTATTTTTCTGTTTAGACTACTCTACCTTCGGGATCAAACTGCATTTTTACACTGCACAATCTGCGGGGTTAATCTGCATTTTTCGTTAGGTAAGGCCACATTTTCGGTTCCCGTTTTAGGCACGTGCACTTTGAACGAGCGTTTCTGAGTTTCGTTATGGCCTTTTTCGCTAGTTATGCGTTATTACTACTCTTTAGATAGCTCTACGCTAACTCGATGCGCCTTTTTTGTTTGTATTAAGCTTCGTTTTAGCTCCTTTTTGTTGTTCTGCGTACACTGGAAGTACTTAGTCTCATTTACGATGCTAAAGTGGCCAGTTACCCAGATCTCACGAACCCCAACTCTATCTGAACACAGCACCTTTTTTCGTTCTCAGCTTCATTTTGACATCTTTTTCGTTACCGTATGTGCACTAGAATGCCTCGAATTGTTTCACTTACAAGACGAAAGTGGCCAGATACCAAGATCCAACGAACACCGAATCGATCTGAACTCAGCAAAGTAGTCCTTCTCTTTCAAGGGAAGAAATAACGAAGGTAGTAAGGAACACAAGCACAACGAGCGCCGCGACCAAACCAAACTGAACCATGCCGACTTTCGCCAGTAAAGGAAAGCTTGCTAATAGCTTCTCGTAGAAGCACTGCTTGCCAGAGTGCGACAAATGATTCCTCAAGAGACGCAACACTTCGGCGCTCGGAGCCGAGCTGCATCGCTCAGCCGTTGTTGAAAATGGATCTTCAGCAAAATGTCGATTTCTGAAAGCCTGATTTCGGACGACACCGCGCTCGCTCTCACTGAAATACAACTTAATGTGAAAGCATGTACCCGTCCAAAAGACACCGAGATAAAATGACGCCCACGACAGCGAGGTTCCACTACTCAGGTGCGCTTGACTGTGATTTAGGATGCAGCGTCGCTGGTCTCTACTGTAGGTTGTACAGCGCGGCCTGTCGTGCCCATGATCATCAAGCCGACAATAAGGGCACGATTAGGAAATGGCGGAGCCATCATGAAATCAATATACGCGGCTGAGCATATGGAAAACGTAGACCTGATCGAATGCCATGACTGCGTTGTTGGGACCATAGAAGAAAAAAAAAAGTAGAATCCTGTATAATTATGAGAAGAGCGAAACGAATAGCTCTTAAGAGGAAGCTTTAACTCGGGCCAAACTCCAACCCAGCCTATTAAGATACATGTGAAAAAAACCCTTGACCGATTTTAATGAAATTGTTGCATTTGAGATAGAAAGTTGAATTCTAGTGACTGTTGCAAGCAGAATTGCCATTTATGGCCTGAATTTTGTTTAAAAATTTTTCGAAAACTCGCAAGCTTGAAAAAAATATCAGCACGAAGTTTACAAATTAATAGCTCTGCATCAAGAACAGATATCACGGTTCTGTAAACGTCATTCATCAGATCACTGAAAGTGGACAAATTAAATGTGTGATTTTCTCTCTTACGTGACTTTGTTACGTTGTGTACAAGGGTTCTGCGAAAGCTGTATTTTCATATTACTAAAATCTTGAGATTCATGTGTAACAAATCAATTTTGTCTGCTTCAGATGTGCTATTATATGTAATATACAGAATTGTGCTATCATTTTTCAATGCTGAGTCACAGAGTTGTAAACGTGATAGCATTGTTTTCTGGAAATTTTCAATTCCTACCAATTTTTTATAAAAAGCTGACGAACTAAATAAGAAGTTTGAAACAACCAGTCGCTAGATTTTAAGATTTTCTTTTAAATACTAGAAACTTCGCCAAATATGTGGCAGCTTAGTTGCCAAGAAAAACGAATTCTCCTTTATTTAAATAAGAGACCCCGAGCTAAAGCTTCCTCTTAAGTACACATTTCGTGCTCGCATCCATGTTTAGCTGTTAGAACATCAGTTTAATCCTTGCCACGAGAATGAGACTATGTTCACATCGGTGGTCAAAATAATCCCCCAGGTGGTCAAAATAGTCCGGAGTCTCCCACAAGACGTGCCTCATAATCATAATCAGGTACGTAAAGCGCCAAAATTACATTAATTCATTGCTGGAGGCCATTTGCATAGAAGGGTTCCTTTAGCCTGTGCAGTGTCTAAACTTCTGTTATCTGTGATTTAGTATCAGTGATGATTTATGATTTTACCTATGCATCGTAGGCGTGATGACGTGTCCATATTAAGTCAATACACCAAATACTACGGCGCACAGTGGTGGCGGCTGATGTCAGCGAATGCTCTGTTCACCTATTGTACCCTTGTGTGCAAATCTAACGGATGCCCCCCCCAAAGAAAGAGAGGATCTTCCGTTTTGGCCACAATTTGTGGATCAGCTGGCAAAGGTGTCACCATTGTTTTTAGTTGAGGATATCCTCCAGGGGTATGACTACGCTCAAACGAGAAATAACGGTAACGTCCCTTCATACGACGCCCAATCACGGTTTGAAAATTGCTGGTAGGTCTGTAGCTTTTGCACGCGCTTGCACAATATCTGAACTCTCCTTTGGCAGCAAGACATAATATGTGTGTCTAGATAGAAATCGGACGTGTGAATTGCGGTTGATCTTCGGAACATGAAAGTTACGAGGCCGCGTAAGAACAAGCGATCATCCAGACTCCATACAACAAAACTTGGACGATTCATTACTGGTCCAGAGCTTTGCCCGATTCATCAGGCATTAAGTATTACGAAGGTACTTTTGTGAAGCAAGCCTATAGAAAAAAGAAAAAGAAAGAAAAGGCGGCTTGCACGTCAAGAGAAATTGGATTACTAAGCATGGCCTTTAGCACTCATATCTTATTGCCAGCCGATAGTCCGATTGTTTTGGGCTGCGGTGAAGAAAAAAGAACGAAATCGAATGTGGCACGCTCTTTTATGAAAGAAGTAACCATTTAGCCGCATTTACTTCACTGTGTCTGTCAATCTAAGCGTTTTCGCGAAAGTGTCACAAACAACCGTTGTGAGCTCCAGAATGTTTTGTTTTTGAGGTCCAGAGTCCGGCCGAACTACACCAGAACCGGCGAGCTTTCAACCATGTCACCACCGGAAACGAGATTCAAAACCATCGTTTCGAGTGATTCATAAAGTCCGCGACACATCAGTCCACTTGACTGTCGCCATTCTCGCATTCGTTTCCCTCAGAATCCTCCTTTCCACCATCGCCGTCGTCAGCACCACCGATAAAGAACGCGACCCCACCTTTCTTCGCCGTGCGGTCTCCTTCGCTAACATCTTCACCCTCGGACTCGTCCACTTTCAGCACTGTGAAAGTCCGAGACCTCACGAGCGGTGGACGCGCGTCCTCGCTCACGTTCTCCGCATTGCAACTGGAACCTTGATGCCGGTCACCGCAGTCGTCAACGTCCGACTGTGACTTGTCCGCTGCTTCGTCTTCGTTCCCATCGGCTTCATCACCGCTGAGATTATTACCATCCCCGTCAAGACTCTCGCCATCTTCCGACTCTGTCGCAGTGGCCTCGTGACTGCTTTGGTCATCCACGCCTTCCTCTTGGTCACAGTCGCCTGCATCACTCTCGTCGTGCGTTTGTGAGGACTCCCGTCTATCGTCGCTTTCGCATGATTCGTCTTCTTTTGTCGCGGCCTCCGCTTCCTCTTGAGAACAACCGCTTCCGATTGCCGGCAGGGGCGTGTATTTGGACAACGAAGACCTGTGTCCCAGCGACGTCTTGGAACGCGCCGAAGCGGTCAGTCTTGACACGTCGTCGTCTAGGTTGACGGATAGCCTTCGATAGGAACTGCCGGTGCACCACGCCGGCGACAGAGTTCTGTCCTGACCTTCGTAAATGGAGCATCTCTCTTCTCTGAACCTGCCGAGGGCTGCCGATGCTGTCGCAGGGACGTTCTCCTCAAAGGGACGCATGTCACCGTACAAGTATCCGGCACTGCTGCTCAGCTGGTATCCGCGCAATAAATCGTTCGGACTTTGTTGAAGACACCGGATGCTGCTTGGGTGGCGATTTGACTGCGGAATCGCTGTCAAAAGGGTTCCCCTTCTGCGGTCTCCAGGGTCACTCGCCGCTCGAGTGTAGCCCAGGGCCTTCTTCAACTGTGTCATAGAACCGTCGCCCAAAGGAACGAGAGAGCACAATCTTCAGACACTGCCAAAGGCAGGTCCGTTCGCATGTCTCTCAGCATTATCAGACCTTACGCACGTCAACATAACCGCGGAACAGCAGAGCTTGCTGTTGTCCACCGTTCAAGATCTTCGGGGTGCGCCCATGACATCATCACGACCCGGAACGGTTCCTATGCGAGTGGGGATAAACAACCTTCCAATGAAACTTCGGCCCCATACCGACATTGGGACCTGACTGTAGGAAGCAAAAGTAATAAGAACTACAGCTAGCAGCAGTTGTGTAATTGTTCGTGCAGGCACCACACATACCGCGTTTCTCGAAGCCCTCCGACGATGACGATTGCTTCTCTGTCCCGAAGACAAACACTGAGATTGGAAGGCAACTTCATGGTCCTGAATATTGGCGATGATCTGCCGCACAGTTGCGTCCGGATGGCAGGTACCGTTTCACACATAAACGGCAGTCAGCCACGTACCACCTCCATAAATCCTTCAAATATGGCTTTACGTTTCTGAAAAGAATGAGACACGCAGAGTCTTGAGTCTTGGCATCACCAATCCGAGCAGGAATCACTGTGCTGCCGGCTCACATCAGCTGCGGTCGTACACGCACCCCCATCAATCGTCACGTTTCTGAGCACAGGACAGTCGTAGACACGTCCCCAACCGGTGCCATCGACGAAGACGCCGGCGGGTACGCACAGTCCCCACAGTCTGCGCCACTTTCCTCTCCTCAGGTACGGAAAGTCAAGAACGGTGACTGAAGCGAGCGAGACTCGGCGGACGCTTCGACCGCTTCTGAGGGCCGCAGCCGTAATACGGCGCACGCACCATAGTATCGCGTCGACCGTCGGCACCATGGCAACCGAAATGTCCAGTTCGATTTCTAGCGCCATCATCAGCAGCCGCAATCGGTAAACGCAGAAAGAAAACGAGAGAAAAAAAATAACAAAGCAAGACCGTCACCTACGCGGAGAACATCGCGTCCACAGACCGGACGTGCGAGGGACGTGGCTGGTTGTCGCGCGTGTTCCGCTTTCACGTCTGGCCGACGGGCGCGGTTCTCCATTACCACGTTTGGCACCGGTGAACTTTAAGCGGTCGACACGACGTGAACGTCCCACGGGGACCTCAGACCGCGAGACGGGGCCTGAAAAAAAAGAAGGCCATGGGCCAATCGAAAGCGCTAAGGACGTTGGCCGGAAGCTGACGCGTTGAGCCACACACGAAGCGTGCGTAGCATGTTTAAGTGAGGGCGAAAAATAAGTGGATCCCGAAAGCCTGCACGCGAGATAGGTGCACTCGCGTCTGAGTGATACCGGCGCTTCCGGCGTATTGGCAGCACAGAAAGACGGACTTTCTATTGAGCAGCATTTCGCTGCCTGAGCTGGCCTCACTTATTTCTGTGCGGAAAGTTCTCTTCACAAGGATCATCCTGTTCATTTGAACGTGGAAATAATAGCGTCAGGGTTGAGTGATTGTGGCATTGTGCAGCTGTGCATAAGGTCGTGGGTTCGATATTCCATGCCGTGCCGGCCTAATTTCTGCATAAAGGTAGAATACAAAAACGGGCTAGTACTGAGATTGCCATGCAGGTGGCTCTTACATAGATATGCCGACCGTATAGGCCTTGAGATGCGCAGTTCAGTCTATCGATCAATCGACAAGTCAGGCGCAAAGCAAGAACAACAACAACAACAACAATGGTGACAGAAGATAAAGTGGTGTAGAGTAACGTGGGCAGTTCTGCAAAACCTATGCTTCAATTAGCTAGCCTGAAGAAAGGGAGCTACCATCTTTCAAATGCAATAAAGGAGTAGTTGCTTAAAAAAGAGAGAGGTGTCGGGGATTCTGACCGACAGAGTTGTGTAAGCTATTTACGTTTTCTGCAACTCGTGGGTTCGTGGGCGTACGTATCACTTCCAGGAGCTCTGCAAGACTGGGCCCTTATTCGCAAAGCATTTGGTGTGCTGTGTTGATCCTTTCGTAAAAGCAGGCTAAGTAGCCCCGCGATGACCAACATATTATTAGTGACGGGCGCCAGTGATAAGCAAGTTGCGTTATACAAGCATGAAGCATCGTGAATTCGCGCCCTGTTTCTGTAACCACAAAATCATCCCTTCCAACGAATGATCGATCCTGTATCAACAACATTTTTTAAGCACAAACAAAATTTCAAAATGTGGTTGAATATAGTACCTATCCTTCGCGAGCAAAGAATTTCGCATTTCAACACCATTATACCTGCAGCTCCTATCTGACATTCTCTCTAGACAAAGCTGTGAAACACGTCCTCAGCGTCGCTCTGAATAAACGCCTCTTAAAACAACGTGTCGTTGTAATGAAGGCTGCGCGGCAAAAAATAAGGGACGCAGTACATTTTATAAGTCAATCTCTAAATGGACGTGATTGCCTGCGGTTGGCATCTTCTTCTGCTCCTCCGTCTTTTGATTTGATTAGATTCGCCGAGGTTACTTCCGCGTATGACCTAGATGAACCCCGTGGGTCAGTGGCCTCTCAACTGTTGAGAGCGACAAGCTTTGCCTTGTAAAAAAAATATGTCAGCTTTTTTTTCTATATTGTCATTCTGAGTACTTCTATATATAGAGCATAAGTTCGTGAATTGTTCAATGAAGTATTACATGTTCAGGCACTAGTGAAACAAATGCCTGATACAGATAAAAAGTTTATCATCAGAATTAGCAGTTTGTCCTGCTCCGAACTCATCTACTGTGACAGCAGACCTTCACATTTTTTAAGCCGCATTCAGCAACCCTTTCAAGTGAAAGCGTGGTTGGAGGAAAGGGATCGTTTTGGACCACCGTCATTTAATTGCCATCTGTGTCTGAGAGCTCAAACACTGACTATCGTTCCGTAGACTGCAGAGGTGCGGTGTTCCTTTGGGGTATCTTACAAAGAACACATAGAAAAGTAATAGACGGTACACCATATTCAATACGTTTTCTATCATCTATAAACTCCGACGGCCCTCCATGATACGCTCGTCTTCAAGGGACTACATAGACTCTGGCAAAGTCGGATCTGTGGGCGACACGCAAGGACTCCTAAGTCTACGAGGTGATTATTTTTCCATGAAGACTGTGTAGTATGTGTGCAGTGTGTATGTGAAGCGGTAGCAGCCGCGAGACTATATATTCTTGTGTTTTGTATTTCTTTAACTGGATGCATGGGAGTGTTTGTGTGTGTTAATTTTAGGTGCCTGTTCGTGCAGTGCTTTGCTAACCTCTAGATCTGCTTTCCATGCAATTAAGAAGAAAAAAAAAGAAGACAGCACCATCATCTGAAGAACAATTTTTTCATTGCGATACATCACTCAATAGTTTTCGTCCAATACAGCACACTGCCTGTTGCTGCCTCCGAACGACATGCAAAGGCGCCAGCGCTCTCATAATTAGGCTGGTGCATAAAATTCAACATAAATTGTCCACTGCGAATGCTGGGCGCTATAGTTCAGTGCTTGGCACGTCCAGTTCCCACGTTCAGTTCCCAATTGTGCATGGGTGGTGCCTATATATCCACGCATGAGCGATCGTTACCTCCAAGCTTTTGCGGGCTGCATGCGCGGGAAATTATTTCAGAACCGACAATAAGCCGTGACTACCAATTTTTGGACATCCTTTATTGCCACAGGGACATCGATTTGATCCCCTGTGGCGGTAGTTGGCGAAATTGCTTTCTTACTAGACATGTACTGAATGGGAATGCAGGTGAAGAAGATGGTCTGACGATGGCGGCATGAAGA
Organism: Dermacentor andersoni; assembly: GCF_023375885.2. Classification (NCBI taxonomy): domain Eukaryota; kingdom Metazoa; phylum Arthropoda; class Arachnida; order Ixodida; family Ixodidae; genus Dermacentor; species Dermacentor andersoni. Next base: position 65,219,243 of record NC_092816.1, on the reverse strand, counting down.
CCAAAGCGTAACACTAAAGAGAGACAGAAACAATTCTAAACGTTTAGCTCGTGTCTCAATAAGAAGCACAAGTCACACTGCACCGGAAATTAAAAAAAAAATATTCACCAACGATTACGATACTCCCTAACGTGAAATTTGAACGCTGCACTACACGTGTTTTCGTTTCGCGATATCTGTCGATATCTGGCGCGCACAATCTGTCTCGTGCGGCACGTTGCAAACAGAGGGAAGTGCGGCGCGACTGCCTCGCTAATCGGCAGAACGTGAGAGGCAGTACGTGGGTGACGCATGGACGCGATTCATAGCAGCCGCCGCAGACAGTCTTCCGCTCATGCAGCGCTTTATTTCAATATATGGTATCGGTGACGTCATCGGTGAACAGACTACGTGCGCTACTCTAGCTCAATCTCGTATTCATCGCCGCCGCTGAGCCCGTCTTGCGCGGCACTACGCTTTTCTTCTCTAGCTGTCGACGTATCCCCGTCTCCCGCTTTCCACTTCATGGTTCGCGCTCCCTTCGCTATCCCCGTGTTTCATCCCTCGCTGAGCACCGTGTTCGCTCTTTCGCCATTCGCTTTGCTCGTTCGCTCAGTGACGAGGGACACCGACGCCGACGATGGCCGCAGGAACGAGCGCTTAAGAGGTGCGCTCTAAACGGAGAGCAGTAGAGGCGTCCAGGATTCCGCACCGACGCCTTTTTATAATCTCGTGCGGAAACAGAAGCGTCTTCGAACGTCGTTCTTTTATGTTTTATTGATGTCTTGAATTCGGTCAGGGTGTGTCTCTATACCGACCACGATCTCCAACGTCCACGCGAGCTTTCGTCAACTCCTCGAGTTTAATAATCATATACGTATAACAAGCGCTATATTCAATCGACCGTGCCCGTTCCTTATAGGCGGAGTAAGTTTAATAATGGCGACCGAACTTTTGTAACCACTTTAACTTTCTTTTTAAACTCTGGTCAAATCGAAGTCAATAGTCTTTCTCGGCTTATGAACGACAGAAATGCTCCTTTTTTTCGTGTTTTAGGGTACAATTTTATAAAGTATAATTCGCTTTTGCCTTCTTTGAAGTAAAACTAACCAAGTAAAATATTTTTCTTGCCAGGAAATGCACGGAAGGTACTGGAACAGCTGTAAAAACACGCACGCGACATTTTCTAACTCGACTTCATTTCCCGCACCGAACTTCCGTCCGGAAATTAGAAGGCAAGTCAACGCCCTTTCTTTCTCCTTTTTATGACCCGCTGTCGCGCTCCGCCCAACTGTGTTTTCTATACCACACCGAACGGCACGACATCGCCGATTATACGGTCAAGAAAAAGGAACCTACGAAAGAACAGTGCACGCATAGTCACTGAATAGAATCGTGGCTACGCAGACCGCTTCGTTGCGCGGACCCTTTGGTTGCGTGGAATATTTCCACGAACAACGCCACGTCGGTGTACTATCTCCGCTTGGTGCCCCGGAATCGATAAACACATGCTCCGGCCAACTGTCGCTGGACGTCGGCGATTTCGACCTTGAATGGAAATATGCTCATAACGGGCATCATTAGCCCTCGCCTGCTTTTCCCTAGCCCTCGCTATCCACCCCTTTCCCTCTGACCATCCCATTCCGTGTCGCAGGTGGTCGATGGGCCGATACCACATCGGGAACGCGCACGCACGTGCTTTGCATTCATATCTGCTGCGTCAATCGAATAAGCGAATCGCATTCCGAAGCTTGCAGTTCCTTTACGATACCACGTTTTTGTTGAAGCGTGATCAGACGAAATATAGAATGCCAGTGGCAGTAATGCCCTAAATAAAATCTTGCGGGATACTTGTGTTATACTTAAGCCACCGTAATGCGTCAGTATCAAGCCGACCTGTCACTCGAGGATAGTCTGGTGACAGCGCCATGAAACTCCCCTATCTATCTATCTATCTATCTATCTATCTATCTATCTATCTATCTATCTATCTATCTATCTATCTATCTATCTATCTATCTATCTATCTATCTATCTATCTATCTATCTATCTATCTATCTATCTATCTATCTATCTATCTATCTATCTATCTATCTATCTATCTATCTATCTATCTATCTATCTATCTATCTATCTATCTATCTATCTATCTATCTATCTATCTATCTATCTATCTATCTATCTATCTATCTATCTATCTATCTATCTATCTATCTATCTATCTATCTATCTATCTATCTATCTATCTATCTATCTATCTATCTATCTATCTATCTATCTATCTATCTATCTATACATTTGTTTTCTCTTTTTGCTGACCCTAAACGAATACGATCTGCTTGCGTGTTCAACTGCAAGGTGCACCATCAGTAACAAAACTGCCCAACAACCACAGTGAACGCATGAAAGGCTTGCTCAAACATTGCTTAAACCCCGGTAATATGCACACGTTCTGCAATCGGCCTTCTCATACCTTTACCACAGTCGTTCAATACTTTTTATTTTGTCCCTTTACCCTGCGCCCCGAACAGGCTCGTGTCAAAACACTTCGTCACCTGAAACTTTCGAGCCATCGAGAGAGTATACATACTACAAGTGCTGGAAACGGTCGCCGGACTAGTCGTTCGTAGCGCTGACGCCATCGTCGAACCAGCCTTATGGACGACAAGCATTTTACCGACTACGAGAGCGGTCGCCAAGGTGTTACTTAATCTCATCTGCCTGGTTTGTCTGGACCAGACTCCATGGCATTGCGAACGGCAAATTAGAAAGACCCAAACATTTCGTGGGCGACCGGGGCGAAAGTTAAAATTAAATTATGGGGTTTCACGTGCCGAAATCGCTTTCTGATTATGAGGCACGCCGTAGTGGAGGACTCCGGAAATTGCGACCACCTGGGGTTCTTTAACATGCACCCAAATCTAAGCACACGGGTGTTTTCGCATTTCGCCCCCACCAAAATGCGGCCGCCGTGGCCGGGATTCGATCCCGCGACCTCGTGCTCAGCAGCCCAACACCATAGCCACTGAGCAACCACGGCGGGTGACCGGGTCGAAAGTGTTATTTTGAAGGGACACGAATGAAAACGAACATAATGTTCAACAGTCTGGCAAGAGAGAAATAATTCATGATTGGCAGTCAGCCTCTAGAATTTGTACAGAAGTATGTTTATCTAGCTCAATTACAGCGGACGCTGACAACAGAGGACCGTGATTATAGAAGAAGAGCGACTGCGGCGGACGTTACCAAATAATGACCGGAAGGTGAGTGCTATCGCTGAAAAGAAAAGTGTATAATCATTGCATTGCAGCGTTGCTAACATATCGGGCAGAAACATAGAGGTTAACAAAGAAGCCCGAGAAGAAGTTAAGGATCACGCAAATAGCAATGAAGAATGATGTAAGGAGTAACGTCAAGAGACTGCAGGACGGAGGTAAGGATTGGAGAGCAAATGGGTGTGAATGTTCTAGTTCTAGTGAATGTTCTAGTTCATATTAGGACAGAAAGTGAACCTGGGCAGGTCACGTAATGCGTAGGGAAGATAGCCGTTGGTCTATATTAGAGTTACAGAATGGGTACCAAGGGAAGGGAGGCGCTGTCGAGAATTAGGGCGAGAATTAGCTGGTGTGATCAAGTTAGGAAATTTGCTTACATAACTTGGCATGAGCTATAGTGCTTGCCAGGGATAATCGGATAATCGGAGAGGCTTCCGGTCCCGCAGTGGAAATAAAAGTAATGCATATATGTTGATAAAGTATAGTTCCAAAATTTTGTTTTTCTTGATATTGCGGTGGTAGGTTGACTACTAGTAGAGAAAGCGAAGGTCAAAGTTTTATTGTTTTTTTTCCCCTTCTCGCCGAAACCTCAGCGCCGATAACATTACTGTGACGTCACAAATTTCAAGGAATTTCCTCGCATTTGGGCCACTTCGGCTCAGTAAAAGTCCTTGGATAGTGCCAAGGTCGGTCTCTGTTTCTTTCAGAATAAGATGTAGTCGATCTTTAGCGATTAAGAAAAATTTAATAGACCCGAGCAGGCAGCGTCGAAATCCCTGACGTCACCGGCAGGTTGGTGCGCAAACTCTGAGGCGGGGTCACCACCCCCCTCTCCTTCTTGCGCTTTATCTGTCCTACCAAGTCTCCACTCCCGCCAAGATTGGCTTATTTGGTATTGTAGAGGGTTAATTTACTAAAATACACCTAAACTTGTCTCCTCAGCGTCCACTCAAAGCAATTGCCTGCTTGCTATACAGAAAGGTCGAGATCATCCTACGCGAAGCGTCCACACAAACAGGAAAACGCCACTCAGAAGCTGGCCCTCAAGTCTGTCTGCAGATCGATTCGCCTATTTCGTTCTGCCTTGGACCGAGGGAATACCGAAGCGCCGCATGTAGAGCATAGCGCGCCGGGTCTTGCGAAACGCGAGGCCCACGGCAGCCGAACAACGGCCCCTGTCTGTACAGCGCTCGTCGAGCGGAGTCGGAAGCGCGTTACGTAACAGGATTGCGAAGGATTCGGCGAGCCGCCACGACTTTCTTGCGCGCGTCTTTCGTACTTTTGTAACGCTAAGTCATTACCGTTCGAAACGATGCCCCATCATCACTGTGCGCGGTTCACCTCCTGACCATTTCAACTTGTCCGACCCTAATGCTCTTCGAGAAACACTTGCTCCCTAACTGCGCCTTAAAACGATCGCTGGTGCTTCTGAAGGTATTCTTTTGTTTTGGTCCCACACAGAGTAATCCTGAACGCGGCTTCGGCTTGAGTCGACGGCAACTTCTCATGGTTCGAAACATCGTCTCATGCATTACCAGAACTGTTTCTGAGAAAAAGATTTAACAAATAGAAAAGGTTGAAAAAGAAAAAGCATGCGAGGTTTGAGGAGCAGGGCTCTGAGTTCTCGGGTGTCCACGTGCCACCATGCTGACCGCTGCGCGCTAAGTTCGCTTTCGCCGAACCAAAAAACCGTTACAAAGAACGGACACGAGCCCGTCGTACCAGAGCCTTGCGAAAACGGCGGTTATGCGCCGCCGCCACTCGGTCGCCACAGCCCGTGGCATGAAGAAACAAAGATCGAAACGAATGCGAACACTTCAGCAGTACACGCAACGGTCGTTGTTATGACTGTTGCGTGTACCTACAGAGGCGCACGTTCCTTACGATCGAAAGGAGTAATGGGCGTTAACCCCCCGTCGATGCGACGACGCCACTGTCTGAAGTGATGCATCAGCCTAGGCCTAATGACGGCGATAAGGACGCCGCATAGGTAGGCCTTTCTCCTATGGCACCTGCGAGACCTGGTAGCTATACACTCACCAAGGGCAGTAACGCAGGATATGAAGACGATTATTAAGCGAGCTGGATTATCGCGTCCAGAACGTAGCCTATTCTTTCTACAGGCGTAACAGACAAACAAATTTTTTTCCGAAAAAGATGAACGGATTAGACAAATTTATTTATTATTTAATTAATTAATTTATTCGTGACTTTGGCAACAAGAGCAAGATGTCCCAGAATTCTCGGCAAAGTTAAATTGATAAATGCATGGAGGACGACAACTGGCGAAGCAGCACGTTTCGCTTATTTAACAGCGTCAAAGAAAACTGTTTACACCAGACTGACAACTGCGTCTTACAGGTAACGTGTTTTTCTCATTTTCCGTTTCTATTTCGTCCTCTTGCAACCGCTACATTGCTTCCTCGTCGCATTCAACCATCGCCTGTCATGGCCATAAAACGAACACGCGCATAAAAAAGTCGTAGTTTCGTCCGAAAGGCGAAGCATCGATTGCGATAGCAAATTAGTAGGCAGTTGTACGAAGTAAGGATAGTAGTTTTATAAATTTGGAAACATTTGTTTACTAACTGTGTTAACAAGCGTGATGTCAGCACGCACAAGCAAACATGAACCAATCACACTCGATGAGCGCGGATACTCGCTGTCAAAACGCTGGTGTGAGCGTTGCGCGGCAGCAGCAGCGAGCAAAGTGACCTTGGTGCTGTCATGTCTATTGTTTCAACGCAAAGGTAGCGAGACCACAGCGTGCACAAAGGTATGAGCCTTCTGCAGATCCCTTTCAAGGGATCTGCAGAAGGCTCATACCTCATATCAAGGCTGTGCAAAGTACGCACTTTGCGGAGTCGAAGCCGCACCCCCTCCCTCCCGTGCTGCTTCCCGACTTTCCTCCCTTTCGCGAGCTAGATTTAGCCGCGATCGACAGATCCCCTTGCGCCCGGTCGCGAAATACGCAGCAGCTGCCAGAGCACAACGCCGCGGCCCCCTCCCTTCCTCCCTCCCATCCCCCACGGCCTTTCGCGAGACGGAAGATGGCGCGTTAGCTCACCGCTTCCTAAAACCCCTTAAACTTCGTAAAGTAGCACCACGCTTTGATGAATGCCACTTTCTCCTCGTGCGCTCTGGCCGAGGCTGACGCCGCGTCGCTATTGGCCTAATAGCATCACGTGGGCGCTCGCGCCGTGCATCAGCGCCATTTTCGCTCGAGAAGCGTCTACGGAGTGGCGGGGAGCGAATGTTGGCGCCATTGCTACGCTCGAGCGGTGTAGGCGGCACCACGGGTGAGGAGGGAGCGTGAAAGAGAGGAGAAACGAGGAGGAGTGAAGGCGGAGAAGGAGAGTGTCACTACTTTACGAAGTTTAAGGGGTTTTACCGCTTCCTTCCTTCACGCACGCCAAATTGAGCCGCGACCATCGGCTTTCGTCACATGCTTTCCCTCCCACATACAGCATACGATGCGCTACGACGGTGTTATAGCCCTTGAATGTCTTGGCGAAGGCGATGGCAAAAATGTTTCCGGAAATGGGCATTCCAGGAGCATTTGCTATCGCAACGAAAAGTACACGTGTAGTTGGAACATATCCGGGTATCAGATATAAATTCAAAAGCATTTTTTTCTCTTCAAAATAAATTCCATATTGCTTCTCACACCAGTCCCGTGCTGAGATGGCCTCGACCGACCAATCGAGAGCATAAGCCAACGCTCCCGCCAACAAGTGGAACACTCAAAACCACGAGTGTTTTATACATCTCAAACTATATGTGCAACGTACGTGCAAATGTGTAAGGTAGCTGCGCAAGTGTCCGGAATGAAACAATCACTCATTCTGGGGTTATAATATAGAAAATGCTTTTTTTTCTTTTATTTTTTTTTTACTTCGAACACTCTAAAAAATCCTGGTTACAAATTTTACAGCATATGCTTATATCGGAAAAGTTGAAGCGAATGGGCAGAGAAGTCTCGTCACTGGTTTTTGCACTTCAAGATGGACACGTAGGCCGAAATCTCTGGCGTCAAACTACTCGTTCAATTTACCTGATTACGCACGCGGAAGCGCGTGTTGAAAAAAATTATACCGCCTTGAGCTAAGGCATTGCCAGGGATAGATACGCCTCTTTAAATAGTTCATTAACTTTAGACAACTGAGCAGCAACCAAATTGGCACAGTAGTAGAAGTAGTAGTAGTAGTAGTAGTAGTAGTAGTAGTAGTAGTAGTAGTAGTAGTAATAGTAGTAGTAGTAGTAGTAGTAGTAGTAGTAGTAGTAGTAGTAGTAGTAGTAGTAGTAGCAGAAAAACTTTATTATGTACAGAAACCGGGCGCGTGTCTATCCCAGACCCCCTGAAGGGGTAGGGGTAGGTTAAAAGCGGAGTTTGTCCGGTAGGTTGGTGCGCCTATTGGAGGGCACAGCACATAAAAAAAAGAAACCCGAAAAGCAACACACTCTTTCACGTCACGGTGATTTTTTTCAGTGACTTTGGTGTTGCCGATTTCGCTTGCTTCGGGAGCTTGTGTGAACTTGCCCCCCCCCCCCCCCCCCCCCCTCCAGGCAAGCATTTCGCTTTCATCCTTTCACCGTCGGAAGGCTTTCAAAGGAAGGTGCGAGGACCGATGAGCAGGAACCTTCTTGCGAACATAATTAGCTTTTCGCAACACTTAACGCAATTAACATTCGTAAAATTTTATAACAGGACCGAATTCGTAAACTTTATTATTCAGGAGATTTGACGAAAACGCAAATATGAGCTTTAGTAACCGTTGAATTGGCATATGATAGCAGGCATATTGCTCCTCCCAGATCCAACAATGATTGCTTTAAGCAGTTTCTTTCTGCGCGGGCAATCAGTGAGTGGAACAGGTTGCCCAACTCAATTGTTTCGTCTCCATCTGTAAACTCATTTTTGAAAAATCTAAATGACGTGGTGTTCCAAGACGTTGTACAGTGTCGTGGTATCCTTGTTTGCGTTATCTTTGTGTAAAGTGATATGATTGTCCCATGAAAATTTATTTTTCTAGTATACACGTTCTTCGTGCCTTGCTGTTTGTGTAATGGGTGTGCCTCCGGTTTTAGAATGTTTTTCTTTCCACGTCTGTAATAGCCCTAGTGCGGCTGAAAGTATAAATAGATGAAACGAAAAATGAAATCCAACAGGTTGCAAAACCTCTTCCTAAAACTTGCATGACGAGTTCAGTTTCACGTTCCAGAATTATGCTGCCGGAAAAACGCGCCAGATATATCCTTCTCCAGAACAATGGCGACTAGACGTACCCTAAACCTTTAGACTCACAGGCCTCTTCTGGAACCCTCTACGTACATTATGCTCATTTCGTAATCAAATCGAAACGCTGGCCCGTTTCCTTCAATCTTGTCGACGTTTCTCTTGAAGCGATTTCGAAAGCGCCGTTTCGCCAAATTGGACAGACCAGTCCTTTCATTCTTTCTGTACCAGAATTGACGTCAGCATTGTTCAAGCGGTGGTAGAGCTTCTGAATGTTTCAAGCTTTCATTCTAGGTCCCGTGTTTGTTTTGCTCTTTACATTTCCTCTAGATCGCTTCAAACGAATAAACATTTAAATTACAGTATGGGGTTCTCCGTACCAAAACCGCGATCTGATTATCAGGCTAGCAGCCGTACGTGGGGAACTCCTAATAAGTTTTGACCGCCCGGGGCTCTTTAACGTGCACCTAAATCGGAGTACATGAGCGTTCTTGCATTTCTCATTCTTGCATTGCTCGCCCTGTCGCAAGCCACTATGAACTGCGTAGCCGCGTATTCTGGACGACCTTGCCTGCATTCGTGACCCTGAGAGTTTCTTTTTTTCAGAGTGGAATTATCTGGCCGAATTTTCCTATTTGCTTCGCGGAGCCATGTCTTCACGATTGCTAAGCCCTCTATTTCCGAATAATCGACTCGTTAGATTGCTCGTTAGGTGTTTTTTTTTAATGCGATGCATCAAGTACTGTGTAACGCTGTGGTGTGCTTCATTTTGTTACTATACTTTTGCATCCCCTCTCACTTTGGCCTCACTATGTGAAGCCAAAGCTGCCGATGGACGCCACGTTTAAAATAAACTGACAAATTTCCACATTGGGCAAAAAAAAAAAAATAAAAGCTTGACAATCCTCAAACTTTCGCACCACCTGCTGAGAGGAATAATTTACCGTGCTTCGCTAAATGTGACGTTTGCGCACAAACATTTAGGCCTGTCTTTTTTTTTTTTTGACACCCGAAGGGTGCACATGCTTGCTAGGTCCAGAAAATTTTTCGTCACACAAAAATTGTCGTATGTCGAAGCCAACTTTCGAAACGCGTGCGAGAATAACTGCCAGTGACCCACTGGGCGTCGATCGATGCGCGCACGTTGGCCCGCGCACGTCGGCCCGCGCGAATAACGACCCAGTGTCGGGGCTGTCTGAATATACACAGACACACACACGCGCGGGCTCCACCGCTAAGCGGGCGCCCAGATACACGCAGGCACACACGGACCCAATCGTTGCGTGAGGGGAGCCCGGCGCTTGCCTAAATCGCGCCGCGTTTGAACTAGCCCCGGAACGCGCGATGACAGCTCCTTTGTCAGGCTCAAGGACAGCCGACGTTGAAGGGCGACGGCAGCGGTCACTGTTTCAATAATAAAGCGACATTCGATACAAATAGTCAATTCGCACTTACAAATTGTCCTTCCAAAAGTTTATTTTCGTTGTTTCGCGGTATGATGTTGATTACTATGGAAGAGAAACGGCACAAAAGTCAAAGGTTCATTTTTTTAATCGCACGCCAATACCCCAGCGACGGTGCCTCAGTGTGATGTCATGAATTTAAAGTATCTTTCGCGGTATTGTACACGCCGCAGAGCAGTACACGTTGCAGAGCAGTAAAATGTCCACAAAACGTGCCGAGTTCAGTCGCTGGCTCTTTTAATAAATGGTGTCGGCAATAAAAAAGTTATCTTGGGTTGGTAACATCGACGAATGAACAATGGATTAATCGATTAAAGTTAGTCAATTATTTCTGGTTTAATGGCACAAAAGCGACTAAGGCCAGGCTGCGCCAGCCACAGAACGATCCCTCCAAACGATTAACCTTCATCGACGTCCACCTTTCGTTTAATCGACTTAATCGATTAGGCCCGTTCGCTCAATTGTTTTAGAGAGTTTGACAGATGTCGCACGAAAATTTTTAAATCGCACTGCAGTCGTGGAGCACGAGCAGGTACCGTGCTTCTGTGGTAGAGTGATCGTCAACTGTCCTTGCGAGTCTCGAGTGAAGTCGAGCCAAGCGCTTCACCTCCCTTCCCTCAACCCCCCCCCCCCCCCCCCCCCCCCCCCCCCCCCCTCACCACGACGCCCGAAGGCGGACGCTTGAAATGTCCTCACTAGGGTTGAGGATTGGGCGACTTGGTATTGCATTCTAAAACTTTTACAGCGCAACATACAAAGAAAGAAACAAGCCGAGCACTCTGTTCCTTTATCTGGCCGGCTCGGCTTGCTTCTACTTTTGTATGGTGCGCTGTACCAGTTTTAGAATGAAATGTCCTCGCAATTCGTGGCATGCTGTTGCGACCCAGTCGTTGATCGTCGTGTGGCTCCCAGTCCACTAAAGGCGTGGCACGGCATGCGCGCCGGTTTGCAACACGTATTTGACATGGCGATGGAGTTCATGTCGATTCCAGCAAATGCATAGCTTCCGAGCGTCTATTCTCGCATGCTGGCTGCGTGGCCACTCAAACAAGGTGTCGGCTTCACCCAAACCTCCCAGACAGTTGACATTCCTTCGCTCTGTAGAAAAGAGCATGTGGCTTAAGATCCTAAACCGGTAATCTACTTTTCTCCTGTGCATATTGCAATTTATAGCATATTTCCGTTGGACTTCACCTTTCAATTTCGCCCTTTTCTTATTTCTTGTTTAACTGTACAGGGACTCGACTATTGTCACGTCTGTTATTTAATTCTTCACTAATTGCCATGTTATACCATATATTGTTTATCTTTTCAAAAGCTCCTAGTGACAACCAGTGGCATAGCCAGAAATTTCGTTCGGGGGGAGGGGGCTCATGTTCTAGCTCGGCTTGCTCCATATAGAATTTGTCGAGGGATCAAATACATCAACGATAACTGCATTGCCATTGCCAAAAATGCTGCAAACGATTTCTTGAGCGCTACGCACTGTCAAGACATGTAAAATATGTATTTCGTCATAAAAGAATATATTCGTATGTCCAAAAATACTGTGCCAGAAATAACTGATATCGATGCTTCCACCTTTTTTGTCTATTTAAAAGAAAATATCACACGAAATTCGGAATATATTAGTTCGAAACCAGCAAAGGAGCGCATGCCGCTCATATGAAAAACGTGAAGCCATGAAATGAGCAAGTTGAGGACAAGTATTTAAATACTTTAATGAAATGTTTTAACTCAACAATCTTCTTTGCCTTTTTCTACGTATGCAAGGCCAGGAAAAAATCTCAATGGCGCTGTCCTTCGTTGCAATGTATTGCGCAGGAGCAGCTGTCATCGGGGGTGTATTGTGAGTAATTGCACCAAAATTATAGTAGCAATGGAGAGCATATATAAAAAGCAGGAGTTATGCAAAATATACATTAGAAATGTGAAGATACATTGGAATGTACAAATGCGAAGATACAGCTTGATGAAGAACAGAAAAGTGTCACTGGAAACAAAGTTCATTGCACGTATACACAAACGCTCGCAACAAGATATTTATCTATACGTACCAGTCTCCAATAAATCTACGTATCTAAACAAAAGCCACGGTATATAATGCACCAAACAAGGGAAATAAGCATGTTGCGCAATCACAGAATCCAGGATCGCAGGATCACTGGATCACGACGTGGTGTCGCCAGCCGTCTTCCGATGCTGCGTTGTTTCTGACTTATCGAGCCTCATGTTAAAGCAGGAGTGGCAGGAAAAAAATACCACTCCTGCTTTAACATGAGGCTGGATAAGTCAGAAACAACGCAGCATCGGAAGGCGAGTGGCGAAACCGCATCGTAGTTCACGCACCAGCGGGCCGTGACGAAATGGATGTAGACAAAGTGGGCTCGGGCAGAGATAACTTAAGGGATAGTCGATTACCTTGTCAATTCGATTAACTATTATTCATTCATCATTTCAGCCTGTAATCGTTTAATCACTTTCGATGCAGGGCTTTTCATCGATAAATTGATAAATTAAAATTTTTGCCGGCCACTACTTTTAAAAAGGTTGAAACACAGTTATCTACTTTTGTAGGCCCCTGTTTTAATACTTTAGAGGTGGAAATAAGTTCGGAACGCCAGTGTATAGACGTTTGATACAGGATAACGTTTTACTTGTTAAAGACTAAATATAGTTGCCACCAGGGGTGTAGCCAGGGGGTGGGGGGGGAGAGCTTATAGGGCTTCAGCCCCGCCCCCGAAATTTTTTCGTGCTCTCATGCACCGCCAACCAAAACAACCCTGGCGCCGGAAATCATTCTGGTTTTCGTCTAGAATGTCATTTTTCTGCTCGAAAAGACATTTCGGCACGAACATGGCGAACTCGGGCTGGATATCGCGGCTACTCCCCTGCACCTGGAGTCACATAACGCCAAGAAGCGCCATCCGAGCACAAAGTTTCAAGGGCGTTTTCATGCCGAGCGGGCTCGTCGCGGTAACGCGCGGAGGCCGCGGAACCTACGGAGCAGGTGGATTTCAATTGCGAAACTTTATGGGCGTAAAATTCTTATAAACATATGATACCAAAAGTGCATTGACTTTTCTAAAGTCATACATCGGACCATGCAACGAGACAAGCCAAATCAACACACTATCATACAAGTGGGCAAAGCACGCAGCGAGGTCCTATGAGACGAAGCGTTGTGGCGGTTCATTTGCGTCGTCATGTAGCAGAAAAGAATATCAACATGTTTTTACCTGCGCCAAAGCGTCGATGTAAGGCAGTAAAGCCAGCAAAGGTAACTATTTTCTTATTTATTTTTTCTACCTTGAATACCACCAAAAGCCGAAACGAAAATTCATACCGACGCCAGTAATGCCGGTCTGGGTGCAGTGCTCGTACAGCGGCAGGACAATGGCGAAAGGGTCGTAGCTTACGCCAGTCGCACCCTATCGCGTACAGAATCCAATTGCACTACCACGGGGAAAGAGTGCCTTTCCATCGTATGGGCACTTGCAAAGTTACGACTTTATCTCTTGGGCCGCCCATTCCGAGTCGCTACGGATCATCACTTCTTACGCTGGCTGGCAAACCTGAGAGGCCCTTCTGGACGACTGGCACGGTGGAGCTTGTGCCTGCACGAATACGACATGACCATCGTGTCGGGTCGCACACACGAAGATGCCGGCACATTGTCGAGCGCGCCTGTTGAACCTGCCGATCCTGAAGATGACAGCGCTTTTCTCGGCGCCATAAGCGAGGCAGACGTATCTACACGGCAGCGCGCAGCAACGAAAAAGGACCAAGTCAAGCTGATAGTGCGGCAAATCCGCTGACACGACGAAAACTGCCGCCTAATTCTGCAGTTGCAGCAACACGGAGAGCGTCCTACTACAATCAATAATTGAGAAGAAGAGAACATGCGAGGAGGCATGGCAGCCAACGAAAATTTGTGACGTATTGTTTTCTCGGTTGTTTACATTCCTTTCTTCATGTCGATGTCGCGAGGGGCAGCGTTTTGCGGTAGGCTGCGCGCAGGTACTTTAAAATTGACTTTAAATATGTTGTAGGCTATATACACCGTTGATATACTGCAGACGATGTGTGTGTATCTAAGTAAATCGCTCTCACTCGTTAACACGGCTTCGAAACTTTTTGTCAGGACTCCTTTAAATACGGAATGCTCTCCGGAATGCACTGCCCGCAGGTTTCTCTGTAAATGGATGAATTTTTTTAACAGCATAACTACAAATGCCGCAAAAGCAAAATCAGCGAAGTGAGGGATCGTTTTCGCAATTCCTTGGGCCAAATTAAGCGCAGGTGTAAAAAATGTCAATTTTGTAAGAAATGCCTTTAAGAAAAGCTCGGATGTGTCACGCTACTCCTTTCAGCAACGCTTCGCTGTCTCTCGAGAGAAGTCCGTGTTAGAAAAATCTTTTATTGTATAGAAGCATGCCGCATGTGAAGATCAATATTAACCTAAATGTTCATGTTACTGACGTAATTAGGAACGTTAAGAAATATTGCCTCCTCGCATTTTTTTGTTTTCCTGTACGTGATGGGACGTTTCCATGATGTCCTCATTGAAGTAAACGTGGTTGGATGTTTTATTGCAATAATGGCAAAATGAATCTTATGTCACCAAAATGGAAAGAGACTGGGTGAAACGAATTCATGGCTGTAAATATGCGGGTGGACGCGTGGAGTGTTTCTTTCCAGCTACAACGTGGTCCTTTTGCATAAAAGTGCGCAATTAAAAAAGCTATCAAAATAAACGTACACAATTATTCGTCGTGCTCTCGAGCCCCAATTCGGTTTTCCTCCACAACCCACACACCCACATGCGCGCACGCATACACGCACACACACACGCACAAACACACGTATACACGCCCACCCAATGTGGTTGCACGAACGTGACCCCCCACCCTCCTATATATACAGGGCGTGTCTCGAATTCTGATCAGCGCCATAGCGGTCGAGACAATTTTCACCTAGACCTACACTAGCCCTGTCGCTGGCACCAGTAGCGTGTTGTAGGGTGCCCGTTCGCGCTTCCTGCAAGCTTCACAATGTTCCCGCATTCTCTCACGCAATTGGACAACTTTGCACAACATTGAATTACATGCATTGTGTATCAAATAATTCGTATTAATATATTTCCACAACTTGCTGGATGTAATTACTTTTATACCCATCGACGCTTTTGACAACGGACCAGGTCCGTTGCTAAGTTGAATGCGTATCTTTGGCGGGACCTGGAAGACGGTATACATCGTCCTAACCACTGATGTTCGTACATCGGCGCGTATGCGAAATACCGTTGGTAGGGATTTCTCCCAGGTTGGTTTGCATTGCGGATGAATTTGCGGTCAGGGTAGAATTCCAGGTGCATTTCTGTTTGGGTTGGGAGGGCAGTAATTGCCCGTTCATAGGAATTCTTGCATTAAATTGTGGGAATTTAGGGTACAGATCGTTCAAGAGTCATACTCTCTAATTAGAGTTGCTAGGCATGGGAAGTAATCTTGAGGTAACCGATTATTCTCTATATCAGCAAGAACTCATGAGCGCATATAAGGACGGGGATGTAAATGAGGTTCAAAGAAATTCCACTGAAACAAAATTGCCTGCAACTAGCAGCATTGGTCTTCAAGATAGCTCGTTGATTGTCGCAGAGGTTATGCTGACTGGTTCTTTTTGTATGTTGATAACGTTATCTGTGTATAAAAGAAGTGGGCGACGAGGATAAGAAGGAATAAATGCTCGTGCTGGCTTGCAGAACTTCACCAATTGACCGAGGAACAAAACGCAGGGTAGCAGCGTGTCTTGTAGGACCCCAAATCAGGCCAAATGATGATGCAGACTGTCACAATGACGATCCTGAAAACTACGGTATAGAGTGCATCACTACCGTTACTTCAGACAAGCTGCGATTAACCACAATATTATAGAATATTTCTTAATGTACACTAGCTCATGCTAAAGTAGCTTCAGCAAACTAAAGTTCTGGCTACAAATGCTACGAAAGCGGTGCATCACAAATTGTGGACAGTAATAAGCTCACATCGCAATGGCAACGCATCATGGGCAACTGATGACTTCGCGCATCATTAATAAAGGGAAAATCAGAAATCATAATCATGAATGTGTATGGTCTCCAAAACAAATTTATATGACAGTTGAACAGGAACAAAACATGCATTTCATTTCATTATGGTATAGCTGCTTGATATTGGTGCTTACAAATAACAGTGTCCATTTCGACATTTTGTCAATGTAGGGAGACGTAACACCAATATTATTACAAAGTTTATGAAAATAAGCACAGACTAATTACCGAGTAGATTAGTCAGGTACTTCTTGAGCACTTAAGTTCTTTCAGGGAAGCGGGCTGGTGCAATGCCAACAGGGCAGGCACCGTATCTATCGATGCTTTTAGGTCTGCCACAAGCCTTTCTGTGCAGCACAGACATTGATATTTTTTCATCAACTGGTCCTTCCAAAGCCCACATCCTGCACCGGAATTCCGAAAATTTCGTGTACACTGGGCGTTCGCGCGCCAAGTAAAGTCAGAGTACCTAAGCAACGGAAATGAAAAACATAGCACAACAAAAAAATGTGGCCACAGCGTGAACTTGAGCACATGACATGGAACATGCACCAAATGCTACCACATAGCACATTGAAAAAGCTAAGGAGAAAAAACACTAATGCTGATGATGAACTACTGACAGGTGAATTTTCAGAAGATTAAAACATTGTGTAGCGTGTATGTGAAGTGAGGAAGCACTGGAAATGTAGGCGCCAGTGCTGGTTCATTGACTATGTGTGCTACAATTTGAACAAACCGACTAACCACTACGCTTTCTAAAACAAAGTACAGGACTCAAAAATGCTTTTCTTCAACCTGCCGGTGCTACGCATACACCCATATGCATTCTGTTACATGTATACAATAAGGACTTCTCCTCAATACTGAAGATTTCATACGCGATACCGGAATGATCGCTGGACATAGCGCCGATGAGTACATTCTCCCGTATTGTTTGAAAGAGTGGAACCAATAGCAGACTGTCGTGCCGAATCTCTCACAAGCTCCGATTAGTAAAAAAAATGTTTTGCGCTAGCTTATGCTGCTTCGAATATGCTTCAGGTGCTAATGTCCGCAACATGAACAGCAGTCATGCTTGAGCACATTGGAAACGTTTTATCGACAGCGCCGCAGCAACCTCGCGACAACCGCATCAACATAATGTGCGATTAACCGCGATTAACAACCGCGATTAACAACCGCCACGTGATCCACCAATGAAGCAATAGAAAACAAAGAGCAGCGGACGAATGCCGGCACAAATTGGTTGGTTTTGCACCTTGAGACAAAATGCCCGACACAGGAATTGTGCAAAGTATATCTGTGTCGTCGTCCGCTAGCATGCTATCGCCGAAGCTGCTACTATATTGCGCCCTTTTTACTGGCCACCGGGCCAAGCACACCTTTCGGTACGACATATTGTCGCAGCCTAGTAGAAGACGGGAAAGCCGGCTTAGAGGACGTATGGAAGCACTTTATCAGCGCAGTCAACGCGACGTCGTTGTCGTCTCTGTTTTTTCACTCGCGCGCTACTTCAGCGTCGTTCCCATCGCCTGGCACATACCCACGGTGACCATATAGGATGTGACATTTGCCCCCCCTTTGAAAAAAGAGGCATCGTCCCGATGCACCAACGTCCGAAGGCTGTGCACAGACGGTGCAAAGTTGAGGTCATGAGGAAATGTATGGCTTCATACGAAGCACATGCACAACCTCGGGCAGATGCCGCCGGCGTTTGGAGCAGTTATGGCTGTCGGGGACAACTTCATAATTAACATCGCTGATACGGCGCAGAACTGTGTACGGGCCGAAGTATCTTCGCAGGAGCTTTTCAGACAGCCCCCGCCGACGAATCGGAGTCCAGACCCACACTTGGTCACCGACGTTGTACGTGACGGGTCTGTGTCGAAGATTGTAGTGTCGGGCATCGTATTCCTGTTGTTCTTTGATTCGCAAACGCGCAAGCTGCCTGGCTTCCTCTGCGCGTTGCGTAAACTCCTCGGCACCAGTCTCGTCGTCACCGCACTCGTGCGGCAGCATTGCGTCCAACATGGTTGTCACTTCACGTCCGTAAACGAGGTTGAAAGGCGTCACGCGTGTTGTCTCTTGGCGAGCCGTGTTATATGCAAATGTAACATATGGTAAAATCTCGTCCCAGGTCTTGTGGTCGACGTCGATGTACATACTCATCATGTCTGCCAGAGTCTTATTCAGACGTTCTGTCAGCCCATTGGTTTGGGGATGGTAAGCCGTGGTCTTTCGGTGAGTGGTACCACTTAGTCGCAACACGGTATCCAGAAGCGCAGCCGTCAACGCAGATCCTCTGTCTGTTAAGACCACTGCGGGAGCGCCATGCCTTAGGACAACGGCTTCGACAAAAAATCGGGCTGCTTCGGCTGCTGTTCCACGTTGGATAGCACCTGTTTCGGCGTATCGCGTAAGATAATCCGTGACGACGATTATCCATCTATTTCCGGCAGTAGACAGCGGAAACGGACCTAAAAGGTCCATGCCAATTTGTTCGAACGGCGCTTGCGGTGTCTGAACAGGATGCAGCAGTCCAGCTGGCTTGCCATGTAGGGGTTTGCGGCGCTGGCAATCCAGGCATGTCTGTGTGTAACGTTTCACGATCGACGCAAGTCTCGGCCAATAGTACTTTAGCCTAATTCTTGCTAATGTCCGAGTGTAGCCCAAGTGACCAGCGGTCGGCTCGTTGTGACAGGCGTGTAGGACTTCGTCGCTAAGAGATCCGTCCTTCTTTTTCACCAACACGACAGGCGATGCCCAAGGACTCTTAGATGGCCGAATAACCCCGTCCTCAAGCATCGTCTTCACTTGCGTTTGTATCGCCTCGCGCTCTTTCGGTGCCACACGATAAGGATTCTGCCGAATTGGTCTGGCGTCGGCTTCGGTGACAATACGGTGCTTAGTGAGCGGCGTCTGGCTGACTCGTGACGTAGATGAAAAGCAGCTCTTAAACTCATCGATGAGCTCAAGAAGGCTGTTACGTTCGACGGGTGACAAAGTGCGACTGATATCAACCACAGGGGCAGGCATGGCCACGGTGGCCGTCACGTGCTCCACTGAGAGGCAGTCTTGTATTGAGGTAAATTCGTCGAAGTAAGCAACAGCCGTGCCTCTAACAACGTGTCGACGTTCCCTGGTAAAATTCGTCAGCAGGAGTTCAGCACGTCCGTCGCGTACGTTAATTACGGCCCTGGCGATGGAAACGCCTTGACTCAGTACCAGTGCGTCGATGTGTTCAGCGACACCAGTCCCGGTGTTCAAGTTGTCGCAGATAACAGGTACGAGGGCACAGCTTCGCGGCGGAAGCGTGACGTCGTCGTCGGCGATACGTAAGCGGGGTCGCTGGTGCTCCACGGGGTCGACGTCGTCTGAGCTCGTAGAAAATGTGACGACGAGGTCACGGACATTAATCACTGCACCGTACTCTCTCAAGAAATCCATACCCAATATAAGTTCCTTGCAGCACTCAAAGAGAATGACGACAGTGGCGACGAAGGTTTCACCGGCGATTACTATCCTGGCTGTGCATTTTCCGATCGGCGTCATCAACTGGCCGCCGGCAGTTCTGATGTTGGGCCCGGTCCACGGCGTCTTCACTTTTCTCAATCTGTCGGCCAGCTTTTGACTTATTATCGAAAAATGCGAACCAGTATCGACGAGAGCGGCCACTTGGTGGCCGTCAATGAAAACGACAAGATCGGCGCTGACGGCATCGGTTACAGGGGGTGTGGTTGGAGACGTCGGAGTTTTAGAGTCGTCGGTCGTCGGTGATGGGGGCTCTTGGAAAGCTAGACGGTTTGCAACCTCACCCCCGGAGGTCGCTGCTTCTAGTTTCCCCGGCGTGGGCTAGGGGACCTGCCCCTAGAGGCATCAGAAAAATCGCGACGGGTCGGTGGGGTATAACGAGCCGGAGAAGGGGAACGTGATCGAGGCGTCGCTGAACCTTCTGGCCGAAAGTTTGTAGAATTTTCGTCGCAGGTACGTGCAGCATCAAACACAGGGTAATTGCAGTTGGGAAACCTTGGATACCCGGCTGCGCGGTAGTGGCACGCGCGATAAACATGTCCAGCTTCGCCGCAATGAAAGCACAGCGGCCGGCGGTCAGCGGTGCGCCACAAATCGGCCTTTCGAAGCGGGTAGCCCACAGGGGATTCGCCGTAAGACCGAGGCGCAGCGATCGGCTGGCGGCGATACGGCACAGCTGGCGGGGGCTGTGACTGGCGAAAATATGGCGTCGGGGGTGGCGGTGCTGGCTGCGTCGTAGTGGTCGACGGTGTTAGCAGCATCGAAGTCGCGGGAGGTGGACGACAGACAGCTTCCGCGTAGGTTAGTCGTCGCGGCACCGCCTGCCGGTCGGGGGACGAAAAGGCCTGTCGAACTTCCTCCCGAACGATATCAGCGACAGAAGCCACCGCTGGTGCCATAGGAGAAATCCCGAGCTGCCGGATCTCCTCTCTCACAATCTCCCGGATGACTTCACGCAGAGACGTGCCGTAGCTCTCAGGTAGAACTGAAGCATTCACCGGCGAGTTCGCGCGATCATATTGGCGGTACCGCTGCTTCAGTGCCCGTTCTATAGCGGTAGCCTCCTTGGTGAATTCGACCACTGTCGTCGGTGGGTTCCTCACGAGTCCGGCAAACAGTTCCTCCTTCACTCCGCGCAAGAGATAGCGTAACTTCTTTTCTTCAGTCATCTCAGGGTCTGCTCTGCGGAAAAGGCGGGTCATATCTTCTGCATACATGGCTACGCTCTCGTTTGGTTTTTGAATACGGGATTCGAGTAGGCGCTGCGCAGTGTCTCTTCTGTCGGTACTAGTGAACGTGTCCAGCAGCTGGGTGCGGAAGGTATCCCATGTGGTCAAACTTCTCTCCCGGTTCACAACCACGTCCGCGCACTGTCTTGAAGCGCGAAATAGACATTAGACAGCTTTTGCTGGGAGCCCCAGTCATAACTGGCGACACGCTCAAATTGGTCAAGCCAATCTTGGACATCTTCAAAAGCGTCGCCATGGAAACTTTCTGGTATCTTAGGATTCTGCAGCGTCACCTGCGATGGAGTTGCAGTAGCCATGGCGAAAGTAGGTAGACGCGTTCCAGCAGGGTCCTGCAAAGGGTTGAACTCGGGCGTCAGGCCTAGCAGGCGGCGACTGTACCGGTGAACAGGAGTTTCGACGAACGAAGGTGATTCTGTTTTCGAGGTATGGCTCCGCGAAGGGGTGATGAGCATCAGGTAATCCTACCCAGCACCTCCACCAGTGTCGCAGCCTAGTAGAAGACGGGAAAGCCGGCGTAGAGGACGTATGGAAGCACTTGATGATGATGATGATGTCCTTGAGTTTGGCGCTTACCCACTCGCGGGGATTGGCCAAGAGTCTGGCAGACTTTGCTTGTGTGTTCAGAAAAGGAGGTAAAAATCTAAAATTTTGTTACATGAATTTATCAGCGCAGTCAACGCGACGTCGTTGTCGTCTCTGTTTTTTCACTCGCGCGCTACTTCAGCGTCGTTCCCATCGCCTGGCACATACCCACGGTGACCATATAGGATGTGACAATATACAGTACTTTTCATTAGTTGTCAAAGTATTGTCCTGTCACAGTTATCTACGTGCGTGAAAGAAGATCGCTATTTAAGAAAATTGTGCAGTAATACAAGCGGTATTCGTATGTTCTCCATATTGTCTACTATGTTGCCTTTCCGCTTCTATAATGTCCCCGCAAAGTAGACTAGCAGATATCGAATGCCAAAATGGCTGCCCACATACGAATAGGCCTCGTGCAAAACACCTCCCACCTAATTGTGTTCAAGGGTGGTGCGACTGTCAATGACATCATTAAGAGGAAGCTTTAGCTCAGGTGCTCCTATCTATTTACATGCAAAAGGAGAATTCGTTTTTCTCGTCGACCACTGCACCAAATTAGACGAGGTTTGTTGCATTTAAAAGGATTACTTAAAATCTAGTGACTGTTGGTGTCGAATTTTCAATTTATGTCGTCAATTTCTTAATAAAATTGACAAAGATCGCAAATTTCTAAAAAACGTAACTATCAACTTTACAACTCTGTAACTGAGCAACGAAAATCAATATCACAATTATGTGAATTGCATCTAATAGTAAATCTAAAGCGGACAAAATTTATACATCACACATGACTCTGCAAAATCTTGTAAAGTGGAAATGCAGCTTTTGCAGAACCCTTGTACACGACGTATCAAATTCACGTACGATATAAATAACATATCGAGTTTGTCTGCTTTCAATGATCTAATGTATGCCGTTTACAGAACCGCAATATCTGTTTTTGAAGCAGAGTTATTAATTTGTAAACTTCGTGCGTCTATATATTTTTTTTCAACCTTTCGAATTCTTGGAAATCCGTTTCATGAAATTCAGGCCCTAAATCGAAATTCCGCGACCAACAGTCACTAGAATTCACCATTATCTTTCAAATGCAACAACTTTCATTAAAATCGGTCCACGGGTTATCTCAGAAAAACGTTTTTTTTTTTGCGTTTTACATGTATTTGATTAGGCTGCGTCGGACTTGGGCCCGAGCGGCGGCGGCGAAGTAGCGCATGCGCATGCGCAGGCGTTGCGAAGCTCCGGCCAGCACTTTGTTTCCGTGCTCGCAGCAAGCCTGACCGCCGCCGGCATTTCTCTTTTCTCCTCACCCTCTCGCTATAATATTCTCCTCCACTTTTCTCCACATGCTTCTGCTGAACCCTCCCCCTCGTGCTCTCTTCGCTATCGCCGTCTTTCATCCCCACTGCGCTCGTTCGCTCCGTTACGAGGGACGCCGACACCGACGCTCAACGCAGGAACGGGCGCCTAAGAGCTGCACTGTAAACACATTTCCGTAAAGGGTCTATATAACGAATTCGCATTCCCACACGTAAGCTGTCGTAAGTGTCTTTGCCGAAGCGTTGTACGTACCATAGAGTTTTCTACAACATACTAGGGGGAACTCTGGTGCTGCAGTCGTTGCCCTACCATAGGAATGATGGGAAGTACATGGATTTGTCTGCTCTTCGTGCTTGTGGATTCAGACGTTCTTGTGGCTTTGTGTATTACGCTACATAAGTCTTATTGTCGTAACTTTCAGAGCAATCAATACTCTTCGAAGTGCAGAAGACGCCGCGAACACGCACAATCGCTACTAATTGCAACGATTGAGCTTCTTCAGGTGGCCAAATCGAAACGCGCCAAGCGTCTCAAGGCATTTCGCGCCCGCGATAAATTCATAAGGGCGTTTCAGATCGCTTGCCGATACATGCGTCCGTGGCCTGGTCTTCCTCTTCAGCCAGCGAGGTGAGCAGAAGCGAAATATCGGGTTCTTCACGAGCGGCTTCAGCGGCCCATTTCGGCCATGGTATCAGGTCAACAGGACTACCAACTGATTTTACAAACGCTGCAAACAGGTACGTCCGTTCTGCATACGGTTTTTTTAGATGGTGACGTTAAGGCGAGGCCTTACAGAGTGTAACATTATCGAGACGCTCTTACTTGGCTGTCTCGCATGCCGGAAATGGTTGCGCTAGGTGCATATCAAATCAACCATCTGTGGGCGTTTACATTCAAGGACGAAGAAGGATAAAAGAGGATTCTCGCTGCGGGTGATTTTGATGCCAAGGATCACCGCTGTGCGGTTGTCGACCCGTGTGACCGAGGCGTCCGTACCAAGTTCTACTGGCTTCTTCACGGTGCACCGGACGACGTCCGCACTGCTTTGTCGCCTTTTGAAAAGGTGACTGAGATCACCAGGGACAGCTGGCGGGTAGAAGGATGCGTTGACAAAGGGTCAACCACCCGTTCTGTCACTATTAAGCTGAAGGTGGGCATCGCCGCTGAGGACTTGCCCCACCAGCTGCGAGTAGCGGAAGATGTTGCGCTTGTGCACGTCCCAGGCAGAGCTCCCCTCTGCCTCCGATGTCGTGGCTTCGAGCACATACGGCGTGAGTGCCGTTTACCACGCTGTGGGCTTTGGTGTCGTTTCGGCCACGACGAGGCCCAGTCCTCGTTGTTAGCGCCCCTGAAGAAGGCAACGCCTGGTAATGAAGCCAAGTGATTGGATGGCTGGAAAGACACGTGGGATGTAACGGTAGAACCAACTCAACAGAGGCAGAGGGAAATGAGGCCAAAGAAACTTGCACTTCAGCAGAAGTCATGGCTGGAGAACAGCACGACACCGACGAGACCGTGATGCCAACGTCAAGTAGTGCACCTGCTAGGAGGCTTCACGAAGAGGTGGATGAGCATGACGACAAAGACAAAGAGTTCGAGAGTGACGAGCCTCCACCAAAAACTACCCCGGGACGCCTACCGGCGTTCAAGCCCAAGCCCGGCGTTCCGGCGAAACGCCGCACTACCTACAATCCAGACGCTTCCGTTCACGCAGAGGCGTTCCTGGGATAACTAGAGTTGTTGAAGTCTGGGGACTGCAGTTTGTGGGCAGGATGTGCGTCGGCCGTCGTCATTGTGCTTTGAAGTCCAGAAAACCATGGTCCGCCTCCCGAGACCATCGAGTCATCGTAGCAGATGTGAGACAGACGATATGCGGTAACTGGTTTATATTCTCCTTTGGTTAAATGAGAATTAACTTTTCGACTGCTTTTTGCGTCGTGACGCTGAACGTGCGCGGGCTAGGCGGGCTTAGAAGGCAATGCCAAGCTAACCATATTCTTATTGAATATAGTATTGACATATTGACCGTTGAAGAAGCGAAAATTGCGACTGATGAATACATGGAGCAAATGGTTAACGTTTTCCACCCCAGATATACTGTATGTGTATGTCACACGGCGGGTAGGTCTTGGGCTGCCTTATTTTCTTTTTTTGCGTAGCAGCATTGGCGTAGTTGTAGCAGTCACGTCATCCGATTAATGGCAGAATGGTCCTCTGCGATTACATTTTTTCAGAGATGCCTTGAAGGGCTATGTGTTCATGCCCCGAACGTAGCTCGGGAGCGGGAAGTCCTTTTTGGGGATATTCAACAGTACTTGAATTGTGAAAGGCATGTCTTTTACTGGGTGATTTTAATTGTGCTTGCTTTCCAGAAGATAAATCTAAGTTGACTAGTGTTTGTGATAAAAGTGTCGTGCTTATAAGTTCGATTCTACGGGAATTGCTTCAGAAAAGCTTGAAGTCATGGATGAAGAAAAGTACAGGAGTTCAGTATTAATGGCAAGGGCAGAGAGTTTATGGATGAGAGAGACGCTTACCAAGCGAGTAGAAAGTGACGAGAAGAAACATGCAGTTTCCAAAGAAATAACAGAAATAAGGTATCAAAGCGAAATCACTAATGATGTTGGAATAATTCAGCACGGATTTTAGTCCTATTATGAAAGTTTCATGGAGAAGAAGACATGTGATATTGAAAGTTTTAGAACTGAATTTTTGCCATTAATTCCAGCATTATCAGAGGAGAACTGCGAGGCGCTCGACAGACCAATAAGCCTTTCAGAACTCGAGGATGCGATTGACGAACTTTGTCCCGGCAAGTCACCGGGGCCTGATGGTCTTGGAGAGGCGTTCTATAACAGCTTTAAAAGTGGAATAACTGTAGCATTACACCGCGTGATAAGGGAGATGTACAATAACAGGGAAGCGCCTCCTCGTTTTCGGACATCGCACGTTATTTTAATTCCTAAAAGCGAAAGATCGTGCGAGACTTTTGGCGATTGAAGCCTACAGACCAATAAGCTTGAGAAATACGGGCTATAAGGTTTACACTAAAGTAGTGGTGCGTCGATTGCACAGTGTTATAAAAGAACTTGTAGGCCCCCATCAGACATGCGGTATCAAAGGCAGATCAATATTTTCGAATATACATACTGCAACGCCGATACTGGAATGTTGCGGTGAAAGGGAGGACAGAGTCGCTATGATACAAATTGACATTGAAAAGGCTTTTGACAGTCGAGCATGATGTCATATTCTTGCTTTTAGAACATGTTAAAGCCAGTGCAGTGATAACACCTGGAGTAGGAATGGTGTACAAAGATTGCACTGCAATTTTAGTAATAATTAGGGAAATTTGGTGCCAGTATAAAAGTGGAATTATCAGTAAAACAAGGATGCTCTTTGTCGCTTCTTTTATTTGCCTTGTATTTAGAGCCTTTTTGTTTGAAAATACTTAAAAGCCAATCTTTTCGAGGGTTTATGTATGCAGGAATTGAGACTAGAGCTTTGGCTTATGCAGATGGGGTGCTATTTTTTCCGTGATACAGACAGCATGGATAAAACGATGAAAGAGGTTGTTTCATTTTGCGCCGCAACTGGAAGCGTTGTCAGCTGGACTAAGTGCCTAGGTTTATGGCACGGCAGCTGGCCACAGGCACCCGAGTACTTTTGCAACATGAACTGGAGCGTTACCCCTGGAAAATATCTTGGGGTGCAATTGCACCATTATCGTGACAGTGCAGCGTATTGGATCTAAGAAGTAAAAAGAGTGAAAGATCATACGCAAAAGTGGGGTGGGCACAATTTTTTGATGTTTTCAAGAGCTAGTGTTTGCAATTTTGTTTTTAGCTACAAAAGTGTATTATGTACTACAAGTGTTATGCATGGCAAGAATTTCTTTGGAGAAATTTGATAGAGTGTTTGCGGTATATATATGGAGATCCTCTTGGGAAAGAACTAGCCGGTGTGAGTTGTTTCATTCGGTCAAGAAGGGGGTACTAGGGCTAACTCATTTGTTTTTAAAACAGATTGTTAGTAAGTTCTTATTCTTAAGGGACCAGAGTGATATAATTCTGCGCACTGTTATTCAAGGGAAATTAAATTCTTCCTTGTCTAAGTGGGTTGCTTCATCAATAAGTGAACAAACTCCAACACCAGTTGGTTTTCTGAGGGAAGTTGTGATGTTCTTTTCTTTACTAAAACCGCATTTTTCGAATGAATTTTTGTATTCTGTGGCGCGTAAGAAACTGAATGGTGATCTGGTTGATGTTTTCTTGCCGCATCCTGTATACCGCACGATGTATAACTTAGGAGCTGAACGCAATGGGCTGAAACGCGTTAAAAATTCGGGTTAGATCTTCAGTGAAAACCTACTTCTTTCATTTGCATTCTGGCACTCTCCTTGTGAAGTCATGGCTACAAAGCAAGGGCTTCTTTGTTCCATGGTCTGTACTGCATCATATGTAAGCAACCTGAAGCTATTGAACACATCTTCTTGGATTGCCATGACTGTTTTCTTCTGGAATGTTCTAAAGCGAACTCTGAAGAAAGAACTGTCGATAACTCATTTCGGTATTCGGTTATTACAATGCGCAGACACTGGGGTAGTGCCGGCTGACTTGATAATGCTTCTGTGTATGAGCAGCGTGTGGAAAACGTGTGTGGATGTCAGGAATGCCCGCGTAAATGAAAGGTCTGCAAGGGAACACCTAAGTGAAAGTCTTACGTACACGCGTGGTGCCCTCAAGCACATGATTGAACCGCCAGAGTGGCTTCAGGAACTTGACAGTTTGGTGTCTTTGATATCCTCTTTGAGGGCCTTTTAAATCAGTACGGTCTCACCAAATGATGTAATATTATTTTTCTGCAGCAAGTGACCTGGTTTGTACGCGTTTGCATGGTGTTGTAATTAAGGTAAATAAGAAAAGAAACCGTGGTTGCTTAGTGGCTATGGTGTTGGGCTGCAAAGCACGAGGTCGCGGGATCGAATTCTGGCATGCCGCGGCCGCATTTCGAGGGGGGCGGAGGGAGAAAAAACCCGTGTACTTATATTTAGGTGCGCGTTAAAGAACCCCAGGTTGCGAAAACTCCTGGCGTCCCCCACTTCGGCATGCCTCATAATCACATCTTGCTTTGGCACGTAAAATTTCATAATTTAATTTTATATTTTTTAAACGATAAAGGCTGTCTTGTGTTGTAGATTGTATTGTACTCGATGGGGCTCCATGCGGTACTAAAAATACCATAAGCGTTGTATTTAATTTCATAGCAATCACTCCAGCGCTTTACTAAAGTCTTGCCTCGCATAAATTCCACCACGTGCATTGCACCGGAATAACATTCCCATTTAATCTTGTTCTGTCATGCACCCGCTCCGTGGATGATGGCCTGTTGTGGGCTTTAAGAAAATCGTGGCCAAAACGACGTTGTGATTATGAAGAGCGCTGTGGAGCGGATGACTCCGAATTAAGTTTGACCCCCTGGTGTTCTTTAATGTAAATACAGTGCGCGCTACACGGGCTTTTTGCATATCGCCTCCATCGAAATGCGGCTCCCACGTCCACCATTTCGGCCTCGCTCTCGTACTTAGCAGCGCCACGGAAAAAAAAAAAGAAAAAAAGTTTTTTTTTTAGGACCTCTACACCACAACGGCAGGCAATCCGTTGTGGGTTATGTGGGCGATGTTTCGACTATTTACACAGTAGCGCAGAAGCGCATGGACGGCGAAAAAAAAAAAAAAAGGATAGGACACGGCGCTTTTTTTTCTTTCGTCGTGCATGTGCTTCTGCACTACTGCGTAAATGATGCCGGATACCAACTGGCCCGCCGGACGATCCCTTTTGTGTTTCGAATGCTTGGCATCGTCATCTGCAGCAGAAGCGTGGCACGCGAGTTTCGCGTGTGGCCCGTGGCACGCGGAATCGAACCCCGTTCGAGGCGACGGCGGCCAGGGGCCGACATCGCCCTGCTCCTAAAAATTGATCTCTTGCTTCAGACCTGGTTGACCACGTCGAGCGACACCGCAAGGCGACCACCAGCCAGTTTCCGGTCAAATGACCGCCATGGATAAGGATGACGCAACCGGATGCTTGCGCTGAGTTCCATCTACGGGTGGTCGCCGGCTGGCAGGGCTCTCCCGGGTGCCTTAGCGTGTCGTCCATTACAGGCGAGTGAGATTACAGTGTAATATAGTTCGGGTTAACGACCTCCAAGATGGCGCGCGCTGGCAGGGTTTTCTCCGGCCGTCCCATTCAGGGCGCCCGACATCAACGAAGTCCGGCGAGTGCACTTGGCGGCCCAGAGGGGGCGCTGTTAGCCGGCGTCACTTGAGCTCCCTGGATTAAACAACTTTGCGTGGAAACTTGGGTATGTTGCTAAAACAAGTTAACTTGTGTTATATATGGACCTCAGCGTCACTCTCTCGAGTGACTCGGAAGGGAACTGTCTTGCCGAGTGGAGGAGCCTTCTTAGCGCAGGGGGAGCAACATGCCAAAGTGATAAGGTTTTTATTTGATATTTCGCCCGTTTGTTCTTTTTTGAGTGTTAGGTTAGCCGAGCAATCTTTATAACTTATTTTTCCTATACTTTTTCAATAATTTTTGCTTAGATATAAGTAGCTAACGAATAATTACAATTTTTTACCACATCTAGGGTTGCACATTGTACTGCGCCTTTTTAGTGCGAGGTAATGGTTGGTACTAGGCGGAACCCACGCGTGCGTTGTTCTGAGGGGAAGCGCTCTTACGCGTTGGAAGAAACGCGATTTCAGTCAGTACACGAAGCGAATGGTCCAGCTTTTATCTGTGGGATGTGCGTGCTAGGGTCACGGCTAGATAACTTAGAGCAGGAGAAGCCGAGCCTGTTGGAAAGCGAACAGAAGCAGAGGAAGGAAGTAGAATAAAAGTGCTGAAATGAAGTCTCTCATGGACAGTGTTAAATTTATGAGCGATGAATTTCAGGACATGAAAAAGAGGCTTAGAGAAGCCACAGAAGATAGGGAAGCCTTGAGAAAGGCGAATCAAAGGTGTTGTGCTAGGAGCAAGGAAAATATAAACGTTATTCAACAACTTCAAAAGAGGGTTGTTCAATCGGAGCAATACTAGCGCAGGTCCAATGTAGAAATTAAGGGACTTGTGCAACAGGACAATGAACGCGTCACTGAACTTGTTGGGAAAATTGACGATGTGCTAGCTGAGCCCATAACTCCTTCTGACATTGAAGTTTGTCACCGTGTGCTCACCTGAAAAGCTGGAAAATCTAATATAGTTGTCCAGTTTAAGAGCAAACAGAAGAGGGAGAGCGTTCTTGAAAAAGCGCGGAAGGCTAGGTTGCGAAACAATCATGTTGAAATTATTGATGATACCAGAGTATTTATTAATGAGCACTTGTGTCCCACCTTGAAACGTCTTCTTTCGCTGGCACTAGCAAGGAAGCGCGAATGTCAGTGGCGCTTTGTCTGGGCGCGAAATGGGAAAGTACTTGCACGCAAGACTGAAGCCAGTAGCGTCGTCCACATTGGCTTAGATACCGACCTTCAAAAGATCGCCTAAATTGAAGCGTCTAAAGAAGTTCAACTTCGCTCTCTTTTGACTGCACGATGTATTGTGAGTATAGCTTACCAAGCGAAATTGCTCTGCCCGCACATGCAAAAACCTTTCCGCCCTTCACGTGAATTCACGTTCGCTTGCCTATAAGCACGACATAATAACTGTGTGTCTAGCCGAGTTTACTTTTCCATTTGACATTATCATGTTGTCTGAAACGTGGTATCAGGAACACAGTGAAATGCTGATCATAGATGGTTACACACATTTCTTTATTAATCGAACCGATAAACGGGGGGGGGGGGGGGGCGGTGTAGCATTGCATGTCAAGCACGGCATACAGTGTGATGTGCTTGAGGAATTCACCTGCGTCACGCCGCATTACGAAGTGCTAAGCATTAAATCTGACAATAACGTGCTTTTTGTGATGTATCGACCACCTTCTGGTAATATATCTAATTTCTTAGAATTTACTGAAAAGCTATTAGAGCATGCTACTTTTCACAATTACACAGTGCTTCTTGGTGGTGACTTCAACATTAACGTGTTTGATGAAAGCGCTCCAACTCGTGCAGTAACTGAGGTAATCAATTCTTCCGGTTTCTGCAGCGTTATTACGACACCTACTCGCGTGACACCATCTTGTCAATCAAGTCTCGACAATTTCTTTGTTAACGCTGGTGCAGAGATTTACACAGCCGGGACTATCAGCTATGATATCAGTGATAAAAGTCCAATATTCATAATATGCTCATTTTATATTCACGAAAGAACTTTACCTGATACCACGTTCAGCTACAGATGCCTGTCAGGCGAAAATACGGGACACTTTCGCGCGATTGCTTTGCGCACAGACTGGTCTTATCCTTATAACAGCAAAGGTGCTAGTCAAGCGTACGATGAATTTCTGTCTATATTCAGTCGCCTATACAATTTGTAGACGCTCGCGTCTACACGAGGCACGAGCGGCGGGCACGCTCCGGCACGGGCTAGCGTTCCGAAGGAGATTGTTAAAAGGATGCTACTCTAAGCGATCGGTTGTCGGTTTTTCCTCTCCTGCGAGAGCCCGAGACTTTACCGGTCTACGTGGTCGCTCGTCGCCACAGTTTGATGACTCCGGACGTGATACTGCCATACGCTCCTGTTGTAGAGACGACCATGGACCAGACCGACGCTACGAGAGCTCAAGGCCAGAACCCTCCCGAGGAACGCGGTGAGCCCTCCTGTTCCGCCATCGCTGTCCGTCTCCCACAGTACTGGGACCAGCATCCTTCGGCGTGGTTTCTTCAGCCCGAAGCGCAATTTCAAGTCGCGTGTATCCGCTCTCAGGCCTCGAAGCTCCATTACGCCGTCGCAGCGCTCTCGCCCGCCGCCATTGACGAGGTAGAAGATTTATTTAACTGCCCATTGTCTGCCGCCGCCTATGACGTTCTCAAGGCAGCACTGCTACAGCGCACGGCAGCTTCACAGCGTTCTCGCATCCAGCAGCTTCTGTCCGCTGAAGAACTCGGCGACCGACGCCCTAGTCAACTTCATCGCCAAATGAGCCAGCTGCTCGGAAACAACGCGAGATCCATCGACAACACGCTGTTGCGCGAATTGTTTTTGCAACGACTCGCGGCTAACGTGCAGACGGTCCTGGCGACAGCCTCTACCATGGACCTTACCGGACTTGCCGCTTTGGCCGACAAAGTCATGGAAGTAGCCACCACAACCATCGCAGCCACGGCACCGTCTCCGGGTGGCAATACAACCGCTCTGAAAACTCTCGGGTGGCAATACAACCGCTCTGCAAACTCTTCCCTGCTCTTCCGCAGTGCAATCTCCTCTCGACTCCTTGAGTGAGCGCCTGGAACGCATCATCTGTGGAGCGGAACATCGCCGCACATCTCGTCGCCCACGCAGCAGTAGTTCCAGCAGATCAAGACGCACGCGCACCCGCAATGAAACCTCAACTACAACGCCTGGCGTTTGAGACTACCACCGCCGTTTTGGAAACGACGCTCGATCGTCACTGTCGGCGTCCCTGCGCTTGGCAAGGAAACAGGCCGGCCGACCTCTAACGGCGACGAGTGGTCCGGCCCAACACACAAGTCGCCTTTTCTACGTGACGGACAGAGTTACGGGACAACGATTCTTAGTCGACACAGGTGTTGACATCAGCATTCTCCCCGCCCAACACTCCGACCGAAAAGCCACACCTGTGTCGTTTTTGCAAGCCGTCAACGGCACCAGGATTCCAGTTTTCTCGTCACGCTCCGTCATGCTAAACCTTGGCCTTCGACGAGCGTTCCGCTGGATTTTCCTGGTTGCAGACGTCCGTTGTGCAGTCATTGGAGCAGACTTCTTGAACAACTACGGACTCCTTGTGGACAGCCAACGACGCCGTCTCATCGACTCCGGGACCCAGCTATCCGTTCCCGGCGTCCCATCATCCGGCACATCGCCCATAGCGCCTATTTCTGCCATGTTGGACGAACCTTTCGCCGCGCTCCTACGCGAGTTTCCCACTTTGACGCGCCTACCGGACTGAACGCAACCGGTGCAACATGACGTGTGCCATCACATCGTCACCTCCGGCCCACCGGTCTATTTCCGACCCCGGCGTTTGTCTCCGGAGAAACTCAATATCGCTCGAGCGGAGTTCGAACACATGCTGCAGCTTGGCATCATCCACCCTTCCTCCAGTAACTGGGCATCACCACTTCAGATGGTGCCTAAGAAGACGGGCGACTGGCGCCCATGCGGTGATCACCGGGCACTAAACAACGTCAGTTCCTGATCGCTACCCTCTACCGAAGATTCAGGACTTCACAGTAATGTTACACGGTGCGACGATCTTTTCTAAGATCGATCTCGTGCGCCTACCATCAACTACCGGTCGCTGAAGAAGGCATTCCCAAGACCGCCATCACCACAGCCTTCGGTCTTTTCGAATTTCTCCGCATGCTTTTCGGTTTACGAAACGCGGGCCAATCCTTTCAGCGTTTCATCGATTCCGTCACCCGAGGTTTGCCTTTCGTTTTTGCATACATTGACGACCTTCTCGTCGCAAGCTCTTCGGCAGAAGAACATCTTCACCACTTGCGGTTGTTGTTATCACGCCTTGGCAGTAAAGGAATTGTCATCAACGCCGCCAAGAGTGCATTCGGTCAACCCGAACTCGAGTTCCTCGGTCATATCGTCGACGCTAATGGCATTCGGCCTCTGTCGTCCAAGATTCGTGCCATCGA
Organism: Dermacentor andersoni; assembly: GCF_023375885.2. Taxonomy (NCBI): domain Eukaryota; kingdom Metazoa; phylum Arthropoda; class Arachnida; order Ixodida; family Ixodidae; genus Dermacentor; species Dermacentor andersoni. Next base: position 65,185,735 of record NC_092816.1, on the reverse strand, counting down.
AAATCTTCCCCGACCGACCACACTCACCAAGCTTCGCCAATTTCTCGGATTTGTCAATTTCTACCGCCGATTCATTCCCGAGTGCGCATGACTTATGGCTCCGCTAGACGCTCTCCTGGTAAACAAACGCAAACAAGTGCTTCAGTGGACTGAAGAGGCCACTGACGCTTTCACAAGAGTCAAGTCTGTCCTCGCCGACGCCACGCTGCTTAGACACCAAAAGCCAGACGCACCCACTGCCATCATGACCGACGCTTCAAACAACGCCGTTGGTGCCGTTCTGCAGCAATTCATCGACAATGCATGGCATCCACTCGCTTTTTTTCTCCAAGAAACTGAAGCCTGCGCAGTCCCGCTACAGCGTGTTCAGCCGTGAATTGCTCGCTGTTTACCTGGCTATCAAGCATTTTCGCCATTTCCTCGAAGGCCGTGCATTCACTGTCTTGACTGACCACAAGGCCCTTGTGCACGCAACGAATCGCTCGGCGTCCTGTTACGCGCGCCCCGCGAGATTCGACACCTTTCCTACATCTCCGAGTTTACAACAACGTTCCGCCACATCAAGGGCACGGACAACGTTCCAGCCGACGTTCTGAGTCGTGTCAATGTCGTTTCCACGTTGACATCGGAACCTTTCATCATCGACGCCGACTTACTCGCCAGTCAACAGCGTGACGACACTGAACTTCGTACACTCCGGATTTCGTCAACATCCATGAAATTGGAAGACGTCGTTGTGACTCCAGATGGTACGTCCGTCGTCTGCGACACTTCTAACGACACACCTAGACCATACATTCCGGCATCCCTTCGCAGACGTCTATTCGAAACCGTGCACAACTTGTCGCACCCTGGCATACGCGCGACACAGAAGCTTCTTTCCAGACGTTTCGTTTGGCCTCGGCTAAACGCGCAAGTTCGCGATTGGGTTCGCTGCTGTTTGCCGTGTCAACGTTCGAAGACCCAGCGTCACCCCATTCCGCCTTCCAAGTCTTTTCTTCCCCCCTGATCGTGGCTCTCCAAGAAAATGCACAGCTCAACACACTGGATGAGCTGGTGCAGCAGCGGCGTGATGCTCGCAGGCTTCAAGGCCAGCCTTTCACACGCAACGTGTGCTCTCAGGGCTTACGCTTTCTCGAACTCGCTTCAACCACCACCATCGCCAGTTCTTCCTCCCTGGAGTTTTGTACAGCTGAGTGATAACAAGCCAACTGATATACATCGCCCGACATCAACTCACGCGGCCGCGTCGCTTCGTGACCGAATTATAGCTCACGACGCCCACCTGCTACTTGGCTCCATCGTCCTTTACGTTGATGCAAGCATTCAGGACTGTGAAAGAACCACTGCAATTTATTCCCCATGCGCACCTGCCCTAATGAGACGACCCGGTTTCAAATCCAAGAACCACCTTCCTCCTTTTGTGCTGAGCTCCTTGCTGTCCGAGAAGCGTTGTGCTCTGTGGCCGCCTTTCCCATGGTCCCCACGGCCGCATCGTCATCCGCACTGATGCCCTCCAGGCGACGCGGCTTCTGCGACGTGTCAGTCGCAGCCCTGACAAATGCCAACAGATCCATCTTCTGGCGGCAGGCATCCCGCAGCCAATATCTGTCGAGTGGATCCCACGCGACCTTATAAGCTTCCAAGGCCGTGCAGATTCTGCGACCCGTCCAGCGGCCTCTCCATCGTCACTGCCTCAACTCTTTCACCTAGATGATGCCACCCTCCTTTTAACAAGAAAGGAGCACCTCCGGCGCCGCACACGTGCTCTCATACCTCCGTGTGCGGTAAACCTCCCCTGCGGTCTTACCCGTGCGGAGGAGGTTGCGCTTCGGAGGATCCGGGTCGGGGTTGCCCTCACTCCTGCCGTGACTAGGAAGTGGCCGCACTTTCGCCCGTTATATCCTCGTCCTGAGTGTCCACTCTGCAAGTCGCGAAATGCTGAAGCCGACATCCACCACCTGCTGTGGGTGTGCCCTGCACATGAAACCGACGAGGCTCCGGCACCTCGCAGCAGCGGCAGTCTCGCTGCATAATCTGAGCGATTACACTGCTTGGACACAGGGACCGCATTATCGATCCCTCCTGGATTTCATTAGGTCAGCAAATCTTTTTTCATTCATTAAATCATCCTTATTCAAAACCATCCCATACCCCTGTATGCCCTGAGGCATTTACCCTCGTATTAAAAAAAAAAAATTTGGCCACACTGCTTATCCGGGTGCCGTAGGCGTCAGCTCTCGCGAACTTCAATTAGTCTGGAAAGCACAACTTGCCTTCAATAACGCGAAACTTAACCAACACCACATGCACGCTGTGCCTACCGCGCCTCGCGATGAATGACGGTTAGCACGTATTCAAAAAACGCGCCAGTGCTCGCTCACTTCCGAGCGCTCGTGGCTAAACGTGCTTCGTATTGATCTTCGTGTTGAGCACTACACAATACGCAATCTGATTTCGGCTACTTTGCCCGTGAGGCAAAGCCGGTCCGCGCCACACAGCACGGCCAGGCTGGAGCCCAGGAGCCTGAACTCCAGCCCTGCTGTGAACTTACAGTTGTGCGTAACCACACACAACTGCCTCTTCTGCATAGCGTGAATACATCGATTTGCCGTACGTCCCACTTGCCCTACTCTGTAGGCGGAGTTCGGTCACTCTATCGCTACCGGCGTTCCTCAATACTCCTACGCAAGAGATAACTGAGGGCGAACGTAACTATTTCAGTAATATATTCTTGGTAGGTACCGTACTTGCTCAAAGTTACACTTTAGGCTTCAAGAAATGTGGTTCAGGGCCCCTTTAATTTATAATAGTGAACACGAGCTATTTACAAGCGCCAAAAATGCTCACTTCTATTTTCGTGCCTTGTAGGAATAATTACCTTGGCTACTTTTTTATGCAGATCCCCTACACAAAGTGCAAGAAATGGCAGTCCGGGTGTTCAGAAATTTTGAGCCTGAATTGCATGGCCGCTCATGAAAAGTTCTGTACATTTCGGTAAGCAAATTTTTGAAGACGCCGTCATGTTAGCGGCGCCAATTTCGCTCACACAATTTCAGTGTGTGTGTGTGTATGCTGTACTTGTGGCCTCCTTTTCAGAATTTAACAATTGCTTGCTAGGGAGCACAGTGGAAAGCGACTTGCAACTTTAGGGTCTGGTTATAGATCTGCAAATGTAGAAATTACTTCTGATCTCTCCAATAAACATGATTGTTTATAATAGCTGTGATATTTTGTGGTAGTGCATTATAATCGATGCTATTTAACTGCGAACTATCTTGCTGAATATTCTTAGAGCCGTAGACATAACAGTTTTCTTTGGGAGCTATTTCAGTGCCAGAAGGAGTTCTCACCGAATAAAAGTATCTATTCAGATTGTTGACCATCTGTACGTCTATTCCAATTCGGATATACACGTGACACATCACACAGCGCAAAGTAGCTTCCTAAGCTCACAGAGCACGTGATGCGTCTATGCAGGCAAAAGAAAGGGTACTCCAGCACACACACACACCTCCAGAGATTGATTGCGGCTATTATTGTCGTTACTGCGCGACACGTACTATATACATATTCTAAGTGCTCGTAGAATTGGCTGGTTTTTCTTCTGCCAGAACGCAGGGACATATAGATAGGATGCGTAATAAAACACGCGTTTATCAAGGCGATTGTATGAAATAAGCGAACGTTATGCTGTTTTGTATCGTGTAACTGCGCTCGTGTCCGTTTTGTGTTCCTTTTCTTAACAGATATTGTCGTCGTTGTACGCGGCTACACCTCGTAGTGCATGCAATACACGACAGTAATAGGCGTTGCTGTCTGTGGTGTTATTCGCGAACGGTCGTCTCGCTATTGCATAGAGCGATACGCAACGCCGGGCGCGCCATTTCCTGCGCCGATCTCGAAGGCGGTGAATGTGTGGGAAGGGTGCGTTCAGATAAATTAGGCCGAGCACATACGGCGACCGTTCATAATTCTGATTAAAAAAAAGATGTCAGTTTTCTGCCAGATCACGGATGACAATGCAATCTTACTATTGCGGGAAAAAATGTTGCCTACAGGAAAAAATAAAATGCGGAAGCACCCTATCCGTCACACGCGGTTCTTGTGGGTTTTGCCGCAGAAATTCACCTCGTGGTTAGCTTTCAAAGAATACTTACTCTGTGGCTCTAAGGATACTCAGCTGGAGAGTTGGCGGTTAAATACCATCGAATATAACATATTACCACAGAATATCACAGCTATTCTTCTGAGCTATTCTTCTGAGAAAACCTGCAAACAGGGAACATTACGCAGTATTGACGGAAGTTCAAAATTGTTTTTTCATGTGTGCTGAAAAAGAGCATATTTCTCAAATTTTCCAGCCTTTAAACTCGGCGTCAGAACACTCGTTGATGTATGAAGTAAATAGTTTTGCTTTTGCTGGGTGAACAAATCCACAGTAAGCGCTTACACTCTAAGAAACGTTTACACCCTTTGGAGTGCCCCTTCTGCCACACAACGATAAGCGTCATCTGCCTTGATGCGTTTCCTTTCTTTAACGCTGCGAGGCCGGTACTTTCCAGCAACGAACTGCATGCGCGTTATCAGCATGATAGCATTCCCGACAGGAAGGTAGCGCGCGCGGCGTTTTCAAGAAAGGTAACGCAGCAAGGCAGATGACGATTATTGTTGTGTAGCAGAAGGGGCACTCCAAAGGGTGTAAACTTTTCTTAAGGTGTATGATATGACACGTTGACGAATCAAGACAATTCTAGAAAAAGAGCAATCTTGGATTCTGCCTTAGAAATTTCCCCAAATCAAGAGGTTTGACATACACTGTCAGGATTGGGGGCTCAATCCCATCGCTCGTGATCCGTTGTCAAGATTGGAGTCCAGCATGAATTCGAAGGTAGCTGGCCCATGCCGTCGTCCAACTTATCCACGCTGAGGACGTGGATGAAGGGAAGGACTGCTTCTCATCGAGAACGAGGAATACGGGTTTATTTACAGTATTTACATGCAGTTCATCAGTCTAGCATGACTGCGAGAGAAAGTACGTCAGTCTAACACGACTGCTTGAGAGAGTGTGTCAGTCCAGCATGACCGCTTAAGAAAAATGTGTCGGGCATCCGCACAACAGCAGTTTTTAAACTATCGGTCCCCCCGTGATACAAGGTGACGCGAACGTTCGTTTAGTCATCGCAAACTAGCCGCCTCTCCGCAGGACGGTTTACACACACACATGCACAGACACACGTGTTCACGGTCCGACACCGACACCACACGAATTTCGTAGAACTCGGAGCCGTTCCGGGTTGCGCGTTGTGTTGCGTCTTGGTCGGTGCGTGGGAAGGAGCCTCCGTCGGCGTTCCCGCGGCAACTCCCCCGCCCGTAGGAGATCAGGTCCGCGTTGTCGTGTTGCGCACAAAGCCTGCTTCGTTGAACTCCTTCAGTCACAACGCATCCTAGCGACGGAGAGTGGAGGATGCGCGTATTGTTACCGACACAAAGTCGACTTAGCCACGCCATGGCTAGAGGTTGGCGGCGGCATTCCAAGATGAGGTTGCCACCGCTGGCGTAACTGGCTGGCAAACTTGCACTGCAGCTGGCCGTTCTTAACGACACTTAACAACAGCTAGCTCGTGTGTCAGGGGTATACCCCTGACACACGGGCAAAACTAAAGTCCTTTCCAGTAAACCCCTTTTGCTACTCTGAAGGACCCTTTGCAGAAAGGAGTTGCCCCGATGACACACGGCACCGCACTGAACTTCTTCAGGTAGTTCCTCAGATGAACGCCGCAAGAAAAATAGCGCTGGCTGTTAAAGCCACAAGAGAGAAAACATTCTTAAAAAGCTGCGTATTTAATTACACTTAGCTACTGTAGAACCTAAAAATATATTTTTTTCACTGTTGATGGCTAATAATGCTTATAGTCGTTTATGTTATTCGCGTTTTTGCGTTGTTAGTAGCCATTTAACTTGGTCCAGCAACTATGTGCAGCCGGTGTTTTGCTGTGCGTGCTGTTCATTTGCTGTGCGTGCTGTCCACGTTTCTGTCGTCCTTCTTCACGTCTTCGTCGTGCCTTCCTTTGTGCGCGCAGGCGTAACGCGTTTTATTCAGTATGTTATTCCAACAACTGTAGTTTCTTCTGGGTATTTACTGCGGGCGCTGATTGTCCAGTCTCCATCTTGCGACGTGAAAACACGACATGCGCGCAGCAAACGACGACGACACTGCCGGAATTCAATATGGCGGCAGTAGCGACGTTATGCGAGCGTTTGAGAGCATAGCTAGAGGAAATCTTCACTATTCGACAAATTGTAATACCGCTAACAATTAAAACATTTTCGCCAGGTAAAAAAATACCTATGGGCACCGTAGTTGTGTGGCAGGTTTCCTCCAATTGACGAGTTGTGCACGCTGTGTGCGAGAGTAACTCCTTTTCCGCTCGAAAAGTAGTTGCGCGCTCTCCTTTCCCGAAAAGGAACTTTGCCGGAAAGGAGATACTCCTTTGTCGTGTGTCACTGCACTTGAACGCCTTTCCGGTAGATGTCCCCTTACCTAAAGGACTTTAGAGTGCCCGTGTGTCAGGGGTATTCCAGTAAATGCGGGACCGGGCAGGCACCGCTGTTCATGGAAAATCTGATGCCAACTTCGGCAACTGGGTATGTGCCACTTGCACTGCTCTACAAGGACGAAAAGAGTGCCTTAAGTTTCCCCGATCCTGAGCGAAAGTAAACCCACGTCACAAGGATTCCTCAAGGACAGCAACCCGAAGCATTAATTAATTACCGCGCTCCGCCACAATTTCACTGGGTACATATGTTTCACTTTTAGCTGAACGCCTTTCACGCCAGTGCTACAGCGAGCTGGGCCATGAATGCACTGGGTATGTGCCGCTCTTCAGGAAACCTGTCGCCAAATTCGGACCCTGGGTGCGTGCCGCTGAGTGCGCGGCCGTCGAGGAAATAATTATGAGCGTTCACACGCACCGGCGCGCTAGGCTTATTGTGCCAAAATCCACGCGCGGACTCCTCGGCAGTGCTACTACATGGCGCAGCATGTCTTTAATGAAATGCGTTAGAGGAGCCCGATGGCCGCATGATGCGTTTCTCAGCGCTTGTACGCACCGGCGCCACATGTATTCCAGAGACCACGTGCAGCCTTCGTGGCAGTGGCGCCTGGTGTCGCGGTGTTTTATTAGCGGAGCGCGGAGGAGGAGTCTCGCTGGAGTACACGCATCTTGCATAACTAGTTTCGGCGTTGGCAGTACCTTGTGTCGCTATATTGATTTAATGGTAACGCATTACCGTCGACATTCATCATGAGATGGGTTCCACCGCTTTTGCTTTCTTTCTTTCTCTTTGAGTATCGGTTTTGTCGTTTGTCAGTTTTCATTATATGTCTTTGTCGCTGTTTCTTTGTTTTTTTTTTATGAACGAATGCTTGGTAATTGCACCGCTTCCAAGCACTGACTTCAGGGGCAACGGGCCTCGTCAAGGTGGCAAAACGCAGCTTTTCACCCAAGTACTCCCATTTGCATGAGTGTACAACATGTATGAGGGAATCTCTATAAGTGTACAAGGTGGCAAATAAAAAGAATAACTACTGAGACAAGACTTACAAGAGCTGAGCTGACTTATGACGTGTTCTGCGTGCTACTCCTTCTCGTCCTAAGTCTTGTACATGCTACTTATGTATTTTGTAATGGTAGAGTAATCTGTCATTTTGAAATTATGCTCACTTTAGTCGGTGGAGAGTGCCGGAGAAGCCGGAGGACCAGGTCCAACCGCGGGGTCCCGACAGCTCACGCGGTCGAGCGATGGCGGAAAGCGTCGGCAGCGAAGAAGGCACTGATGCGGTGAGCACTGGGGTCATGAAAGGTTCTTTTCTCCGGACAATATTATTTTCTTTAACTATTACGACTTAGCAATATTAATAAAATAATGAAGTCCTTTTGTATGCCCATGACATTTGCATTGTGCTTAGAGATGACAACGTTTATGACTTATATATTAACGCAAACGAAGAGTTAAAGGGTCTATACACGGTTTTAATCGTCAGACTTACAATTAACGTTAAGAAAACTAAATATGTTGCATTTCGCGCATGTAGCAAGTCCCTACCTGTTAAACGTTTACTGTTATTATTAAACCACATGGCACTGGATGAAGTTGCTTCATTTCGATATCTTGACGTGTTCTTTGATAACAACCTGTACTGGTAAAAGCACATAAGCGCAGTCTACATACAGCAGACATCGCGATGCTTTCACTCACACCAACACATCATTTTAATATAAACACCTTGCGTATTTTATCCTTTGCATTCATCCACTGTCATCTAACGTACGGCAACGAATCTTCTCTTGAATATCTCTTGAACTGATCCGCCAGCTACACAAACCTAGCGAAAATATACTCACTCATTAGTAACGAACCTAGTCTGGCTTTGTTAGTAAAATGAATTTATTGTCATATGATAGAATACATATAATAAAGATTGCCGGAATTTTTTTTCTTTTCTCAAAAATATTCTACCCCTTTAGCAGTAGGTATTTTACTCATCCTCTCGGGCGACGATGCGCCATACATTCGGAAAGTTTAATCTTCCTTCTAGTAAGAATATTTAGTCAGCGTTTGACTCAGTTTAGTTGGCCTAAGTTCCGCATTAACTGCGAGTACAAGTAAGACGAGGGAAACTATTCTTCAGTGCTTAAGAAGTGCTTCCTGGGGGTAAATCTAACTTCGCAACGTTACTGATCATATTTGTCTCGATTGCCATAATTCTTTAAACATTTGGCGATACACCCTGTAATTCATTGTGATGCTATCTTACCCATAATACTTTTTGATTACGGCTTGGAAATGTTCATATTGACGATATTTTAATGCTTTGTTATTATAAGTGCTTGTGTTTGTATTTACTTGGACATGTGTGTTAAACGCGTACATGCGAATTAAGTTATGTAGCCAGAACTTTTTTTCTACTCCAGACACTTTCCTTCTCAAGCATTCGATGGGGGCGAAATGCGAAAACACCCGTGTACTTAGATTTAGGTGCACGTTAAAGAACCCCAGGTGGTCAAAATTTCTGGAGTCCTCCACTACGGCGTGCCTCATAATCAGAAAGTGGTTTTGGCACGTAAAACCCCATGATATAAATTTTAATTCTAAAGCATGTATACAGTTTACTAGAATGAGGACACTAGAGAGTAATTATTTGTTCAGGTAGACATCATTTTGAACAAAAAAGCAATGAAATCAAGGGAAGCCGTTCACTAAATGATGTAATTAAAATAATTACCTTTTGAATTACAATTACGGAAGCCATGTATAGAGCAGTGGTAAAAGAAATCGCGATAGCAATCTTGTTTCGCGTTCGTGCATTTCATATATCATCGTGTGGATCAATATGGCTACCGTCAAATGATTTGCTACATTCACTCCAATGCTCACGCGGCGGCGTGCGAAGCGACCACTGAGTGACGTATAGTAGGGCGACGTAAAATGAAGCTACACCATTTCGCATAATCAAGCGGTCTTGGTGCTGAAGGGACTGTTTGTTCAATCAGGTGCCGCGCAAAGCAGCAATAAAAGCTCGAGGTACGAATGACGTGCGAGCAGCTTCATTTTCCACCAACCTTCTATTTCACAGAGGGGTTGTATGAAGCAACGCCTGCTAGATACATATCTACACTCATAGGCAAAGTTACACCCTTGGGAGTGTATCTCTGCCACACAACGATAATCGTCATCTGCCTTGCTTGCGTTTCCTTTCTTGAAAACGCCGCGCCCGCTACTTTCCGGTCGGGAGTGCTATTTCATGCTGATAACACGCATGCCATTCGTTACAGGAAAGTACCGGGCTCGCCGCCTTAAATAAAGGAAATGCGGACAAGACAGATGACGATTATCGTTGCGTGGCAAAAGGTTGTAATTTTGCTTAAGAGTGTAGGAAGTGTCCCATAAAGCTCCTCAAACAACACTCTAAGAACAGTTTACACCCTTTGGAATGCCCCTTCTGGCACACAACGATAATCGTCATCTGCCTTGATGAGTTTTCTTTCTTTAACGCTTCGAGTCTGGTACTTTCCGGTAACGAACAGCATGCGAGTTATCAGCATGATATCATTTCCTTTCTTCTTTTCTTTTTAATGAACCAGATCTCTGTTCCTGACACTCTTCAGGAAGTTGTTGTCGCAATTACTGTCATTGGCTAGTAGAAGAGCTGGGTCGGCTTATCTGTGACCTCAGTTACCAAAGCCAATGCAAAGGAAACATTTGCATGGCGAGTTCGAATTCCGGGTACTATCACTAGCGGCCATAGCACGCAGATCGCGATTGAGAAGCCAGAAAGGTTAACGCTGGCAGCTCCCGCGCATCCTTTGCTCGGGTAATAAGGCTGCAGAGTCATGACGGGAAACGTGTAGAGATCTCTTTTTTGGCTGTCCTTTTTGCTTGCGTTCATGAGTACCACACAACCGCGCAGAGGTGCAGGCATCGTTTCGCAGCCGCCGTCTACGCCGTGGCTGCGAAACTCTACTTTGTCAACCCACTCGTACAGTCAGCTAAGTGCTTTCGCCCGAATCACTTCGACAGATGTCATCATCACCATCATAATGATCATCACCATCAGCCTATGTTACGTCCACTGCAGGACGAAGGCCTCTTCCCGCGATCTCCAATTATCCGGTCCTGCGCCAGCCGATTCCAAGTATATAGCACCCGCCAATTTCCTGATATCGTCGTACCACCTAGTTTTCTGTCGTCTTCTACTGCGGTTCCCTTCTCTTGGTAAACATTCTCTGACCTTAATGGTCCAAATGTTATGTAATAGTCGCATTACATGACCTGCCCAGCGCCATTTTCTTCTCTTAATGTCTATTAGAATATCGTCTATACCCGTTTGCTCTCTGACCCAAACCGCTCTCTTTCTGTCTTAAAATTATGCCTTGTCAGGACTTACATAGAGGATATCTTGGCTCTGGCCGCCTTGCGAACCCTAGTATGACGGAAGCCGAACACGTTCGACACATTAAACGGCATTGGGTGTGTCGCATTAAGCGCCTTAATCGTGCAAAATCCGGCTCCTGTCCAAGACATCACTTCCACGTGTCAGCGCTTAGAGGAGCGGCGGTCTCTTCGTCTTCAACATGGCAGCAGCGATCCTCAGGTTCCCCATTATTCAGATCTATGTGCTCTTATTCGCACCACCATCTGCGAAGAGCTTCAAATCGAACACCTCAGGCGTTCACCTGCTGCCTGCGTGAACTTGGCCATCGCTGTAGACTAGGTCCTGCGTCCTGGTCATGAAGTCGTTCTAGCCGTAACATCCAGTCAGATCGCCAACGGAGGCGCTCTAGTCGCCCCTTCTTCCCGCTGTACTTCTCGCGGAATTCCCATTGCCGCTTGTCTCGTCCGGTTTTGAAGTGGCCGCGCCTTCTGTATGCTTGCAACACGACACCAGATCCTGTGATACTGCCCAAAGGGATGACTGTGGCTTGGTTCTTGGTTCTGACTTAACAGCCGTGCAGTCCGAAGCCTTACTGGTGCTCTTGACGAAGCACAAAGACTGTTTCGATAGCTGTTCCCCTGTGTTGAGCCAAACTTCTGTTGCTACACACCCAATCGAAACCGATGGTTCCGCCATAATACGATGACGCCCCTATCGTGACTCGCCGTCCGAACTAAAGGGTATTGAACAACAGGTTGCTGCCATGCTTGAGCGGAAGATTATACGGCCTTCATCTAGCCCCTGGGCTTCCCCCGTGGTTCTGGTAAAGAAAAAAGTGGCTGGGTTCCCTTTTGCGTCGATTATCGAGCGCTAAATAAGATCACACGCAAGGGCGTATATCCAATACCTCGAACTGACGACGCTTTCGACACATTACACGGGGCAGAGTATTTCTCCAGCCTTGATCTTCGATCAGGATTTTGGAACATCCCGATGAACGAGGCTGACAAAGAATAGACCGCATTCGCTACACCAGACGGACTTTATGAATTTAACGTGATGCCTTTTGGCCTTTGTAACGTTTCCGCCACATTTGAAGGCTTAATAGGTCACATCTCAGGTCTTCCAATTTGATTGTGATCAAAATGGAAGACCTGCCTCTGTTATCTGGACGATATTGTCATCTTTTCGTCTAACTTCCGCCAACATCTTCATCACTTAGACCAAGTTCTGAAGTGCCTTGCCAATCCTGCTCTCCTGATCAATACAAAACATGCAAATTTGCAAGCCAGACAATAAAAGTATTGGACCACGTCGTCTCAAAAGATGGCATCCAGCCAGACCCTGAAAATATTAGCGCTGTTCTCCAGTTTCCTCTCCCCCAGCAACAGAAAGATCTAGTACTTTTCTCGGCTTGACTTCATACTTTCGTCGATTTATACGCAACTTCGCCGCAATAGCAGCTCCTCTACACAAGCTACTGGTTACCGGTGCCTCTTTCACATGGTCTAACGACTACGAGTCGGCTTTTCAAGCTCTTAAGCAATATATTACTTCCGGACCAGTGCATCGCGACTTCGATGATCGAGCCCTCACCATACTCCATACTCCATACTCCATACTGACGCAAGCGCACAAGGCATTCGCGCACTACTTCTGCAACGTAATGCAGCCTCTAAAGAGCAAGTCATAGCATATGCCAGCTGAACACTTTCTCCACCTGAGCGGAACTACATCATTACAGAGCAAGAGTGCCTGGCTATCGTTTGGTCGATTCAGAAATTCCGCCCATACCTTTATGGTCGCCACTTCACGATCGCCACCGACCATCATGCTCTGTGTTGGCTGTCATCAATGAAAAACATGTCAGGACGCTTAGGACGCGGGATACGCCGCTATGAATTTACCATAACGTACTTACGTAATGGTAATGGTACTTACATAACGTAATTTACCATATGAATTTACCATAACGTACAAGTGCGGAAAAAGTCATGATGATGCAGACGCATTGTCTCGCTGCCCACTCTCGCTCTCTCCCGGTAACGCGCCCTCGTCTTCCCCACCACCTCGTTCCGATGCTACACCTGCCTCACACCAGCTCTCGATAACAGCCCTGGACCAAGTTACGCTTCAATCACGCTCTGTTTTCGTCTTGCATCCGCGGGCCGACTCCTACTGTCGAACTCTCATGGATCACCTTAGTGGGTTCGCCCAACCACCCAACAGCCGCATGCGACGCCAACTTCAACCATTCCGCCTTCAAGGTGGCGTGCTACACTACTACATTTACCGCCCAACAGGTCACCGGTGGGTCGCAGTTCTACCTCGCTGCCTTCGCCTGCGAGTTCTAGAGGCATTTCACGACAGCGTGTCGGCTGGCCACTTAGGCTTTCACAAGACTTACGACCGCATCAAGACCCGCTGCTTCTGACCTGGCCTATCCACAACGGTGGCCAAATACATTGCCTCTTGTGCGTCATGTCAGCACCGCATACGCTCGATATCCCCTCCTGCCGGTTTACTACCACCTCTCCCTTGCCCGGACGCAATTTTTTAATTTGTCGACTTTGATTTATATGGCCCCTTGCCTTTGACTCCCTCCGGTCACCATTGGATTGTCACTTCGGTCGACCATTTATTAACAAGACATGCCAAGACTGCCCCTCTGCGATCCGGTACCGCTTGTGAGGTCGCTGACTTTTTCTTGCCCTCCATCGTCTTGCGCCGCGGGGCTCCTCGCGTTCTTCTGAGTGACCGTGGCAAGGCGTTTATTTCCCAAGTTCTCAAGGAAGTCCTTCGAGCCGCTGATACCATGCACAAATCTACGTCTACCTATCATCTGCAAACCAATGGCCTTACTGAGCGCTTCCACCGTACGCTGTCCGACATGATTTTCATGTACATATGTCCTGACCACGCTGACTGGGATAAAATTCTTCCTTTTGTGACATTCGCATATAATTCTGCTATTCAACCGAATACCGGCTGCAGCCCTTTCTTCCTTTGAGTATGGACGATCTCCTTCCACCATATTCGACAGAGAATTCTTTTTAGCACCTTCACTTAACGCGTCCATTCCAGAAGATATTGCTGCCAGAGTTGCACGTTGCTTCAAATCACCCGGCAAAGCACTGAAACTACCCAAGCTGAGCGCAAACGTCGCTGCGACAACACACGCCGTGACCCGCGTTTTCACCCTGGAGACCAAGTCCTGCTTTGGACACCAGTCTGCACTCCAGACCTCTGTGAGAACTTCCTTCAACGCTACATTGGACCATACACCGTTGTGCAGCAAAGATCTGCAGTGAACTATCTCGTCCGCCCAGTACACTCCATCAATGACCGGCGTCGCCGGAATGCCGCAGTTGTTCACGACTCCCGGATGAAGCCCTTCACTCCTGGTTTGATAATCTCTAATCTACGGCCAGGCTGACCGCTTCCATGACGGCGGGAAGTTAGTGTAAGGACTATTCATAAACTTTGTCGGTTTCATTTGTACATAGCCGTCATCATCTTCCCTGTTATTCTACTTCTTCGTGCGTGAGCTGGGGCGTCGCCTTTGACGAATAAAGAGCGTTGACAGCTTGGTCGGTCTCGGTCTTCTTTTATATATATATATATATATATATATATATATATATATATATATATATATATATATATATATATATATATATATATATATATATATATATATATATATATATATATATATATATATATATATATATATATATATGTACCTGGGCGCCATCAGAAGACGAAGAGGCAGAAGACGGTTGCTCGGGCCGATCAGCCGTTGTCTCTTTCTTTGAATTTGTATAAAACGCCGAGCTCATCTAGCCTTCAAAGCGTGCTATCAATTGTTGGAGGCGCTGGTTTCCTTTTTCGATCTGGAACTCCGTTCCCGGATTCGCAGTACTCGGCATCGCAGTGCCGGAGGCAAGAACTGCGCTCATGTCGACAACTTCATGGCCTTGATTTCTACCTGCGAACGAAATAACCATGAATATCGAGGCTGTTTCCGGGCAAACACTCGTTGATACTGGAGCCGCTGTTTCTGTTCTTAGTGGAGAACTGTCCCGCAAGTTAACAAAGAATGCGATTCCGCTTTCCGACGTCTCCCTGCGTACTGCAAGCGCGTACCACATTCAACCTGCAGTGGCATGCTCTGCTCGCCTTTGTCATTCAGGACATATTGTACCTAGTCGAATTGGCCTCCGCAAAAGGCTTCTGTACCGTCGCAACTACTTAAGTGGTGGCCGTGAATGGTTGCTGGTGATTCCTCGCCACATACGCTCCGACGTCTGTACCTCTTTTCACGCGGATCTGCAATGCGCGCATGCTGGTGTACTAAAGACGTATGCACGCCTACGGCTTCGATACTACTGGCGAGGAATGTACCGCTTCGCTCGGCAGCACGTCCACTCGTGCTCCAAGTACCAATGCCGTAGGAGCCCACCTCACCAGATAGTAGCGCCGCTCCAACGATGGCCTTGTCCCTCCTGACCTTTCGACCGTATCGGCAGTGATTTGTACGGACCTCTACACACCCCAGATGGTAACCACTGGGTCATCGTCACTGTGGACCACTTCACGCGCTACGCCGAAACTTCAGTACTGCCGGCGGCCACAGCACGTGAGCTCGGCTTGTTCATCCTTAGCAACCTTGTCCTTCGACACGGTGTGCCTCGCAAGCTACTGATTGACCGTGGTCGTTCTACAAGTGCCTATCTTCCGCAAACCAATGGTATGACTGAACGCTTTAATCGTACTCTCGGCGACATGCTCCCCATGTACATCTGCGATGACCACACCAACTGGGACTAGAAATAAAAAAAAACTAAACTGAAGGGAGAGCTGCTTACCGTTCATTGAAATTTTATTGTTTCTAAGAACTTGTGAATGACAAGAAATGTGAACATTCATATCTATTTTACTTGATTCTGCGAGATCTTGGGATGCCTGACAACCGCTAGAAGCGCGCTTATTCCTTGAAACACAGACTAGCACTCGCCCTCCTTGGCTTATTTATGAGATACGTGTTATTATAGCAGTGAACGCGTGCCATTTATCAGCTATAGAATGCTCACCCTCATTTTTGTGCCTTTTACGATTAACAAACTTGCCTACTTTTTAATGCAGATTCCCTACACCCGGTGTAGAAATTGGCCGTCCGGCTGTACCGCCATCGCCAGGCTGGACCTGATGGCCAGCCATGAAGCCACGTGTGGCTTTCGGTAAGCAAGTATTTGGCTACGTTGCACCTTACCTATAATAGATATGTTTCTTTCTGTGACCTCATTGCTCTGCAGTTCTGGCCGTTGTGTCCTGAAAGAAAAAAGGAAGTGAGTAGCAGTTAGGCTGTGTATTACTGTCTGACAATCAGATGTGTGCTTTAAACAAGACAGGAAAGCTTGAAATTATAAGCTAAATATTTCACGACTTTTCATCCTGTACAGCCTGAGTAGGAAAAAGTAAGGGCGGAGTGCATGATTATACATTATTTAACACGCATTAAGTCATCGCGACATTGGTGAAAACGTAGTGTTTGTACACTTCCTGTATCGCAGTTGGCAGCGAAGTTGCTGAAACGTCCACGTAACGGAAAGATGAAAACGCCGTGGGTTTCGCCAGCATGGTGGCTTATGTGCCTCTGTTGCTGATTCAGCCACGACACAGCATAATCATAAACCACAGCAGAAATAGCTAAATTGCTGCTACAATACACCACCAAACATTTGCATCGCTTTGACCATACCACGCCGGCGTCGCAAAGGAACTGATATCGATGGCGACAGTCTCCTTCTTTGCTTCGACTCCGACCACTCTCAAATTCGTGCTTTCGCGCGAGAGAAGCATGTGACATTCTTTGAATCCACCCGCTTGGCGTTGACCACTGCCGAACTAAAGCCCCCTTTTTCGTCAAACCATGTACACGCATCTATACCTTGCGAAGGTTGAATGACACCAAGACAGTCATCGCCTCTCGGTGACAAGTGCGCGGGCCTTTGTGTGTGCATCTTTCTCTGCGGGACTTAGATGGAGAAATGTGCTTTATGGCCGAGGTCGAAAAGGAACCTGAAGAGAACTCTGCTCCCTCCCCCCAGCTTAATGTTGTTCGGCTGTTAGGGGCGGCGTGGTTTTATTTTTCGTGACAATTATTGTTCCTGAAACGGACCTTCCCTCCAAACAAGATAAAGATTTAAAAATAATATCATATAGGGTGAATCAGGTGGTTAATATATTTTGCACAAAATATCTTTTAGCACTTGCCGCTCTCAAACACAATACTTTGCTTCGTGGAGACCAGCGCAAGACAATGCTGAAACCTGTTATAGTAGTAGTTTTATAGTTAAATAGATGTCCATCGCATTGCGGCTACGACGTTAAAAATTTTAAGGCGGGCTAAGCATGGCAAAAGCATCACCACTGATATCCTGGCTCTTGGTACCGTGGAATGCAGTAATTAGGAATTCCGTAAGGCCACCGGAAAACCTTACCTAAGCTTAGAACTTATTGCCGTGCTACGAAGCAAAAGCAGTGAATATTAAGAGTGAGCTATTATCGCTAATCGATATGGTTTCACACATTAGCCAAAATCACCCGTAAAGCAGATCAGCTGAAATTTATAATTAATTTGATTTAGCTTTGATGCAACGTCCTAATAGTTTCCTCTAATGTGGAGGAGCCGTCTGTAACAGGCAGAGACGAAAGCGAGCGAATAGGGACGCGAACAAGGCTGCATTTTTTTTTATACAGCAAGGATCATTACTTTCTTCTTCACAGAAAGCTGACACTTGCAACGAGTTGAGCGCTTCTCGGTCTTCGCCCTCTGCGCTTCCTCATGTCAACACGCTCTCACTCAACAGGAGCTGTATTTTGCAACCTTTTAGCTGTTTCAGAGGCAACGTTCCGGCATCGTGTTACTCCGAGTTTCGGCTCGTTTTCTCTTGTTTTAACAGATATTGTGACGCTACGTGCTGGCATGTTCCAGATTAGGACGTAGTATTTATATCGCGGACTGCATTGACCTGATGATCTCGTTAGAAAGGAAATCGGTGGCCTTGCAGAAGCAGTGCGCGGTGAGGGCCGATTTACGCTCAAGCCGCACGCCGCACCGCCTGCCTGCCGCACGCCTGTGGTCGGGCGATTGCTCATTTCGCAGACTGGTACACACGCTTCAGTGTACACTGTATGTGCGGGCCCAGTGTACATCGATATTTGTGCACCAGTGCGCGAAATGTGCAGCTTTCCGCATGACCGCACGGGTGCGGCCAGCGGGTGGTGCAGCTCGAGCGCAAATCGGCCTCTAATCGTCCGCCCTAAAGCTTAGATAAATCTGTGCACCAAGTGCGCGGCCTGCATAGGAAGGACTCCGATATCGTCAGACCGGTCCACTGGTGTAGCGCGAGCTAATTTTCTCGGAGTGCGGTGGCTTCACCGTAGGCTCACTTAGTCCCGTAGAACCCATAAAAAATTATCTTTAATAGCAGTTTACTAACATATTCCTTTAAACATTCTAGTATCACTCTGTGAATAATTCGCCATCTCCTTGGATTGCAATGGTGCTTTAAACAAAGGGCTTGATTCGTGAGTGCGTCATATATCGACATTATTGTGCCTAAGCAAAATTCATCGAAAGTTCTCAAGTCACTTCCTACTCTAAATATTTTTCGGCGAACAATACAAGCTGTGACGTACTACATGCTCAGTACGCCAACAGAAAAAAAAAAATATTTTCATGTATAGTAATAAAGCATTCTTTACACAAAACTAACAATCCTTTTGACGGGAGTAATGATGTGGGTATTTAGGCAGGAGTTAGAAGAAAGTATGTTGGTGGTTAAAATATTCTTTATACAGAATTAAATTGGAACCCTCGTAACGGTGTACAAACAATGTTTCCATACAAAAGTAAGAATGACAATTTTTAACAGCGTATAAAAATGTTCTTTATACAAGAGTAAGGAGGAATACTTAAAACAATGTATTTAAAATATCCTTCATATAAAACTCAGAAGAAGTCTGTGAATGGTGCAGTTAAAGTATGCTTCATACAAAAGTAAGAAAGAAGTGTTTTGACAGTCTATGAAGAAATGTTACCATAATGTAAATTTAAATATATTGTCAGTAAAGTAAAGAGACACTGTGTAGGAGTTCTAAATAATATTATAATAGAGATTTTTTGCCAGGGATAGCTGATTTCGGCTGTAAGACACATTCAGGCACTCTGTCAGGAATCTTTTGTAAAGGCAGTATTTTTTTGCGCAGGTATTTAGCTTCGTATGCCGATTCTTCATAGCATTCTCCCCTATTTTCGCTAGATGAAAACTTGGCGGAATTTGTTATTGCTATTCAGCGAGAGCAATTTTGCGCTGCTGATAAAGCTTACCCATAAAACACGGGAGCATATGAATACCTTATTTATTGCAAAGGAAGAAATTAAACGACGGACGTTAATGGTAGCCTGCAATTGCACATAACATGTCCCCTTTTCAGCAAGTACGAACGTAGTTTTCTGGAGTTCATCGAGAAAACGATGGCAACACAATACAAACCTCGTACAACGCTAATGACAGGGGAGGAAAATGAGGGTTAAGATATTATTTGCAATGCTTCCAGTTAGCGCACCGTCAACGCTTGGCATACATCAAAATTGCTATATCGCCCAATATTACTGATTTTATACTCAATGTGAGTTTTTCTAGGACTCCTTGCATCCTTGCAGATAATGGCGGAATGGCATTGTGCATCACTTCAATAAATATTCTTTACAAAGGGTATAATTAATGAACGCAAACGAAGCATTGATCGCACGTCATTCCTAACGTGCTTCAATACTTCAATACAATAAAAGCTACGTGATTCGCCTAGGTCTCAAAGGCGACAGGAAAACTAGACTACCAGCTTCGTAGAACGTATCAAAATAGGGAATAAGCAACTATCACAAATATTCGATAAATATTTTTCAAACAAAATAGCCTACACCAGTTGAAACGTTCCATGAACGTCAATGATGGCGGGCGTCAATTTCTTTCTAATTATGAAATCACAGTAGTTCTTCGCCGACCCCCCTACGCACCCTCCCCCCCCCCCCCCCCCCCAGGGTATAGAAACTTTGTGTTTCGTATACAGACTCTAAAGCGGCTGGTAACAAAGGTTTAGCAATATTTCATCAATTCCAAATAACCGACGTAGTCAAATGTTGGCCGCCTATCACCCCTAAAATATTTTCTGCTTTCTCAAGATATAAACTTGAGGGTTTATTTGTATTTCTCAGAAAATCGTGAAGGAGGCATGGAAGGTGTTCGTGAGCTTCTAAACTCATAAACAGCTTCGCTGTAAAACAAGCTGGATTCTTGTTGGAACCTCAAAGATAATGAGTGGTGCAATGTTTTTTTTTTTGTATGCAGCCAGGTCCGTTGCACCTTCAAGAGCTGCGGCTGGCTCTGCTGTTTAAGCCAGCTGGCCGGCCACTTGGCGCATCAACACAGTGTCAACGTGGTTGCAGTTCAGGGTAAGTCAGTACAACAAGAAAGAGAACACGAACTGTATTCCAATGTAACAATTGGGAGTGATAACTTGCGCTGCATGTCACCGTAACATCAGCATGGAAACTGGCCTTTGCAATGCGGAGCTAGCTGTGCAGGAGTACTGCTCTAAGGTGCCAGGTTGACTAAGGAACCGCAATGCGTCGATTTCGACCCTTTAAAATATAGTAGTCATTGATGGACTTCAGTGCTAACGTGAAAAAACAATTAATCATAATCACATGGATTCAGGAAACACGTTAACGTGCAAAACGAATGTGAGTGAATGCTCTGACTTTTCATGTTCAGCCATTAGGAAATATGAAGGGGCCATCAGGAGCACACTGACGCCTACCCGTAAGGCACATGTTTTACACAGCCTCATCATGGCATGAACCTCCTCAGTATAATTTGTAGTTGAATACCGTCTCCCCATCTTACAAAGGAAGACACGTCAGTCTAATGAGAATGAAAAAAGGTCTCACACTTACGTGCCGCACACGACAAAGGATGTAGTAGCTCGTAAAATAAATCAGTTGTTTGAGAGCGTCTCCCTTAGGCGCCCGTTTCTGCGTTGAGTTTCGACGTCCCTCGGCGTCGGCGGTGTCCGTCAACGTATCCGAGCGAACGAGTGCAGCGACGATTGAGAGAGCGAACGGGGAGCGCTGCGAGGGATGAAAGACAGCGATAACGAAGAGAACGCGAGGAGAAAAGCGAAGGCGGAGGGTGCAGCGGAACAATTGAGGCGGTAAGCGGAGGAGCAGGGTATGGCGACACCGAGCGGGCCGCGTCGTTCTATGAACGGTAGATACGCTGGAAGAGGAGTTTATGTGCGGGGTCCCGCGTTACAGGATAACGTTTTATGGTACCTTCTGATTACAATCTGAAGCTATCATGTCGGCAGCTTGGGTTTGGGTTGTACTTAACGATTTTCATGACGCATCTTACTATGAGAAATTCAATTAGTTCAGTAAGGCCTGTGCTCCATGGTGAGCGACTGCATGGTTGCGGCTCGGAACGATTGTTTGTCAAGCGACGTCTGAAGCCGACACCGGAGTTTTTGCGACAAGGGGCCCTTGACACTATCGCGTTAAAAAGTGGCTAAGCACTTGCACGCAGCGGCATTACCACTCTCAAACATGCTAGAAAACGGCGGTGGGCGTTGTAGCTAGGCCGCGATGTGGTTCCTGATGCCAGTTTTTGCTGAGTGTCCTCTCTTGTGTCTTGCAGAGGACAGCGCGGAGCTCGTGTTGGAGGATCCCAACAATAAGGACAACAGCATGCGCATGGTCCTCCTGCTGCATCAGGAGAGCGTGTTTGCCGTGACCTACGAGCGGACTGGCCCCTTCTACGCCGAAGCCAAACTGAATATCGTCACACTGACACCTCGTTGTGACGAATGCGAGTTTGAGATTGTACTTCGTGGGCCCTCTGGTGTGAACTCATGGCGCTCAAAGGCGCTTGCATGTGACACACTCGAAGACACATCTGTTGGGCTCACCGAGTCATTTATCAGCAGGATGGCTCCCGACGGACTTCTAAGAATGGAAATTAAATTAACAAAGTCTGTCATTTAAGAAGGACGAGGGTATGTCATGTCTTGCATGTGGACAGACCCTGACAGCGTGACGTCATCTGACCCATCAGTTGAAGAAAGCTGCATTCCATCGCCGTCTTTTCTCATGTGGTATCATTTCTGTATGCAGGCAAGCTGTTTCCCACACAAGCTACTGCCGAAATTGCTTGCGAATGTGAATCGCTTCCTGATAAAGCCCCTCAAGACTTGAGTACGGAATATGTCAGCGCACACAAAGAGAAGCAAGTGGAAAATAAAGCCGGAAGTACAACAGCTGTAGTGCTCACACCGCTTCCAGAGCTTTCACTGATTGGGTCGACCCCTAAGGCATCGTCCGAAGAAATTCGTTCAAGTGAGACTGAGCGACCTGTTTGCAAATTCACCGATCGAGATGACGCGTTACAATGGCCCGCCCGTCTTTACACTACAGAGCGTCGTAGCACTAGGCTGGGAGAAGCTGCCGCCCTTTTCGATGCTCCTTCAGACGTAGTGCACACTGGGCACAGCAGAATCAAAGTACAGAACAAAGAGATGACCGAGCAGGTAAGACAGGCCGAGGAGCAGAAGGGTGGTTACGAAGAAGTTTCTGGAAGGAAAATGTACGACACAGCTATGCAAGAAGGCACCGCTCCCCCACCAGTAAGCGAGGCGCTTATAAAGCCCCAAATAGCTCCTATTACGTACGGCGCCGAACAAGAAGAGCGGGTCAGTCAACCGACAAATGATCAGCCCCGCGTAGATAGCAGCCTCCTACAGTACACCCCTGACGAGTACATCCTGGCTGAGTTAGTTCGTGAAGTGGAAAAGAAGATCGAAGCTAGCTCTCGTTACCACGTCGAACCTCTCCCTGATGACGTACTTACGATACGATCATCCAAAGGAATCGAGTCTCTTGGCCGGCTAAGGTACGAGACATATGAAGAGGAGCTCCTCATGCGACGCAGTGAGGACGATCTGTCTCAAGAACAGGAAAGGTCAACAGCAGAAGCACTTGAACAACCTGCGACCGCAGTGCAACAAACTGTCATGAGCCTTGACCAGGAGGGATATGCGGGGGTCCTTGAAGAATATTATGAACGTATTGAGAAAAGACAACCAGAACCAGAGCCAGAAGAGCCGACCAAAGCAGGCGCACAGCCTTCAGTAGATATTGGTGAAGAAATCAAGGCGAAAGTTGAAGAGCACAAATCCGCAGTTACCACAAAGGCGCAAGAAAAACACCGTGTTCTCGCGGAAGAACACGACCAATGGGAAGGTAAAGATGCTGAAAGCAAAGAGGTGGATGGCAAGGAAATTTTCTCCGAAAGGCCATATGATGCTATTCGAGAAGAAAGACATAGACAGTTCGAGCAGCGTTGGAATGATGTGCCTGTTTCAATAGAAAGAGAAGGGAGAACAGCATCAGTACAGGACAAGGGAACGCTTGAAATAGCCCAGAGGACCACTTTGACGACAGATCAAGGCGAAACTAAAGAACTTCAAGACAAAGTTCTTGTGAAGAAACATATAGGTGAACGGACGTCTGAAAATGCGGTGAGGCGCTTCATAGCGGCAGCCATCGAAGAAGCGGCAAAGCGCGAAGAAACTACCAAATCCGTTAAGCGATTTAGGGAGTACCCCTGCTCGGAAGAGGCGCCCGCGAGGATACGTTCGGGGTCACCATACACTTCTGCAACTGACTTAGCTTCCCGCAAAGAAGAGGAACGCCGTCTTGCCGACAAAAAGGTGCAGCAAGAGAAAGCCATACCACAGCCTGTGCGTTGCAAGTCCATTGCAGAGTTAATTGAAAAAATCATTCAGCAGCACGTCAGTGGAACCGACATCCACAAACAAGGCATGGTGCATCAGAAACAGGTGCAGGCACAGGACTTCACAAGCGCGCAAGCTCCAAGTTTCCCGCCCAACATGGGACAACAGGAAATACCTGTCTATTACCAGACGGGGACGGTTAGCCAAAAGCCAGGTGATCAGTACGTCAACGACTATCGTTGCTCTTTGCAAGGCGCTCCACGGAAGAGCGACACCCAGTTGGAGAGAACTTCCCATACGGACCGCCGGTTCTCGTTCTCAGCGTTGGGCGGCCGCGGCGCCAAATGTGTAATTCGAAAACTTGAACCTGGAGCTTTAACTTACCTAGTAGAAGTAGCGCCCGCAGATAAAAACCAAGAAAATCAAACCGACATGGTCATGGCCGAAGAGCAAATGCTGGTCAGCGAAATTTTCGACCATATAACAACACCTAATTTGCGTGTGTCTTCCTCAGGCACTAGGCTCAACGAACCGGCACCAATCACTGTTTCACCTGCTGAGAGCTTAACTGCCATAAGGAACGCTTATGCAGAGGCCGTTGCTTGGCGTGTATTGCGCAAGCAATCGCCTCAGGGCACCGAGGGTGTCCTTTCCGACGCGCAGAAGGCGAAATTTTACGAGAATAGACAGGGTATGAACGTTGAAAAGACTGCCTCGTCGACGTCGTCGCAGAGCGCACCTTCTGTGGAAGACTATTTCGTACAAAGAATGCTCGATTCAGGCATAATAAGAAACCAGGCGGAACTACGGGGCAAGAAGCCACTTAATCTCGAGAATAGAGTCGTCTCGCGAACGTTGTCAACGGGCACATTCTCCAAGGCGGGCGCGTCGTCTGAAGCGATTGCTGCGCCACCTCCGACACCATCACGTAACGTGGAGCACGGAGAGAATGTCGAAGGAGGAGCGGAGTATTGCTTAGGCGCGGCCCAGGACTCGACAGCACAGGCCACTGAAAAAGAAGAGGCCCCGCGGGACGCTGCATTCGAAGAGGCGAGAAACGTGACTGCCGCAGCGTCGAATTTTGTCGGAAATGAGAAGCAGGCGATGGCAGCAACTTCGGCAGAAAGCTACGAAGAGAAACGTTCGTCGACTTTCGCGTCGAGCGAGAGGTCCACTCGGGAACCTCGGAGGACAGCCACAGTGAAAGCGACTACGACGTCAGAAGAGCAGCGCTTTGTGGCCGAGCAGCCCTCCGCAGCCAGCTTGAAAAGCACCGTTCGCATCGGTTCGGGGGAGTGCACATTGTGTAGGAACCGCATTTCTCCGGAAAAATCGTTCGAGTCATTCATCTGCTTTGGCCTTCATGATCTGCCCAACTACTTTGCGACCCTTCCTTCTGAAGTGCGTGACACTGTCAAGCTGAGAATTGCCACCGACGACGACGTGAGAGAGATCATGTATCTGCCTTGGAAAGAACCGGAATCCACGTACACTCTGCACGCCGCAATAGTCACGAGGCACATGCTTTGCCCAAGTAGCTTCTTCGTCGCCGTCGACACCTCACGAGGTAAGCGTAAACGCCATATAACATTAATATTGAACGACGCTGAAGGACGCACCGTCCATCTATCTCCAGAATAAAACGTTTTGTGTGAAGTAGATGACAGTCGCTAGAGAGGACGTTAAATTGAGTCGATGAACCCGTCCGTAGGTTGTCCATAAAATTTTACGGGTCCGAGAAGCACGGAAAACCACGTTTATTGCAGCGTATGCAGGTTTTCTGAAACTGAGAGGCGCATTCGGCATCATTTGGGTTAACTCCTATTACACTACAGTGCACTACAAAAGTACCACATCGTGTTCACATTCTCCTGTAGAAACAACAAAAAATACTTGTCGCCTTCCGTGCCGTGTAAACTAATGCAGGCTACGTTGGTACCCTAACTTACGGCTTTTGAAAGGACTGTAGTGTGCACAGAGACTGTCTGCGTGAACTTCAGAAGCTTCTTCCCAACATGTTATTCCTCCGGGTTTGTTACCACCAACGTAGACTTCGACATTCTGTTTGTCATGCTGGAGCTCTTTGATATTCTCCTAGCTATGAGTTCGGATAGTAATATTCACTGGTGCCGGACAAAATTGCGGCACAGGCCTCAGTATTTGTCAACTTTTCCTTGCCGCGATGAAGACAAAACGTTAACAATAGTCTGCATTCAGCTTGTTATTTTCGTGAAGCCGCTGAAATTCACTCACAAGATCTCTGGAATCTAATGTGAAGCATAGCTAAGCAATATTTCTACGTAGGACGAGGATCATTTATTATTTTTGCGCGGTAAATAAAGAGAAGCTCCATCTAAAGCTTGTAAAGTTTTTATTGTGTGATTTATGTTGATGTCAGAGCGCTTGCAGAATTTCGAAAGAAGATCATGCTTTCCTAAAGAAAACGTTAGGAAACAGCTCTACAGAGCTTTTTAAGCAATGGATGTACTATTAGGAACAAAAGCCGCTTAACAGTGTTTCCACTATTTTTTCCAAAAATTCCGCTAGAGCAACATTCAAAATATGCTGTAGTTCGTCCAATATTTTATAAATGCGCTAAGAATCTCCAAAAGAACTTGTTCTTGGGCAAGCAAGTTGGTCTTCGGGTGTACTAAACCTACCCTCCCTGGAACAAAGTAAAACTTGAAGCAGGGGAACAAGAAAAAAGGAGAGAGACTCTCTTTCTCTTTTTCTTTCCCTCTTCCCCTGCTACTCTGCGCAGGGGAAAAAGTAAAGGGAACAGAAAAGAGTAAAGAAAGGTGATGAAGAGAACAGGAAGAAGGGACGCATATATACACTAACACACCAGTTTCCTTAAAGCCTTCCTTCTAGTCCGGTGATCTTCAAGTAGTCCAGAGCAGCCCTTGTAGCTATTGGTGACGCCAGAGGGCTCTCACAGCTGATACCGTCATCATTTCAAGAACTTCTTCGCGATGCATAGAGCGTCGTCTGCCTCCGCTATTTATGGCCCGCGGTGGCCTCGTAAATTAGTGCACACACACCGCCACGTTCAGAGACAGTGCGCGGTGCAACGCTGCGCACGAAAACTACCAGGCCCTAAGTTCGTGCGACTGCGCAGCGGTCAGCGCGTCACGCTCGAAAGTGTTCCGTGCAGCAGCGCCGTGATTTCGAACCACGCGGTTAGTAGGCATATAGCTTTCTTTTTTATATGTGCAAGCGTTAACGTGGCCAATTTACGCAGCTTTTGACGATGTTCGTAGGCGACACATAACGTGTTGGAATAATGAAATCGTCCAATATCATGCGCTGTTCTTATAGCTGGACACAGTGCCAAGAGATACACATACGAAGTGACTTTATACATGGTGATTTTGTTAATCATTACAGATTTTTTATATAAAAAAGACTATGACCGTGAGACACCTATCGCCCTCCCATGCGAGTCGCACGGTGATGCAAAAATGCTTATCCACCGCTTAAGTTTCTTTAAAAGACTAAAACTAAAAATAATTCACTTTTTTATTAGTGCCTTCGGGGCAGTGGGTAAATGGAAAATTTGAATTCAGTCACATTTTAATGTACCCGTACTTTATTTTTTACCTAGAAAGTGCCACCTAACTATATATATTTGTCTCGTTGCTAAATCCGGACAAAATCGAAAAGCGAGCGTAGGGGAGCGCAGTAAAGGCGGCCCGGCTGTCATATTGTCACGTGTCTTCAGAGAGGACTCGCGCCGTTTAATGAGGACAGCTGGCTTCCGAAAAACACGGCGGAGGGACCTGACCATCGAGCGGGCGGGGGGGATAGCACGCGCTCTTCTTCCTTGTCCTTCCTGCCTCTTCTCTTGCACTGTCCCCACTACTGCGGGTGGCGATATCAGGCCTAAACTCCCCGTGACAACAAGTGCGAGGAAGTTCGAAACCAAACGCCTCGGCCATTCGCGGCAGCTACTGATACGGCACGCCTTGCCAAGCAAGCATGCGCCGCTGTTTGTCCGGTTATGATTTGCATCGGTATGCCATCACTCAAACTTCGTTTACGGGCTGCTGCTATCCGACGCGCTGCGGGACGCGCGCTGTCTCGATATTGCCTGGACTTGGCCTTCAATTTCAATGATAAATGTGTCAAATTAAGTGCGATTTCTTGGATTTCTAACAAATGGGTATACTATAAATTGATACGCCCCACAAGTTTCGCATGTATAAAAAACTGCCGCCAGGTTAATAATAAAAATGTTAATGAACAGATTTTTTTAATTTTTTATTTTTGAAGGTAACGTAAGCAGCGGCAAAGTATTTCCGCCTCGCCGCAAAGCTCGCATGTAAAGACGGCAGGCGTCCCACGCTCATAGCTTTTTTTATAAAAAGTATGTATCGTCTTAATTAAGCACCTCGTACATACGAGTACATATATTTTGCCGTGCTTTATTGTTTCATTGCGCGAAACAGCGATGCCCTCCCTGGTAATACTTTATACCTTATAACGCCGCGCTATTATAAGATAAATGCCGGGGCCAGATTGCCGGGTTGTCGGCAGCGAGAGCATTGCGGTGGAGGGCTTTTTTTTTTCTTGACGTCGGCGATGACAAGGTGGTCTAACAACAACGCGATAAACGATGACTTCATGACGATGATTATGGTCACTGACGCTGTCGGCGTCACGCAAAAGATGGACGGAGTTGAGAGCTTCTCGCTGCTATCGCAGTGAAAGGCACGACGTTCATCGCTGCCAACAGCCTTTCATTTCCTGCGGTAGGCCTTATACATGCATCCTCAACACTGTTCAGGCCGAACGGCGCGCGGCGAATTTTGTTCTTGGCAGGTCAAATATCTCGTGGGCACGAACTACCGCTTGCATTCAGTGGAGCCAAGTATCATAGAAACACGCCGCGTTATAATCTGTTTATTTTTGTTGTTACGTTGAGCCGACCATCACCATCATGGTTGCATTGCGTGGCGCTCAATACATAGTCATCGCAGTCATTGTACGAGTAATTGTCATTATTCATATTTCTAGTAGTAGTAGTAGTAGTAGCAGTAGTAGTAGTAGTAGTAGTAGTAGTAGTAGTAGTAGTAGTAGTAGTAGTAGTAGTAGTAGTAGTAGTAGTAGTAGTAGTAGTAGTAGTAGTAGTAGTAGTAGTGGTGGTGGTGGTGGTGTAAATACCACTCGGCCATGCAGTGTAGCTACGGTCCGGGGCTCACTGAACCTTCAAAAAGCGAAATAATCTGAACGGATGGGTTCCGTTAAAGTTTCCGATCAACAGCTAATGACGGCGTCATTCGCTGTTCCGCTAAACCCGCTTCGTGTTCGCGCGCAATATATATATATTTTTTTCGTTCACCTGATTCCGGGCGCATGTGGAAGCCATGCTTTAGCGATTGCGCGCTCGTGCCAGGGCTCATCTGTGGCGCCGCGAGCGTGCTCGTGTTCGACGAAGAGGTCGCCTTCTGCGGCTTCTGCCACATCCGCGAGAACTACGCGTTCGAGCACGTGGGCGTCCTGCTGTGGAACGAGCTGCTGCACGTCACCAGCGGCAAGAACCTGTTCACCCTGCTGCCCGAGCCCGCCTGCCGGGAACTGCAGCAGGTCTACCCGTTCCCGTTGAACCCAGCGACGGGCATCCTCTTCGGGCCGACCCGGCTTTCGCGGGCCGCGTTCGCGCGCACCCTCCTGGTGCTCGAGTACAAGGACAAGTACTTCGACGCTCTCGCCTCGTACGACAAGCACGTGTTCGGCTTCAACCGCAAGCGCCACTTGGCCTCGACCGTGCACGAGGTCGGGCTCGACATCCGCGTGGCCACGCGCAACGAGCGCAACATTTGCGGCTACGGCGGCATGCAGCGAGACAGCACCGGTCGCTTGGTGCTGCGCTGGCTGTTCGCCGACGACGTTGAGACGGCCGAGTCGCTGCTGTCCAGCCTGCTGGCCTCGTGCAGCCACGAGGACGAGGTGGAGGTGGTGGCCGCGTTCTTCCTGCGTTCGGCTGCCACGCGACCTATCCTCGACAAGCTCAGCACCCGCCAACTCGAGCCGTGGCGCCTCGTGTACACCAAGAGGGAACCCCTGCACAGCTACGGCAGGGTCATCTGCCTCACCACCGTCTAGCTGCACTTCGTCGCGGTGGCCTCGACGAACCGCTGTGGCGGGCGCAAAATTTAAAATATTCGCCTCCCTTTCTTTTTCATTTGCTGGGTATATATTTGTCAAAACGTAATGGCCTTCTCGTGTGCTTGTCATTATTGCGAAGATACGTCTCGATTCCCTCACGCCGCCACGGCGCTGCAGCTCTGCTGCGTTGTAGCTAATATACGGCCACCCGGTAGACTGCACTCTGCACTCCGAAGCCTATGAATAAACGTTCGAGAAGTGCGGCAACGTTGGTGTTTGAATATCTCGTGACTGATGCATATAAATGTAAGGAGGCTTAACGCAGGTAGTTGTGGTTGGCTGCGCCGCATAGGGCGAGGATGTGAAGCGATAGCAAGAAAAGGGAAATAAGCACCACGCAAGCGCGCGCACAAACTAGGGGTGAAGTACGTAGCGTGCTGAACTCTGGGGTGTAGGCTCGTAGATCTCGGGGGAAATGGAGCACTGCCAACAGTCGTCTCCGCGTAATTCTTTTAGAAGCACTGACCTAAAACATTCAGACATTCGGCGACTATCTTATGTGTAAAGCACGAGGCACATCACTTGGGCAAAGAGAAGGTGCGTCAAAGTCTCGTCGCAGCTGCATGTGTCGCAAGTGATCGGTCATCCCAATGAGGAAGGCATGATGCGACATGGAGCCACAGACTGCACATACGGTATTCTCTATCGTACCCCAACCCCTTCTTCAAAGCTGAGCAGCAGGGTAGAGGCACTCTGGCCGATTTATCCACCTTTCCTACATCAACGTTCTCTCTCTCTCTCTCTTGCTCGACGGAGACTTTATTTATTGGATGTTGGAGATGTTTGTGTTGCATGCTACTCCAAATGGACAAGGGTGATGTGTGGGATGACCCATCATGCACAGAACACACACACGCAACATACACAAGTATTATGTACAAGCGTACGCGTTAACAACCGTCTAGAGCATCTGTTTCAGGCCAGTATACTTGGAGCAGTGCTTTCCCAGTGGCCGTGGCTGTGCGCGCAACAAAGGCGATATTAGTATTCTTATTGCAGCGTTTGTTTATGGCTAGGGTTCCATGCATTTTTCGTGTCCGTAAGCAAATCTGTGTGAGCAAAAGCTATCATCATCAGCAATGGCTCGTGCCGCTGCTCGCGCGTTCGTCGTCGTCTTCTACCACAGCTGGCTCCGATGCCGCTCATCAGGCCAGCGTTCCCGTACTGCTCTTACCTCTGCGAAGGTGCTGACGGCACTGGCCCACTCCTAGTCGGTGCGGTGATTTCGGTCTCAAATTTTTTGCCTCAATATATCGCGAAATAAAAACACGAATGTATATAAGGAATGTATAGCACGAATGAAAGCGGATGTATCAAAATAAATGTGTGTGCGTACTTTTCGTCACGATGAACACCGATCAAGACAAAAAATGTGTCCGCACCTTTGTTCAAAAGTCTGTGCCACCTCTTTGTCGTGTGCTACACCGCTTCGCTGGTCATCCATCTTCACAGAGTAAAATGGCTCATGATTTTGTTTGCATTAGATATTGTGCGCGCATGCACTGCAAGTTTTAATACGTAGCATTCTTTGGCGAGCTCCCCAGCCCTATCACGCGAGAACTGTAATGACTTGTATCTGTACAAAATTGCGCAATTTGCACACATTTAAGCGTTATGATAATGTAAATGCAGACGATTTGTAGCTTTTAAGCGGTAAGGAACAAATTCAAGCAAAATAAAATAAAAAAGAGAATACCCATAGAAATACATAAGGCTCCTTTGAAAATGCATGGCGAAGCTTATAGTAGGGGTAGGCGAACTGAAATTTGGGCGTGGGCCAAGTTGACATTTGGGGGTGAGTCAACTTGAAACGTGGGGTGGGCCAAATAAATTAGGAGGTGGGCCAAGTTGATTTGGCGGTGGTTCAGACTAAATTTGTCGATGGGGAAAGTTAAAATCTGGGGGTATGGTATGGTATGGTAAAATTTTATTTAAGGCCTGCAGATCGTGAGTCTTCACGAAGTGGGCCGCTCCCACGTGGGTCGAGCCTCTCGGTGGGCCAACTTAAATTTGGGAGTGAGCCAACTTGAAATCTGGGGGTGGGCGAAGTTAGATTTGGAGTGGGCCAACTTGAAATCTGGGTGCGGACCATGTTGAAATCAGGGGGTGGGCCAACTTAAATTTGGTGGTAGGCCCAGTTGAAGCGTGGGGGTGCGCCAACTGAAATTTGGGGGTGGGCCAACTTCAATTGCGGGTTGGACATGCTTGAAATTTGGGGTTGGCACAAATGAAATGTGGGATTGGGAAAACTTGAAGTTTTGGGGTGGGACCTACATGGAATTTGGGTGCGGGCCAACGTTAGATCTTGGGGTGGCCCAACATCCACTTGAATTCTGCTGAGCGTCCTTCGAGTTACGAACGCCTCGCAGGAAACTGAGAACCTTCAGACGCTTGGCGCGTTTTCATTGGGCCTTACCGAGGCATGGTCAGACAGCAGGCGAGAGCTTGCGTGGACGAGGAACGCGCGAAATACACCGGCTTGCGAGACCGACAGCGTGGGTCACGTGGCGTCGCGGCGATGCACTCTCCCCTCATGTACAGTGCCAGTATATTCTAGGCACTATACTCCCCGAGACTCTGGAGCACCTTCTCTGTCCCTGCCCATCCTTGGCGCAGGAACGCTCCATAGTGATCAACACTTACAGACGCCACGGCCTTCCAGCGGCCACAGAGACTGACCTGCTGTTTCCGGTGTGTGCCCAGCTTCCTACACTGCGAAGCCTGCTGGGGTTTATAAATTCCGCTGGAATAGACACCCTGTAAGCGCCCGCTACAACCCTGGCAACTTTACTGATGACTGCCACCTGTCGCGCATAGTGCAGTCTATTAGGCCACATCTTCCCTCTTTCTCTATCATCTTTCACTTCCCACTCCCTGTCCCCTGCCGACGCTTCGCCGTGCTCCCTCAAGAGCTGCAGAATCAAGCGTCTCTCCTTTCACTAGATAATAATAATAATAATAATAATAATAATAATAATAATAATAATAATAATAATAATAATAATAATAATAATAATAATAAGAAGAAGAAGAAGAAGAAGAAGAAGAAGAATATTAAAAATATTCTGCCCCTTTAGCAGTAGGTATTCTACTCACCCTCTCGAGCGACGACGCGCCATACATTCGGAAAGTTTAATCTTCCTTCTAGTAAGAATATTTAGTCAGCGTTTGACTCCGTTTAGTTGGCCTAAGTTTCGCATTAACTGCGAGTACAAATAAGACGAGGGAAACTATTCTTCAGTGCTTAAGAAGTGCTTCCTGGGGGTAAATCTAACTTCGCAACGTTACTGATCATATTTGTCTCGATTGCTATAATTCTTTAAACATTTGGCGATACACCCTGTAATTCATTGTGATGCTATCTTACCCATAATACTTTTTGATTACGGCTTGGAAATGTTCATATTGACGATATCTTAATGCTTTGTTACTATAAGTGCTTGTGTTTGTATTTACTTGGACGTGTGTGTTAAACGCGTACATGCGAATTAAGTTACGTAGCTAGAACTTTTTTTCTACTTCAGACACTTTCCTTCTAAAGCATTCGGTGGGGGCGAAATGCGAAAACACCCGTGTACTTAGATTTAGGTGCACGTTAAAGAACCCCAGGTGGTCAAAATTTCTGGAGTCCTCCACTACGGCGTGCCTCATAATCAGAAAGTGGTTTTGGCACGTAAAACCCCATGCTATAAATTTTAATTCTAAAGCATGTATACAGTTTACTAGAATGAGGACACTAGAAAGTAATTATTTGTTCAGGTAGACATCATTTTGAACAAAAAAGCAATAAAATCAAGGGAAGCCGTTCACTAAATGATGTAATTAAAATAATTACCTTTTGAATTACAATTACGGAAGCCATGTATAGAGCAGTGGTAAAAGAAATCGCGATAGCAATCTTGTTTCGCGTTCGTGCATTTCATATTCATCGTGCGGATCAATATGGCTACCGTCAAATTATTTGCTATATTCACTCCAATGCTCACGCGGCGGCGTGCGAAGCGACCACTGAGGGACGTATAGTAGGGCGACGTAAAATGAAGCTACACCATGTCACATAATCAAGCGGTCTTGGTGCTGAAGGGACTGTTTGTTCAATCAGGTGCCGCGCAAAGCAGCAATAAAAGCTCGAGGTGCGAATGACGTGCGAGCAGCTTCATTTTACACCAACCTTTTATTTCACAGAGGGGTTGTATGAAGCAACGCCTGCTAGATACATATCTACATTCATAGGCAAAGTTACACCCTTGGGAGTGTATCTCTGCCACACAACGATAATCGTCATCTGCCTTGCTTGCGTTTCCTTTCTTGAAAACGCCGCGCCCGCTACTTTCCAGTCGGGAGTGCTATTTCATGCTGATAACACGCATGCCATTCGTTACAAGGAAAGTACCGGGCTCGCCGCCTTAAATAAAGGAAATGCGGACAAGACAGATCACGATTATCGTTGCGTGGCAAAAGGTTGTAATTTTGCTTAAGAGTGTAGGAAGTGTCCCATAAAGCTCCTCAAACAACACTCTAAGAACAGTTTACACCCTTTGGAATGCCCCTTCTGGCACACAACGATAATCGTCATCTGCGTTGATGAGTTTTCTTTCTTTAACGCTGCGAGTCCGGTACTTTCCGGTAACGAACGGCATGCGACTTATAAGCATGATATCATTTCCTTTCTTCTTTTCTTTTTAATGAACCAGATCTCTGTTCCTGACACTGTTCAGGAAGTTGCTGTCGCAATTACTGTCATTGGCTAGTAGAAGAGCTGGGTCGGCTTACCTGTGACCTCAGTTGCCAAAGCCAATGCAAAGGAAACATTTGCATGGCGAGTTCGAATTCCGGGTACTATCACTAGCGGCCATAGCACGCAGATCGCGATTGAGAAGCCAGAAAGGTTAAAGCTGGCAGCTCCCGCGCATCCTTTGCTCGGGTGATAAGGCTGCAGAGTGATGACGGGAAACGTGTAGAGATCCCTTTTTTGGCTGTCCTTTTTGCTTGCGTTCATGAGTACCACACAACCGCGCAGAAGTGCAGGCATCGTTTCGCAGCCGCCGTCTACGGCGTGGCTGCGAAACTCTACTTTGTCAACCCACTCGTTCAGTGAGCTAAGTGCTTTCGCCGGAATCACTTCGACAGATGTCATCATCACCATCATAATGATCATCACCATCAGCCTATTTTACGTCCACTGCAGGACGAAGGCCTCTTCCCGCGATCTCCAATTATCCGGTCCTGCGCCAGCCGATTCCAAGTATATAGCACCCGCCAATTTCCTGATATCGTCGTACCACCTAGTCTTCTGTCGTCTTCTACTGCGGTTCCCTTCTCTTGGTACCCATTCTCTGACCTTAATGGTCCAAATGTTATGTAATAGTCGCATTACATGATCTGCCCAGCGCCATTTTCTTCTCTTAATGTCTATTAGAATATCGTCTATACCCGTTTGCTCTCTGATCCCAACCGCTCTCTTTCTGTCTTAAAGTTATGCCTTGTCAGGACTTACATAGAGGATATCTTGGCTCTGGCCGCCTTGCGAACCCTAGTATGACGGAAGCCGAACACGTTCCACACATTAAACGGCATTGGGTGTGTCGCGTTAAGCGCCTTAATCGTGCAAAATCCGGCTCCTGTCCAAGACATCACTTCCACGTGTCAGCGCCTAGAGGAGCGGCGGTCTCTTCGTCTTCAACATGGCAGCAGCGATCCTCAGGTTCCCCATTATTCAGATCTATGTGCTCTTATTCGCACCACCATGTGCGAAGAGCTTCAAATCGAAGACCTCAGGCGTTCACCTGCTGCCTGCGTGAACTTGGCCATCGCTGTAGACTAGGTCCTGCGTCCTGGTCATGAAGTCGTTCTAGCGGTAACATCCAGTCAGATCGCCAACGGAGGCGCTCTAGTCGCCCCTTCTTCCCGCTGTACTTCTCGCGGAATTCCCATTGCCGCTTGTCTCGTCCGGTTTTGACGTGGCCGCGCCTTCTGTATGCTTGCAACACGACACCAGATCCTGTGATACTGCCCAAAGGGATGACTGTGGCTTGGTTCTTGGTTCTAACTTAACAGCCGCGCAGTCCGAAGCCTTACTGGTGCTCTTGACGAAGCACAGAGACTGTTTCGATAGCTGTTCCCCTGTGTTGAGCCAAACTTCTGTTTCTACACACCCAATCGAAACCGATGGTTCCGCCATAATACCACGACGCCCCTATCCTGACTCGCCGTCCGAACTAACGGTTATTGAACAACAGGTTGCTGCCATGCTTGAGCGGAAGATCATACAGCCTTCATCTAGCCCCTGGGCTTCTCCCGTGGTTCTGGTAAAAAAGAAAAGTGGCTGGGTTCCCTTTTGCGTCGATTATCGAGCGCTAAATAAGATCACACGCAAGGACGTATATCCAATACCTCGAACTGACGACGCTTTCGACACATTACACGGGGCGGAGTATTTCTCCAGCCTTGATCTTCGATCAGGATTTTGGAAAATCCCGATGAACGAGGCTGACAAAGAATAGACCGCATTCGCTACACCAGACGGACTTTATGAATTTAACGTGATGCCTTTTGGCCTTTGTAACGTGTCCGCCGCATTTGAAGGTTTAATACGTCACATCTCAGGTCTTCCAATTTGATCGTGATCGAAATGGAAGACCTGCCTCTGTTATCTGGACGATATTGTCATCTTTTCGTCTAACTTCCGCCAACATCTTCATCACTTAGACCAAGTTCTGAAGTGCCTTGCCAATCCTGCTCTCCTGATCAATACAAAACTTGCAAATTTGCAAGCCAGACAATAGAAGTATTGGACCACGTCGTCTCAAGATGGCATCCAGCCAGACCCTGAAAATATTAGCGCTGTTCTCCAGTTTCCTCTCCCCCAGCAACAGAAAGATCTAGCACTTTTCTCGGCTTGACGTCATACTTTCGTCGATTTGTACGCAACTTCGCCGCAATAGCAGCTCCTCTACACAAGCTACTGGTTACCGGTGCCTCTTTCAAATGGACTAACAACTACGAGTCGGCTTTTCAAGCTCTTAAGCAATATCTTACTTCCGGACCAGTGCATCGCGACTTCGATGGTCGAGCCCTCACCATACTCCATACTCCATACTCCATACTGACGCAAGCGCACAAGGCATTCGCGCACTACTGCAACGTAATGCAGCCTCTAAAGAGCAAGTCATAGCATATGCCAGCTGAACACTTTCTCCACCTGAGCGGAACTACATCATTACAGAGCAAGAGTGCCTGGCTATCGTTTGGTCGATTCAGAAATTCCGCCCATACCTTTATGGTCGCCACTTCACGATCGCCACCGACCATCATGCTCTGTGTTGGTTGTCATCAATGAAAAACATGTCAGGACGCTTAGGACGCGGGATACGCCGCTATGAATTTACCATAACGTACTTACGTAATGGTAATGGTACTTACATAACGTAATTTACCATATGAATTTACCATAACGTACAAGTGCGGAAAAAGTCATGATGATGCAGACGCATTGTCTCGCTGCCCACTCTCGCTCTCTCCCGGTAACGCGCCCTCGTCTTCCCCACCACCTCGTTCCGATGCTACTCCTGCCTCACACCAGCTCTCGATAACGGCCCTGGACCAAGTTACGCTTTAATCACGCTCTGTTTTCGTCTTGCATCCGCGGGCCGACTCCTACTGTCGAACTCTCATGGATCGCCTTAGTGGGTTCGCCCAACCACCCAACAGCCGCTAGCGACGCCAACTTCAACAATTCCGCCTTCAAGGTGGCGTGCTACACTACTACATTTACCGCCCAACAGGTCACCGGTGGGTCGCAGTTCTACCTCGCTGCCTTCGCCTTCGAGCTTTAGAGGCACTTCACGACAGCGTATCGCCTGGCCACTTAGGCTTTCACAAGACTTACGACCGCATCAAGACCCGCTGCTTCTGGCCTGGCCTATCCACAACGGTGGCCAAATATATTGCCTCTTGTGCGTCATGTCAGCACCGCATACGCTCGATATCCCCTCCTGCCGGTTTACTACCACCTCTGCCTTGCCCGGACGCACCTTTTTAATTTGTTGGCATTGATTTATATGGCCCCTTGCCTTTGACTCCCTCCGGTCACCATTGGATTGTCACTTCGGTCGACCATTTATTAACAAGACATGCCAAGACTGCCCCTCTCCGATCCGGTACCGCTTGTGAGGTCGCTGACTTTTTCTTGCCCTCCATCGTCTTGCGCAGCGGGGCTCCTCGCGTTCTTGTGAGTGACCGTGGCAAGGCGTTTATTTCTTAAGTTCTCAAGGAAGTCCTTCGAGCCGCTGATACCATGCACAAATCTACGTCTACCTATCATCTGCAAACCAATGGCCTTACTGAGCGCTTCCACCGTACGCTGTCTGACATGATTTTCATGTACATATTTCCTGACCACACTGACTGGGATAAAATTCTTCGCCGACCCCCCTACGCCCCCCCCCCCCCCAGGGCATAGAAACTTTGTGTTTCGTATACAGACTCTAAAGCGGCTAGTAACAAAGGTTTAGCAATATTTCATCGATTCCAAATAACCGACGTAGTCAAATGTTGGCCGCCTATCACCCCTAAAATATTTTCTGCTTTCTCAACATATAAACTTGAGGGTTTATTTGTATTTCTCAGAAAATCGTGAAGGAGGCATGGAAGGTGTTCGTGAGCTTCTAAACTCATAAACATCTTCGCTGTAAAACAAACTGGATTCTTGGTGGAACCTCAAAGATAATGAGTGGTGCAATTTTTTTTTTTTTTGTATGCAGCCAGGTCCGTTGCATCTATAAAAGCTGCGGCTGGCTCTGCTGCTTAAACCAGCTGACCGGCCACTTGGCGCATCAACACAGCGTCAACGTGATTGCAGTTCAGGGTAAGTCAGAACAACAAGAAAGAGAACACGAACTGTATTCCAATGTAACAATTGGGAGTGATAACTTGCGCTGCATGTCACCGTAACATCAGCATGGAAACTGGCCTTTGCAATGCGGAGCTAGCTGTGCAGGAGTACTGCTCTAAGGTGCCAGGTTGACTAGGGAACCGCAATGCATCGATTTCGACCCTTTAAAATATAGTAGTCATTGATGGACTTCAGTGCTAACGTCAAAAAAACAATTCATCATAATCACATGGATTCAGGAAACATGTTAACGTGCAAAACGAATGTGAGTGAATGTTCTGACTTTTCATGTTCAGCCATTAGGAAATATGAAGGGGCCATCAGGAGCACACTGACGCCTACCCGTAAGGCGCATGTTTTACACAGCCTCATCATGGCATGAACCTCCTCAGTATAATTTGTAGTTGAATACCGTCTCCCCATCTTACAAAGGAAGACACGTCAGCCTAATGAGAATGAAAAAAGGTCTCACACTTACGTGCCGCACACGACAAAGGATGTAGTAGCTCGTAAAATAAATCAGTTGTTTGAGAGCGTCTCCCTTAGGCGCCCGTTTCTGCGTTGAGTTTCGACGTCCCTCGGCGTCGGCGGTGTCCGTCAACGTATCCGAGCGAACGAGTGCAGCGACGATTGAGAGAGCGAACGGGGAGCGCTGCGAGGGATGAAAGACAGCGATAACGAAGAGAACGCGAGGAGAAAAGCGAAGGCGGAGGGTGCAGCGGAACAATTGAGGCGGTAAGCGGAGGAGCAGGGTATGGCGACACCGAGCGGGCCGCGTCGCTCTATGAACGGTAGATACGCTGGAAGAGGAGTTTATGCGCGGGGTCCCGCGTTACAGGATAACATTTTATGGTACCTTGTCATTACAATCTGAAGCTATCATGTCGGCAGCTTGGGTTTGGGTTGTACTTAACGATTTTCATGACGCATCTTACTATGAGAAATTCAATTAGTTCCGTAAGGCCTGTGCTCCATGGTGAGCGACTGCATGGTTGCGGCTCGGAACGATTCTTTGTCAAGCGACGTCTGAAGCCGACACCGGAGTTTTTGCGTCAAGGGGCCCTTGACACTATCGCGTTAAAAAGTGACTAAGCGCTTGCACGCAGCGGCATTACCACTCTCAAACATGCTAGAAAACGGCGGTGGGTGTTGTAGCTAGGCCGCGATGTGGTTCCTGATGCCAGTTTTTGCTGAGTGTCCTCTCTTGTGTCTTGCAGAGGACCGCGCGGAGCTCGTCTTGGAAGATCCCAACAACAAAGAAATCAGCATGCGCATGGTCCTCCTGCTGCATCAGGAGAGCGTGTTTGCAGTCACCTACGAGCGGACTGGCCCGTTCTACGCGGAAGCCAAACTCAACATCGTCACGCTGACTCCTCGTTGTGACGAATATGAGTTTGAGATTATTCTTCGTGGGCCCTCTGGTGTGAACTCATGGCGGTCAAAGGCACTTGCATGTGGAACACTCGAAGACACATCCGTGGGGCTCACCGTGTCATTTATCAACAAGATGGCTCCCGACGGACTCCTAAGAATGGATATTAAATTGACGAAATGTCATTTAAAAAGGACGAGGGTATTTCGTGTCTTGCATATAGACAGAAACCTGACAGCGTGACGTGGTCTGACCCCTCAGTTGAAGAAAGCTGCGTTCCATCGCCATCTTTTCTCATGTGGTATCATTTCTGTATGCAGGCAAGCTGTTTCCCTATAGCAAAAACCAGCGTCTTCCAGTGCCTTCCAGTGTGAAACCAGCGCGTTTTTTGAAACTTCATCGCAATGGGTACCCTGGCGCTCGCTGGGACTCATTGGAACATCAGTGAGAACGCTGGATAAGAGTTTAGTCACACTGGAAGAGACGCTGATTCCACTGCCATGACGCTGGGGCGCACTGGCTTGTGCTGTACAGGCGCTGGTTCTCGCTGCAGTTCTCAATATAAAATGTTTGTACAATTTCATCGCTTGATACTAGTCTTTTGTCCTAAACAACGCTATACCTTCTGGTCATAAAACTTTATTTCGTGTCGCAGTTTGCAAAAAGGTGGGTGAGCTGCCCTGTTTATTCATGCACATTCGACACTGAAGATCACTTTCGTTTTTTGAATTTTCCCTTTTGATTGTGCGGATAGCTAAATTCTTTAATGAAACCCCGCAAACGCAGAGAACGCCCCGTTTTTTAGTAGTTTGCACGTAACATATGACTGGGAGTTGTCGCCGTTGTCAGTGTTGTAGTGTGGCCATGGACTCCAGAAGTCGTTCAGACGCGCTCGAACGGACCCCGAGTTCGAAGCTTACCGCTGACTGACATTATTGCACCGATAACAAAGCTGAGGTGATTCGCGCGCTCCTGAGGCTCAAATACACAAATTTTAACTTTCGCCAGCTACCCGCGCCGAGATTTGTTCCCAGCGAAGCTTAGGCCTAGTGTATCCGCCCAGTCTGTCTGCACGCTATCGGCGCGTCTAGGCACAGGAATAAAGAAGTCTAGCAAGGATAAATCATCGGTGTTCTGAAATGAACCATTTTTTCATGTCTACAGTGCCAGCAGAAGAAGCGATGACCGCCGATGTGACGCGTCATAAGCACAATTATATCTGCTGTCGCCGAAGGCTCTCAGCACTAGCCTGCGCTTCTCTGACGAATATATAAAACTAGACAGACGTGTTGACTGAAAGGCATCATTGAAATAAGGAAACGTTGCATATCCTTTGCGTGAAAAACAAGAAACGGCTATGGAAATCGGCAGTAATAGACCATACAGGGTCCCGAGTCCGCGGTTCATTAAGGACCTTTTTCGAATTTAAAATACCAATCGCAAGCGAAAATCGATGTTGTGGCACTTCCGAGCATGCTACTGAATACGGACACCAAATGTTTCTTTGTAGTACAGGCGTGAGCTTTACGTGTTGGGCGATTACGCATCTGCCATGTCTGTGCGAGGCGTACCTCTGCGAAACCAAAGCTGCTTCTTGATTTCGACACGGCAAATTATCCGTTCACGTTCACCTGCTGGCGTGGCGCAGCGGTGAAGTACCGTGTTTGGGCTGTGTAGGTCGGGCGATCAAATACGGGCTGGAGCACTTTTATTTTTACGTTCTTTTTCCTTTTTTTATTGCACTAAAACGCTCTCTGTTGTTTTCTTTTTGCAAAAAAATATATGCGGTCTCCAGGCACGGCGTATTTAACAAGCTAGAGCTGTTTCTCGCACCAGTAGCCAGCGCCTCCCAATATGCTGCGCCTGCCCAGCGCCCCAGCATCAAGCGCGCGGCACTGGGCCCTTAATCCAGCGCGCTGGATACTGGGTGCTGGGTTTTGCAATAAGGTTTTTATACAAAGTCTATGCGTGTGGGAAGAATACAATAAAATATATGTGAAAAAGATATTTTACAGGGTGAAATGATGAGTATGAACACAGCAGCAGGGCGCAAAGAATTTCTAAGAAGTAACGTGGAAATACAGACGCCATTTCATAAAGGTGCCTTATGTACGTACCATCCCTAACCGTCAGGAATTGCATATGGCACAAGAGAAAATCATTCAATGATGCACCAAACTGACGTTTCGGCCGCACAATATAAATAAAAAAAAGTGAAAAGTAGGAACGCGCATGGTAGCTTGAAATGCGCGTGCGCACCTGTTGCGTCCCTACTTGTGAATTCTCTTTTTAATCCACTTTTTTTCTGTCTTTTTTTCTTGTGCTGCCGAAACGTCAGTTTGGTGTATCACTGCCTTCCAACCATGCGACGGTATTGGCCATCTTCAAGGTCGCAGCAGAGGCAACCCGTCTCAAACCTGTCACACGGACTGCATCTGTCATATTTCCTTGCGGACATGACGGAATGTGCACCTTAACGCATGGGTCATTCACAAACGGCTTACCCATCTAGATTTCCTTGGTATTTCTTCTGATTTTTTTTTGTCTGTCACGCAAGTATGTATTCATGGTCGTTTTCGTTGATTTCGACGTGAGTTAGTGCATGTGCTGGTATTTTTGACATCACTCCATTCCTTTGCTATTTTCCTCTTTTTTACAAGCGTAATTTCGTAAAGTTTGTATTCCCGTGTTTGTTTCCTCTCGCTGGCTTCTCTGTCTCCTTACTGAGAAAATGCAGAAATTGAGCTCTTTGTGCTTGGTGTCACACTCTTGATGAAGGGCGTAGCCTGGCGGTAACGTCAGTAAAGTCATGTTATTTCTTCTACGTGCTTCTATTCCATGGTATATATATATATATATATATATATATATATATATATATATATATATATATATATATATATATAAATAAACGCCAGGGTGTGTCAAATTACAGTTAAATTTTCTTGTTTAATCCCCTACAATTTAATTTTTACGACAAGAACGTAAACTTCGATTATTACTGCATGTTTTCTTTGGCACAAGCAGTAGTTCCTTGGGAAATAGTTAAGCAATTCCGGCATAACAACTGTGTGTATAATATGCTTGTTTTATTATTTATTTTTATGATTTAGTTTTATTATTTATTTGCTTGTTTAATTTTTATTATTTATTATTTATTTATTTATTATTATTTATTATTTATTTCGTGTAGCTATATATTATGGCGTGCGCGCGACTTCTTCTGTATGATTATTTAGAGATGTTATGTAAATTTTTCTCTTGTTTATGTGATTTGTTATGTGCACTCTTGCGAGTAGCTAGTTGTCCATTTTCCTGAAACTGATGTACTGCAATCCTTTTTTTTTTTACTCTTTTGAACTCAAAGCGTGTGAGCTGCCACGAACTGCGGAGGGACAGGCTCCTTTGTCAGGCTTGATTGCCTTTAACCCCTGCCCCTGCAGTGAGCTTTGTATATTGCTTACTATTTCTATCGGGATGGTCGATTACTCGAAGAGCGCGGCCTAGCCTTTTACTCGGAAAAGCTCAAACATATCTCAATTTTTGCAAACGTGACTTGATGGTTTGCCATTCGCACGGTCACTGGTCAGCAGTATATCGCGCAGAGCAAGAAGCAAAGTTGAGCCACTGGCTAAACGGTAATCGTTCTGCGCTCACCATTATAGTCGTCGCCACGGTGCACTAAACACCCATCTGCTGCATTTGCGGCCTCATTCATCTCGTAGCCCACGCTGATGTCCATCGACACGAGAAGGGGGGCACCTGGCTCAAACTCCGTGCCCGTGCATGACTCCGAGCATCACTGCACAATATCAGGCATCATCACATACGACGCTATCATTATGCGTACGCACCGCTGCCAGTAGTACGAACTTGTTGTCGAGAATGCTTGGGCAATGAAGTATATTCCGCAGCAGGATACAATGAGTGGTGAATAGTCGGCACAGCAGCAGGCTTGTGGCCACGTAGTATTGGTGGAAGGTCGGCCTGCGCTAAGTTTGGCGGGTTTTACTTGTTGCATGCGCGCTCAAAATGAAAGGAGCAAATCTGTCTGTTCCTCAGCAGGGTCCATTCTAAGTGTCCAGAGACGCGCACAAACTGAGTACACTTATGTCAGTTGAAGGCTATCGCGGAGAAAACGATGCCTCGCTATTCCAAACCCTGAATGTGTTCGGCAGCAGTCAATGACGCAGCACATATGCGACATTGCGCTT
This sequence comes from Dermacentor andersoni, assembly GCF_023375885.2. Classification (NCBI taxonomy): domain Eukaryota; kingdom Metazoa; phylum Arthropoda; class Arachnida; order Ixodida; family Ixodidae; genus Dermacentor; species Dermacentor andersoni. The sequence goes on along the minus strand of NC_092816.1, from coordinate 65,141,288 downwards.
TACTCGCAATTCGTGCATGGTAAGTGCAGCGCAGTCAAGCTGATAGTGCGGCAAATCCGCTGACACGAAGAAAACTGTCGCTTAATTCTGCAGTTGCAGCGACACGGAGAGCGTCCTCCCACAATCAATAATTGAGAAGAAGACAACATTCAAGGAGGCATGGCAGCCAACGAAAACTTGTGACGTATTGTTTTCTCGGTTGTTTACATTCCTTTCTTGATGTCGATGTCGTGAGAGCCAGCGTTTTGCGGTTGGCTGCAAGCACGTACTTTAAATTTAGTTTATATATGTTGTAAGCTTTATACGCCGTTGATATATTGCAGACCATGTGGGGGCGTCCACGTTAATCGATCTCACTCGTTAAAACGGCTTCGAAATTTTTTTGTCGGTACTCATTTAAGTACGGAATGCTCTCCGCGAACGTAATGCCAGCAGGTTTCTCCGTAAATTAATGAATTTCTTTAACAGCATAACTACAAATGCGAGAAAAAGCAAAATCGGCGAACTGAGGGATCGCTATCGCAATTCATTGGGCCGAGTTAGGCGCATGTATAAAAATTGCCACTTTTGTAAGAAATGCCTTTAACAAAAGCTCGGATGTGTCACGCTACTACTTTCAGCAACGCTTCGCTCTCTCTCGACAGAGAAGTCCTTGTTAGAAAAAACGTTTATTTTATAGAAGCGTGCGGCATGTGAAGTTCAATATTAACCAAAATGTACATGTTACTGACGTAATCAGGAACATTAAGAAATATTTCCTCCTCGGTTTTTTTTTGTTTTCCTGTACGTGATGGGACGTTTACCTGATGTCCTCATTGAAGTAAACGTGGTTGCATGTTTTATTGCAATAAGGGCCGTGTAATGAATACTATGTCGCTAGAATTGAAAGAGACGGGGTGACATGAATTCATGGCTGTATATATGTGAAGGGACGCGTGGCGTGTTTCTTTCCAGCTTCAACGTAGCCTTCTTGCATAAAAACGCGCAATTCAAAAAGCAACCAAAATAAACGTACGCAATTATTTGCTGTGCTCTCGAGGCCCAATTCGGTTTCCTTCCCCAAACGACACAACCACACACGTGCAGGCACACACGCACGCACACGCACAAACACACGCATACACGCCCACCCAATGTGGTTCGTGCAACTTTTTTTTTAATACAACAGGAAAAGTGGAAGCGCGCGAATCACCTCAGCTTTGTTATCGGTGCAATAATGTCAGTCAGCGGTAGGCTTCGAACTCGGGGTCCGTTCGAGCGCGTCTGAACGACTTCTGGAGTCCATGGCCACACCACAACACTGTGACAACGGCGACAACTCCCAGTCATATGTTACGTGCAAACTACTAAAAAACGTGGTGTTCTCTGCGTTTGCGGGGTTTCGTTCAACAATTCAGCTATACGCACAGTCAAAAGGGAAAATTCAAAAAACGAAAGTGATCTTCAGTGTCAAATGTGCATGAATAAACAGGGCAGCTCACCCACCTTTTTGCAAACTGCGACACGAAATAGTTTTATGACCAGAAGGTATAGCGTTATTTAGGACAAAAGACTAGTATCAAGCGATGAAATTGTACAAACATTTTATATTGAGAACTGCATCGAGAACCAGCGCCTGTACAGCACAAGCCAGTGCGCCCCAGCGTCATGGCAGTGGAATCAGCGTCCCTTCCAGTGTGACTAAACTCTTATCCAGCGTTCTCACTGATGTTCCAATGAGTCCCAGCGAGCGCCAGGGTACCCATTGCGATGCAGTTTCAAAAAACGCGCTGGTTTCACACTGGAAGGCACTGGAAGACGCTGGTTTTTGCTATAGGGAAACAGCTTGCCTGCATACAGAAATGATACCACATGAGAAAAGACGGCGATGGAACGCAGCTTTCTTCAACTGAGGGGTCAGACCACGTCACGCTGTCAGGTTTCTGTCCATATGCAAGACACGAAATACCCTCGTCCTTTTTAAATGACAGATTTCGTCAATTTCATTTCCATTCTTAGGAGTCCGTGGGGAGCCATCTTGTTGATAAATGACTCGGTGAGCCCCACGGATGTGTCTTCGAGTGTTCCACATGCAAGTGCCTTTGACCGCCATGAGTTCACACCAGAGGGCCCACGAAGAATAATCTCAAACTCATATTCGTCACAACGAGGAGTCAGCGTGACGATGTTGAGTTTCGATTCCGTGTAGAACGGGCCAGTCCGCTCGTAGGTGACTGCAAACACGCTCTCCTGATGCAGCAGGAGGACCATGCGCATGCTGTTTTCTTTGTTGTTGGGATCTTCCAAGACGAGCTCCGCGCGGTCCTCTGCAAGACACAAGAGAGGACACTCAGCAAAAACTGGCATCAGGAACCACATCGCGGCCTAGCTACAACACCCACCGCCGTTTTCTAGCATGTTTGAGAGTGGTAATGCCGCTGCGTGCAAGTGCTTAGTCACTTTTTAACGCGATAGTGTCAAGGGCCCCTTGTCGCAAAAACTCCGGTGTCGGCTTCAGACGTCGCTTGACAAAGAATCGTTCCGAGCCGCAACCATGCAGTCGCTCACCATGGAGCACAGGCCTTACGGAACTAATTGAATTTCTCATAGTAAGATGCGTCATGAAAATCGTTAAGTACAACCCAAACCCAAGCTGCCGACATGATAGCTTCGGACTGTAATGAGAAGGTACTATAAAACGTGATCCTGTAACGCGGGACCCCGCACATAAACTCCTCTTCCAGCGTATCTACCGTTCATAGAGCGACGTGGCCCGCTCGGTGTCGCCATACCCTGCTCCTCCGCTTACCGCCTCAATTGTTCCGCTGCACCCTCCGCCTTCGCTTTTCTCCTCGCGTTCTCTTCGTTATCGCCGTCTTTCATCCCTCGCAGCGCTCCCCGTTCGCTCTCTCAATCGTCGCTGCACTCGTTCGCTCGGATACGTTGACGGACACCGCCGACGCCGAGGGACGTCGAAACTCAACGCAGAAACGGGCGCCTAAGGGAGACGCTCTCAAACAACTGATTTATTTTACGAGCTACTACATCCTTTGTCGTGTGCGGCACGTAAGTGTGAGACCTTTTTTCATTCTCATTAGGCTGACGTGTCTTCCTTTGTAAGATGGGGAGACGGTATAACTACAAATTATACTGAGGAGGTTCATGCCATGATGAGGCTGTGTAAAACATGCGCCTTACGGGTAGGCGTCAGTGTGCTCCTGATGGCCCCTTCATATTTCCTAATGGCTGAACATGAAAAGTCAGAACATTCACTCACATTCGTTTTGCACGTTAACATGTTTCCTGAATCCATGTGATTATGATTAATTGTTTTTTGACGTTAGCACTGAAGTCCATCAATGACTACTATATTTTAAAGGGTCGAAATCGATGCATTGCGGTTCCCTAGTCAACCTGGCACCTTAGAGCAGTACTCCTGCACAGCTAGCTCCGCATTGCAAAGGCCAGTTTCCATGCTGATGTTACGGTGACATGCAGCGCAAGTTATCACTCCCAATTGTTACATTGGAATACAGTTCGTGTTCTCTTTCTTGTTGTTCTGACTTACCCTGAACTGCAATCACGTTGACGCTGTGTTGATGCGCCAAGTGGCCGGCCAGCTGGTTTAAGCAGCAGAGCCAGCCGCAGCTTCTATAGATGCAACGGACCTGGCTGCATACAAAAAAAAAAAATATTGCACCACTCATTATCTTTGAGGTTCCACCAAGAATCCAGCTTGTTTTACAGCGAAGCTGTTTATGAGTTTAGAAGCTCACGAACACCTTCCATGCCACCTTCACGATTTTCTGAGAAATACAAATAAACCCTCAAGTTTATATCTTGAGAAAGCAGAAAATATTTTAGGGGTGATAGGCGGCCAACATTTGACTACGTCGGTTATTTGGAATTGATGAAATATTGCTAAACCTTTGTTACCAGCCGCTTTAGAGTCTGTATACGAAACACAAAGTTTCTATGCCCTGGGGGGGGGGGGGGGGGGGGTGCGTAGTGGCGTCGGCGAAGAACTACTGTAATTTCATAATTAGAAAGAAATTGACGCCCCGCCATCATTGACGTTCATGGAACGTTTCAACTGGTGTAGGCTATTTTGTTTGAAAAATATTTATCGAATATTTGTGATAGTTGTTTATTCCCTATTTTGATACGTTCTACGAAGCTGGTAGTCTTCTTTTCCTGTCGCCTTTGAGACCTAGGCGAATCACGTAGCTTTTATTGTATTAAAGTATTGAAGCACGTTAGGAATGACGTGCGATCAATGCTTCGTTTGCGTTCATTAATTATACCCTTTGTAAAGAATATTTATTGAAGTGATGCACAATGCCATTCCGCCATTATCTGCAAGGATGCGAGGAGTCCTAGAAAAACTCACATTGAGTATAAAATCAATAATATTGGGCGATATAGCAATTTTGATGTATGCCAAGCGTTGACGGTGCGCTAACTGGAAGCATTGCAAATAATAACTTAACCCTCATTTTCCTCCCCTGTCATCAGCGTTGTACGAGGTTTGTATTGTGTTGCCATCCTTTTCTCGATGAACTCCAGAAAACTACGTTAGTACTTGGTGAAAAGGGGACATGTTATGTGTAATTGCAGGCTACCATTAACGTCCGTCGTTTAATTTCTTCCTTTGCAATAAATAAGGTATTCATATGCTCCCGTGTTTTATGGGTAAGCTTTATCAGCAGCGCAAAATTGCTCTCGCTGAATAGCAATAACAAATTCCCCCAAGTTTTAATCTAGCGAAAATAGGGGAGAATGCTATGAAGAATCGGCATACGAAGCTAAATACCTGCGCAAAAAATACTGCCTTTACAAAAGATTCCTGACAGAGTGCCTGAATGTGTCTTACAGCCGAAATCAGCTATCCCTGGCAAAAAATCTCTATTATAATAATATTTAGAACTCCTACACAGTGTCTCTTTACTTTACTGACAATATATCTAAATTTACATTATGGTAACATTTGTTCATAGACTGTCAAAACACTTCTTTCTTACTTTTGTATGAAGGATACTTTAACTGCACCATTCACAGACTTCTTCTGAGTTTTATATGAAGGATATTTTAAATACATTGTTTTAAGTATTCCTCCTTACTCTTGTATAAAGAACATTTTTATACGCTGTTAAAAATTGTCATTCTTACTTTTGTATGGAAACATTGTTTGTACACCGTTACGAGGGTTCCAATTTAATTCTGTATAAAGAATATTTTAACCACCAACATACTTTCTTCTAACTCCTGCCTAAATACCCACATTATTACTCCCGTCAAAAGGATTGTTAGTTTTGTGTAAAGAATGCTTTATTACTATACATGAAAATATCTTTCTTTTTCTGTTGACGTACTGAGCATGTAGTACGTCACAGCTTGTATTTTTGCCAAAAATATTTAGAGTAGGAAGTGGCTTGAGAACTTTCGATGAATTTTTCTTAGGCACAATAATGTCGATATATGACACACTCACGAATCAAGCCCTTTGTTTAAAGCACCATTCCAATGCAAGGAGATGGCGAATTATCCACAGAGTGCTACTAAAATGTTTAAAGGAATATGTTAGTAAACTGCTATTAACGATAACTTTTTATGGGTTCTACGGGACTAAGTGAGCCTACGGTGAAGCTACCGCACTCCGAGAAAATTAGCTCGCGCTACACCAGTGGACCGGTCTGACGATATCGGAGTCCTATGCAGGCCGCGCACCTGGTACACAGACTTATCTCAGCTTTAGGGCGGACGATTAGAGGCCGATTTTCGCTCGAGCTGCACCACCCGCAGGCCGCACGCGTGTGGTCATGCGGAAAACTGCACATTTCGCGCACTGGTGCACAAATATCGATGTACACTGGGCCCGCACATAGAGTGTACACTGAAGCGTGTGTACCAGCCTGCGAAATCAGCAATCGCCCGACCACAGGCGTGCGGCAGGCAGGCGGTGCGGCGTGCGGCTTGAGCGTAAATCGGCCCTCACCGCGCACTGCTTCTGCAAGGCCACCGATTTCCTTTCTAACGAGATCATCAGGTCAATGCACTCCGCGATATAATTAGTACGTCCTAATCTGGAACATGCCAGCACGTAGCGTCACAATATCTGTTAAAACAAGAGAAAAAGAGCCGAAACTCGGAGTAACACGGTGCCGGAACGTTGCCTCTAAAACAGCTAAAAGGTTGCGAAATAGTGCTCCTGTTGAGTGAGAGCGTGTTGACATGAGGAAGCGCAGAGGGCGAAGACCGAGAAGCGCTCAACTCGTTGCAAGTGTCAGCTTTCTGTGAAGAAGAAAGTAATGATCCTTGCTGTATAAAAAAAAAAATGCAGCCTTGTTCGCTTCCCTATTCGCTCGCTTTCGTCTCTGCCTGTTACAGACGGCTCCTCCACATTAGAGGAAACTATTAGGACGTTGCATCAAAGCTAAATCAAATTAATTATAAATTTCAGCTGATCTGCTTTACGGGTGATTTTGGCTTGATGTGTGAAACCATATCGATTAGCGATAATTGCTCACTCTTAATATTCACTGCTTTTGCTTCGTAGCACGGCAATCAGTTCTAAGCTTAGGTAAGGTTTTCCGGTGGCCTTACGGAATTCCTAATTATTGCATCCCACGGTGCCAAGAGCCAGGATATCAGTGGTGATGCTTTTGCCATGCTTAGCACGCCTTAAAATTTTTAACGTCGTAGCCGCAATGCGATGGACATCTATTTAACTATAAAAGTACTACTATAACAGGTTTCAACATTATCTTGCGCTGGTCTCCACGAAGCAAAGTATTGTGTTTGAGAGCGGCATGTGCTAAAAGATATTTTGTGCAAAATATATTAACCACCTGATTCACCCTATATGATATTATTTTTAAATCTTTATCTTGTTTGGAGGGAAGGTCCGTTTTAGGAACAATAATTGTCACGAAAAATAAAGCTACGCCGCCCCTAACAGCCGAACAACATTAAGCTGGGGGGAAGGAGCAGAGTTGTCTCTTCAGGTTCCTTTTCGACCTCGGCCATAAAGGACATTTCTCCATCTAAGTCCCCCAGAAAAGGATGCACACACAAAGGCCCGCCCACTTGTCACCGAGAGGTGATGACTGTCTTGGTGTCATTCAACCTTCGCAAGCAAGAGGCGTGTACATGGTTTGACGAAAATGGGGCAGTGGTCAAGGCCAAGCGGGTGGATTCAAAGAATGTCACATGCTTCTCTCGCGCGATAGCACGAATTTGACAGTGGTCGGAGTCGATGCAAAGAAGGAGACTATCACCATCGATATCAATTCCTTTGCGACGCCGGCATGGTATGGTCAAAGCGATGTAAATGTTTGGTGGTGTATTGTAGCAGCAATTTAGCTATTTCTGCTGTGGTTTATGATTATGCTGTGTCGTGGCTGAATCAGCAACAGAGGCACATAAGCCACCATGCTGGCGAAACCCACGGCGTTTTCATCTTTCCGTTACGTGGACGTTTCAGCAACTTCGCTGCCAACTGCTATACAGGACGCGTACAAACACTATGTTTTCACCAATGTCGCGATTACTTAATGCGTGTTAAATAATGTATAATCATGCACTCCGCCCTTACTTTTTCCTACTCAGGCTGTACAGGATGAGAAGTCGTGAAATATTTAGCTTATAATTTCAAGCTTGCCTGTCTTACTTGTTTAAAGCACACATCTGATTGTCAGACAGTAATACATAGCCTAACTGCTACTCACTTCCTTTCTTCTTTCAGGATACAACGGCCAGAATTGCAGAGCAATGAGGTCACAGAAAGAAACATATCTATTATAGGTAGGGTGCAACGTAGTCAAATACTTGCTTACCGGAAGCCACATGTGGCTTCATGGCTGGCCATCAGGTCCAGCCTGGCTATTGCAGTACAGCCCGCTGCCCAATTCCTACACCGGGTGTAGGGAATCTGCATTAAAAAGTAGGCCAAGTTTATTAATCGTAAAAGGCACAAAAATAAGGGTGAGCATTCTATAGCTGATAAATGGCACGCGTTCACTGCTATAATAACACGTATCTCATATATAGGCCAAGGAGGGCGAGTGCTAGTCTGTGTTTCAAGGAACAAGCGCGCTTCTAGCGGTTGTTAGGCGTCCCAAGATCTCGCAGAACCAAGTAAAATACGATGTGAATGTTCACATTTCTTGTCATTCACAAGTTCTTAGAAACAACAAAATTTCAATGAACGGTAAGCAACTCTCCCTTCTGTTTAGTTATTTGTTTCTCGTTTTGTAAATTTCAAATCGGACGAAGTGCGGGCTCGCATCCACTCACCGTTGCCACTCGCTCAACAATATCACAAGTCGGATCGCGCTTCGTCATCTGCTTCGGTTATCGTGCCTACTAGGACGATGGGAATATGAGTAGGATAGGCGTGATCATGTGTGCAAGGAACGGAAGACGCAGGAAACCACGTCAACTAATCATTAGACAAGGATGGCTAAATCGGGACATCACATGTCTTATGTGGCTCTATGGTGTTCTGGCACCGCCATTTTCACTTCTGCGAAGTTTTGCAGGTTTCATAATGAGACCAGGTGCGCACAAGTATTTCTCGCTATTTTCTGAGCAGGTATTCATTTTGCAAGGGTAATCCCATCTGTGCAAGCCTGAGTGGACTCGCATAAGACCAGTGTCACTTGACTAACTCGTCATGACGGCAGCCCATCTGCTGCCTGTTGAATAGGTGTAACGAAGCGCTTGAATGCTTGTTTGTTCAATTTGTTCACTCTTTTATGACATGCGCCGCCAAGGCAAGTAGTTTAAATGAGGGCAATTATAGGCGCCTTCCTTTCATGCAGGTGCATGTATCCAGTTTAAAATTCTGCGACTCTTTACTTTTAATACTGTCATTGAAATGCATGTATTGCACGGAACAAAGTGCCCAAAAACGTTAAACGGCCACACAAAAAGGTGTATTACGCGCAAATAAACCCATGTTCTCCGGCAGGTGCGAGTAGCCAGTGGCTGAGCGATCGGCGGCAGCCATCTTTTATTCCATTCGGAACGGGGCAGCATGCGGTTATTCAGAAGAAAATTCAGTTTTGTTCGGCATATTAATGAACCGTTAACGCGTACACGTCATTATGACGCGGTAAGTTTTTGCAGCTTTGTGACGTCGCGTGACAAGCAGGTGAAATGGGTGCAGCCCGAAAACTCTTGACCAATAGCCCAGGGCTAATGGGGAAAAGGCGTCGAATCAGAAATAACTATTTTTTTTTGTTCGGGCAAATCATGCATAATCAGTGTGTACATGTCATATCATATGAGGAGCTATCGCGATTTTCGTGACGTCGCGTGACAGATAGAAGTGGGGGTGGTCTAAAAAAGTTTTTGACCAATCGCGGAGGGCTGATTGCAGAATGGGAACAGAAAAGTTTGGAATAGTTTTACCTCAGAGCGCCCCAAGTTACGACTTTCCGTGCCACCGAAAAAAACAATAACAATTGTTGTGATCTTACGTAGGGTAGCATTAGAAGTTATGCTATTGTTTTGCAGGTAGCTGGCCGTGGCATTGACTCTGCGGCGGCGTCTCGACCGGCTCTGTGACTCTGTCGATGAATTTGAGCAGGTGCTCATTGCGGAGTTCGGACATGCTGAGAGTTAAAGAATGTGGGCTTGCCTAGCTTCTCAGTTATTGCGAACGTGTCCCCTTTCCTCTGCGCCAAGTTGTACCCCAGTAGTGCACCATCTTCGAGCTGCTCGAGTAAACCTCTGAGGAAAGCAATGTCCTATTTGGCACTTTTCTAGATGAAGTTGCGGTCTTGCAAGAACTTCTTTGTGATTTTAGAAGAGCCGTTTTGGTGTGCGCGGGCTGGGAAACTTGCTTTTGAATCGCTGTTCAGAAGGAGGAACCCACGGTATGGTGTTTCGCAGCCGATATATACACGTATCTCACGCGCATCATCTGGCTCGGCGCAGGTAGTAGGCGAGAAATCAGAGGTGAAAATTGAATGACGGATCTCGAATCATTATCGGGCAACATCCGTTCACTACCACTGAAACAATTGACGCAGGCTCTCTTATAATTGTGTTTTTTGTTCGTCGCACTCTTACAATAGCCTCATTGAGCCTGCAATATGTATCAATAAAATTAATTAATTAATTAATTAATTATTGCTCCGGGGTTATCGTTTTCTCTGTCACATTTCTTGCTTTGCTACTCAATGAGAAAAACAAAACGCTAAATTCCATTGCAGATTGTGTTAGTGTATGTGAAATCTCTTGATTAGGGGAAATTTCTAAGGCAGAATCCAGGATTGCTCTTTTTCTAGAATTGTCTTGATTCGTCAACATGCGATTTCATACACCTTAAGAAAAGTTTGCACCCTTTGGAGTGCCCTTTTTGCCACACAACAATAATCGTCATCTGCCTTGATGCGTTACCTTTCTAGAAAACGCCGCGCCTGCAACTTTCCTGTCGGGAATGGTATCATGCTGATAACGCGCATGCCATTCGTTACTGGAAAGTACCGGCCTCGATGCGTTAAAGAAAGGAAACGCATCAAGGCAGATGACGATTATCGTTGTGTGGCAGAAGGGGCACTCCAAAGCGTGTAAACTTTTCTTAGAGTGTAAGCGCTTACTGTGGATTTGTTCACCCTGCAAAAGCAAAACTATTTACTTCATACATCAACGAGTGCTCTGACGCCGAGTTTGAAGGCTAGCAAATTTGAGAAATATGGTCTTTTTAAGCACAGATGAAAAAAAAAATTTTGAATTTCCGTCAATACGGCGTGATGTTCCCTTCTTGCAGGTTTGGTTGTATTTTTCTCAAAAGAATAGCTGTGATATTCTGTGGTAGTATGTTACAATCGATGGTATTTAACCGCCAACTCTCCTGCTGAGTATCCTTAGAGCTACAGACTAAGTTTTCTTTGAGAGCTAACCACGAGGTCAAATTCTGTGTCAAAATCCACATGAAGCGCGTGTGACGGATAGGGTGCTTCCGCATTTTATTTTTTCGTGTAGCCATTTTTTTTTCCGCAATGGTTAGACTCCATTGTCATCAGTGATCTGGCAGAAAACTGACATCTTTTTTTTAATCAGAATTATGAACGGTCGCCGTATGTGCTCGGCCGAATTTATGTGAACGCACCCTTCCTACCCGTTCGCCGCCTTCGAGATCGGCGGATGAAATGCAGCGCTTGGCATTGCGTATCGCTCTATGCAATAGCGTGACGACCGTTCGCGAATAACACCACAGACAGCAGCGCGTATTACTGTCGTGTATTGCATGCACTTCGAGGCGTAGTCACGGAATAGCCGCGTACAACGACGACAATATCTGTTAAGAAAAGGAACACAACACGGACACGAGCGCAGTTACACGGTAGAAAACAGCATAACGTTCGCTTATTTCATACAATCGCCTTGATAAACGCGTGTTTTATTACGCATCCTATCTATATGTCCCTGCGTTCTGGCAGCAGAAATACCAGCCAATTCTACGAGCACTTAGAATATGCATATAGTACGTGTCGCGCAGTAACTACAATAATAGCCGCACTCAATCTCTGGAGATGTGTGTGTGTGCTCGAGTACCCTTTCTTTTGCCTGCCTAGACGCATCACGTGGTCTGTGAGCTTAGGAAGCTACTTTGCGTTGTGTGATGTGTCACGTGTATAGCCGAATTGGAATAGACGTACAGATGGACAACAATCTGAATGGATACTTTTATTCGGTGAGAACTGCTGCTGGCACTGAAATAGCTCCCAAAGAAAACTGTTATGTCTACGGCTCTCAGAATATTCAGCAAGATAGTTCGCAGGTAAATAGCATCGATTGTAATGCACTACCTTACTGTATCACAGCCATTATAAACAATCATGTTTATTGGAGAGATCAGAAGTAATTTCGACATTTGCAGATCTATAACCAGACCCTAAAGTTGAAAGTCGCTTTCCACTGTGCTCCCTAGCAAGAAATTGTCAAATTCTCAAAAAGCAGGCCACAGGTAGAGCATAGACACACACACTGAAATTGTGTGAGCGAAATTGGCGCCGCTAACATGACGGCGTCTTCAAAAACTTGCTTACCGAAATGTATGGAACTTTTCATGAGCGGCCATGCAATCCAGGCTCAAAATTTCTGAACACCCGGACTGCCAGTTCTTGCACTTTGTGTAGGGGATCTGCATAAAAAAGTAGGCAAGTTATTTATTCCTACAAGGCACGAAAATATAAGTGAGCATTTTTGGCGCTTGTAAATAGCTCGTGTTCACTACTATAAATTAAAGGGGCCCTGAACCACATTTCTTGAAGCCTAAAGTGTAAGTTTGAGCGAGTACGGTACCTACCAAGAATATATTACTGAAATAGTTACGTTCGCCCTCAGTTCTCTCTTGCGTAGGAGTATTGAGGAACGCCGCTAGCGATAGAGTGACCGAACTCCGCCTATTGAGTACGGCAAGTGGGCCATACAGCAAATCGATGTATTTACGCTATGCAGAAGAGACAGCTGTGTGTGGTTACGCACAACTGTAAGTTCACAGCAGGGCTGGAGTTCAGGCTCCTGGGCTCCAGCCAGGCCGTGCTGTGTGGTGCGGACCGGCTTTGCCTCACGGGGACAGTAGGCAAAATCAGATTGCGCATTGTGTTGTGCTCAACACGAAGCTCAATACGAAGCACGTTTAGCCACGAGGGCTCGGAAGTGAGCGAGCACTGGCGCGTTTTTTGAATACGTGTTAACCGTCATTCATCGCGAGGCGCGGTAGGCCTAGCATGCATGTGGTGTTGCTTAAGTTTCGCGTTATTGAAGGCAAGTTGTGCTTTCCAGACTAATTGACGTTAGCGAGAGCTGAGGCCTACGTCACGCGGGTAAGCAGTGTGGCCAAAGTTTTGTTCCTACGTGGGCTGGCGCAACCCATGTAAGAATACACAGTTGCTATTTGCCGATACCAATTGTATACAGCAGTCTGCAACGTGATGAAATATGGCAGTTCCAAATTTGGTGAGCTTCTGTTTACAACATAATGTTTGAGCAATGGTGACTCCGCTAAGAAAATGAGTTCCAGGAACTGCGCCGCGTTCGAGTGCAAAATTTGGCTGAGATTTGCGTACCAGCGTATGGTATCCGTGGAATCCTTTTTTTTTTCACCTTTAACCGCTTTAACCTTACAGAAAGCAATGGAGGTTTCCTTCGGTTTGTTGCACGGTGGAGCAGTACAGAGAATTGTAAACCTTGAAAACACAATTAGGAGTGCGACAACGAGTCCTGTGGAAAACCGAGACCACAGGTAGTTCTTAAGAAAGGAAGAATTATCCGTCTGACTATAACATGATGCTTCGGGTGTGTCACAGAATAAAAGCTTCGCAGTGAGGATCAATTGGAATTAACTTCATCCGCTTTGTAGGAGAAAGCTATGGGAAAACGAACTTACAGGAGAAACTGCAAACGCACATGTTGGTGGACCTCCTCATCAAAGGCTACAAATAGTAATAGGTAAAACAACGAAATGCTAGTAAACAAATATTATATTATACAAATAAACAAAAGTAGGCAGAAATACGAAAACTGTCGGCATAATGTGAAAATGATATGTGATCGTATGCTTGTTGAACACAATCGTATAAGTGAATAAAGAGAAATACCCGGCTTAGCGCAAAAATTCCAACGGGACTCAAGGTATGCATAAAATAAAGGATAAATCATAAACAAGTGCAAAGAACTAGAAAATAACATCTCTTTTTGGTAGTTACATTAAGATACCAGGATGAGAGCAACTTGAAAAGAAGGACGAATGAATGGGTACCCGCCGTGATGGTGTAGTGGAATTGGAGTTGCGCTGCAAATCCCAGGGTGCGGGATCAAATCCCGGCATCAAAAGCCGCATTTCCATGGAGGCGTGGAAAGACACGTGGATCATGCATTGCGTAGACGTTAAACAATGGCGTGTGCTGCCGAATAATTCGAAGTCCAACAATATGGCGTGCCTCTTAATCATATCATGGTTTTAGCAAAAAAAACCTCAAAAGAAAGAAATGAGAGAAGTATCTATCATTTGCGAAAGAAAATGAAAACAAAGGGAAAATGATTGTACAAGAATAGATTATACCACTGTAAAAAAAAACCTAATACATGTATATATATATATATATATATATATATATATATATATATATATATATATATATATATATATATATATGTAACTTCTAGCACCGTGCGCCCTGTGATTTGTACTTTAAAACATTCCGGAGGTGGGTGACTCCTTTGGCTAATTGGTTCGCTATCCCTGCCCTTCGTCCTTGCATTATGTCAATCACTCCGCCCTTTATCAACACTAGGTGTCTCTCCTCCAATGTGTCCCGCACCGGCCCCTTGGCTTTCCCTATCAGCTCCCTAATCGGTTTTCCCGAAAGCGCGCTAACCTGGACTCGTTCGCCTGCGCCTACCCTCTCTGTTATCGCCGATTCTACTTTACACATGCTGGAATCGCCAACAATGACAGCACGACGATTTTCCTCCTCCTCGTCGCCTAAAAATGCACCTGAGGCCACTACGCCCTCTCCTATCTTATCCTTGTCCTTTGCTTTGTTGTCTTGCGCGGCCGGCACGACAGTGGTGGCCCCTTCGTCACCATACCTATGACGCTTCCGCCAATGCTTCCCGACACGCTGGTTTGAGCTGTTCTCGCTTTGAAGTCAGTGCTGTTCTCGGTGTTCGCATCGAAGCGTTCACCGTTGCTCTGCGGAATGGTGGCCCTCAGCTTCATTTCTACGTTGGCTAGCTTTTATTCAATCAATAAAATGTTTTATTTTCAACAAACTTCTTGGGGGTCCTCCAGGCGAAAAGCTGGGACATACCGCTTGAATGTGCCTCAAGGCACTCACATGGCAGCAGTAAGTCAACAACGGAAATACTGATCTATTAGGATATACAAATACAATGGGTCACATTTAGAATAATTACAAAGATCACATTTCAAAAATAGGTTTACAAAAATACGCTCTAATCTGTTTTCGACTCAAGGTATTTATGACAACATTTTCTTTCCCAAATTTATTTAATAGTGAAGGTAGCGTATGTCTTAGCGACTGCATGAGGTAATTTGTACGCCTGTACGGTACTAACCACCTGTCATTGCTGCGGGTACGCGCATCACTTCTGTCATATTCAAGTCATGACGTGTTCTTTAAAAATGTTTTAATATTTTGGAAGCCGAAGCAAAAAGAATACAGTAGCCTGTATTCATAAAAGTTAGTTACTTGTATTGTTATTACTTTCAAAAAGTTGCGCAGTTGAATAGAAATAAGGTACATTCGCTAAATGTCGAAGTGCTCTTTTTTGAAGATGAATAAGTGCATGAAGATTACGTTTCGTGGTGGTGGCCCATACAAGCGCACAATAATTCAGATGCGATTCAAACAAGGCATAATATATCTGCAACTTCACTTTCTCTGGAAAAAAATAACGCAACGAGAAAATGCACCTGCGGCAGATGACAATGATTTCATAACTAGTTCAATGTGATATGTCCAGTTCATATGTTCTGACAGCGTAACGCCCAATACATTGTATTTGGTTACAATCTCAATGGGCGCGCCATGCAGCAATAAATCTTCGTTTAAATAAGACTGCCTGCCTCTTGCCTTGAACAATATGGCCTTTGATTAGGAGCTATTAATTGTTAGAGCGTTATCACGAGACCAACTCGACAATTTAGAAAGGATACTGCGAGATCTCTGTAACAGATCAAGATCATTGCCAGAGACAAACAGGCTCGTATCGTCAGCGTATAGTACAATGGATGTGTCCCTATTTCAGCAATATCGTTTACAAAGATATTAAACAAAATCGGGCCCAAAACGTTACCCTGGGGCACACCTGATTTAATTTCTCTATATGAAGAGCAGTACTTTTCGATAGCAACGGACTGCGTCCGCCCAGACAGATAAGATTGAAAGAGTTGATTTGCCACAACACGGATACCATATCCTTCTACTTTACTTATTAAAATTTGATGACAAGCGATCAAATGCCTTGCTATAATCAATAAAAATACCCAACTTTCGTTTTTCCGCATCAATGTTATTAATCATTAGCTCTTTTTGGCGTAACAAAGCTGTTGCGGTTGACCTGCCCGAGTGTAATCGGTGTTGACAATGAGGAAGAATGTAATTCTTCGCAAAGAAATTGTTAATGCGAGCAGAAATCAGTTTTTGTAAACCCTTAGAAAAAGCGAATAAAATGGAAATAGGCTTATAACTCCCCAGGTCATTTCGGTTCCCACCTTTGAAAATAACTGACACCCTTGCTTTCTTCATACTTGTTGGAGAATGTCCCGATTCCATAACAAGGTTAAACAAATGCGAGGGGAACTGCGATGACATCGATTACAAATTTTATAGGTCTGATTTGAATGCCGTCTGCAGCAACAGCATTGCTGTTTTTTAAGCTCAAAAATGTACGACAAATTCGGGCATCGTCACTCGGCCCGAGAAAAATGCTATGCGCACATCTCTTAACAGTAGTACCACTGACCGTGTCTTTTGATGATGCCGTCATGTTCACAAAGTGTTCATTGAAACGCTCGTTTAAAAGGACGCCCGTACCCTTTTCGTTGTTCACGGTTATCTCACGCAAACTGCGATTCACATTTCCCTGTCTGATTGCATCATTTATAATTGTCCAAGTATTTTCTGGATTTTTTCTACACACGGCTGCAAAAAGGCTCTCATTATAGAGGGCTTTAGCTTTTAGCAGTTCTTTAGTATATTCCTTAACTTCCTAAATGCAACGAGATCACTTTGCTGACGCATACGCAGAAATTTATTTAACATCCTATTTTTTACTTAATCATTCTAACATGCTGTGGTTGCACCCACGGCTTTCTAATGAGTTTTTTTTTTTTTGCCTTTCCTGTTTTAAGCGGGAAAGACAAATTGTATAGCCGACTGAATATGGACAGAAATTCATCGTCCGCTTGACTAACATCTTTGTTGTTATAAAGAGAAGACCAGTCTGTGCGCAAATCAAGCGCGTGAAAGTGTTCCGTATTTTCGCCTGACAGGCATGTGTAGCTGAACGTGGTATCAGGCAAAGTTCTTTCGTGAATATGAAATGAGCATATTATGAATATTGGACAGTGATCACTAATATCATGGCTGATAGTCCCGGCTGTGTAAATCTCTGCACCAGCGTTAACAATGAAATTGTCGAGACCTGATTGACAAGACGGTGTCACGAGAGTAGGTGTCGTAATAACGCTGCAGAAACCGGAAGAATAGATTACCTTAATTACTGCACGAGTTGGAGCGCTTTCATCAAGCACGTTAATGTTGAAATCCCCACCAAGAAGCACTTTGTAATTGTGAAAAGTAGCATGTTCTAATAGCTTTTCAGTAAATTCTAAGAAATTAGATATATTACCAGTAGGTGGTGGGTACATCACAACAAACAGGTCATTGTCAGATTTAACGCTTAGCAGTTGGTAATGCGGCGTGACGCAGGTGAATTCCTCAAGCACATCACACTGTATGCCGTGCTTGACATGAAATGCTTCACCGCCCCCACGTTTATCGGTGCGATTAATAAAGAAATGTGTGTGACAATCTATGATCAGCATTTCACTGTGTTCCTGATACCACGTTTCAGAGAACATGATAATGTCAAATAGAAAAGTAAACTCGGCTAGAAACATAGTATGTTGTGCTTATAGCAAGTGAACGTGAATTCACGTGAAGCGCGGAAATGTTTTTGCGTGTGCAGGCAGAGGAATTTCGCTTCGTAAGCTATACTCACGACACATCGTGTAGTCAAAAGAGAGCAAAGTTGAACTTCTTTAGACGCTGCAATTTAGGCGATCTTTTGAAGGTCAGTCTCTGAGGCAATGTGGACGACGCTACTGGCGTGCAAGTACTTTCCCATTTCGCGCCCAGACAAAGCGCCATGTGGACGACGCTACTGGCGTGCAAGTACTTTCCCATTTCGCGCCCAGACAAAGCGCCAGTGACATTCGCGCCTTCTTGCTAATGCCAGCGAAAGAAGACGTTTTAAGGTGGGACAGAGGTGCTCATTAATAAATACTCTGGTATGATCAGGAATTCCAACCTGATTGTTTCGCAACCTAGCCTTCCGCGCTTTTTCAAGAACACTGTCCCTCTTCTGGTTGCTCTTGAACTGGACAACTATATTAGATTTTCCAGCTTCTCGGATGGGCACACGGTGACAAACTTCTATGTCAGAAGGAGTTATGGGCTCAGCCAGCACATCACCAATTTTCCCAACAAGTTCAGTAACGCGTTCATTGTCCTGTTGCACAAGTCCCTTAATTTCTATATTGGACCTGCGCGAGTGTTGCTCCGATTGAACAACCCTCTTCTGAAGTTGTTGAATAACATTTTCATTTTCCTTGCTCCTAGCACAAAACTTTTCATCCGCCTTCCTCAAGGCTTCCGTATCTTCTGTGGCTTCTCTCAGCCTCTTTTTCATGTCCTCAAATTCATCGCTCATAAATTTAACAATGTCCATGAGAGACTTCATTTCAGCACTTTTATTCTACTTCCTTGCTCTGCTTCTGGTCGCTTTCCAGCACGCTCGGCTAGTTCATTCTTCTCCTGCTCTTAGTTTTCTAGCCGTGACCCAAGCACGCACATCCCACTGGTAAAAGCTGGACCGTTCGCTTCGCGTACTGACTGAAAGCGCGTTTCTTCCAACGCGTAAGAGCGCTTCCCCTCAGAACAACGCACGCCTGGGTTCCGCCTAGTACGAACCATTACCTCGCACTAAATAGGCGCAGTACAATGTAACCCTAGATGTGGTGAAAAATTGCAATTATTCGTTAGCTACACATATATAAGCAAAAATTGTTGAAAATAAAAAGTATAGGAAAAGTAATTTATAAAGATTGCTCGGCTAACCTAACACTCAAAAAAGAACAAACTGGCAAAATATCAAATAAGAAGCTTATCGCTTTGGCATGTTGCTCCGCCTGCGCTAAGAAGGCTCCTCCACTCGGCAAGACAGTTCCCTTCCGAGTCATTCGAGAGAGTGACGCTGAGGTCCATATATAACGAAAGTTAACTTGTTTCAGCAACACACCCAAGCTTCCACGCTAAGTTGTTTAATCCAGGGAGCTTAAATGATCCTCTGGGCCGCCAAGTGCACTCGCTGGACTATACTTCGTTGATGTCCGGCGCCCTGAATGGGACGGCCGGAGAAAACCCTGCCAGCGCGCGCCATCTTGAAGGTCGTTAACCAGAACTATATTACACTGTAATCTCACTCGCCTGTAATGGACGACACGTTCAGGCACCCACGAGAACCCTGCCAGCCGGCGACCACCCGTAGATGGAACTCAGCGCTAGCATCCGGTTGCGTCATCCTTATCGATGGCGGTCCTTTGACAGGAAACTGGCTGGTGGCCGCGTTGCGGTGTCGCTCGACGTGGTCAACCAGGTCTGAAGCAAAAGATTAATTATTAGGAGCAGGGCGATGTCGGCCCCTGGGCGCCGTCGCCTCGAACGGGGTTCGATTCCGCGTGGCACGGGCCACACGCGAAACTCGCGTGCCACGCTTGTGCTGCTGATCACGATGCCGAGCCTTCGAAACACCAAAGCAAACGACCGGTGGGCCAGTTGGTATACGGCATCATTTACGCAGTAGCGCAGAAACACACGGACGACGAAAGAAAGAAAGCGCCGTGTCCCGTCGTTTTTTTTTTTTTTTTCGCCGTCCATGCGCTTCTGCGCTACTGTGTAAATAGCCGAAACATCGCTCACATAACCCATAACGGATTGCCTGCCGTTGTGGTGCAGACGTTTTGCCGTGGCGCTGCTAACTACGAGAGCGAGGCCGAAATGTCGGACGTGGGAGCCGCATTTCGATGGGGGCGATATGCAAAAAGCCCGTGTAGCGTGCATTGTGTTCACGTTAAAGAACACCAGGGGGTCAAACTTAATCCGGAGTCATCCGCTCCACAGCGCTCTTCATAACCACGTCGTCGTTTTGGCCACGATTTTCTTAAAGCACACAACGGGGCATCATCCATGGAGCGGGTGCATGACAGAACAAGATAAAATGGGAATGTTATTCCGGTGAAATGCACGTGGTGAAATTTATGCGAGGCATGACCTTAGTAAAGCGGTGGAGTAATTGCTATAAAATTAAATACAACGCATATGGTATTTTTAGTACCGCATGGAGCCCCATCGAGTACAATCACAATCTACAACACAAAACAGCCTTTATCGTTTAAAAAATATAAATATAAATTATAAGATTTTACGTGCCAAAGCAAGATGTGATTATGTGGCATGCCGTAGTCGGGGACACCAGGAGCTTTGGCAACCTGGGGTTTTTAACGTGCACCTAAATATAAGTACAGGGTTTTTTTCTCACTCCGCCCCCCTCGAAATGCGGCCGCCGAATGCCAGAACTCGATCCCGCGACCTCGTGCTTAGCAACCACGGTTTCTTTTCTTAATTACCTTAATTACGACACCATGCAAACGCGTACAAAGCAGGTCACTTGGTGCAGAAAAATAATATTACATCGTTTGGTGAGACCGTACTGATTTAAAAGGTCCTCAAAGAGGATATCAAAGACACCATACTGTCAAGTTCCTGAAACAACTCTGGCGGTTCAATCATGTCCTTGAGGGCACCACGCGTGTACGTAAGACTTTGATTTAGGTGTTCCCTCGCAGACCTTCCATCTACGTGGGCATTCCTGACATCCACACGCGTTTTCCACACACTGCTCATACACATAAGCATTATCAAGTCAAACCGGCACTCCCCCAGTGTCTGCGCATGGTAAGAACCGAATACCGAAATGACTTATCGATAGTTCTTTCTTCTGAGTTCGTTTTAGAACGTCCCAGAAGAAAACAGAGCCATGGCAATCCAAGAAGATGTGTTCAATAGCTTCAGGTTTCTTACATATGATGCAGCCAACAGACCATGGAACAAAGAAGCCCTTGCTTTGTAGGCATGACTACACAAGGAGAGTGCCAGAATGCAAATGAAAGAAGTAGGTTTTCACTGAAGATCTAACCCGAATTTTTATCGCGTTTCAGCCCATTCTGTTCAGCTCCTAAGTTATACATCGTGTGGTATACAGGATGCGGCAAGAAAACATCAACCAGATCACCATAGAGTTTCTTACGTGCCACAGAATACAAAAATTCATTCGAAAAATGCGCTTTCTGTAAAGAAAAGGACATCGCAACTTCCCTCAGAAAACCAATTGGTGTTGGAGTTTGTCCATTTATTGATGAAACAACCCACTTAGGCAAGGAAGAATTTAATCTCCCTTGAATAACAGTGCGCAGAAGTATATCACTCTGTTCCTTTAAGAAAAAGAAGTTACTAACAATCTGTTTTAAAAACAAATGGGTTAGCCCTAGTACCCCCTTCTTCACCGAATGAAACAACTCACACTGGCTAGTTCTTTCCCAAGAGGATCACCATATATATACCGCAAACACTCTATCAAATCTCTCCAAAGAAATTCTTGCCATGCATAACACTTGTAGTACATAATACACATTTGTAGCTAAAAACAAATTGCAAACACTAGCTCTTGAAAACATCAAAAAATTGTGCCCACCCCCCTTTTGTGTATGATCTTTCACTCTTTTTACTTCTTAGATCCAATACGCTGCACTGTCACGATAATGTTGCAATGGCACCCCAAGATATTTTCCAGGGGTAACGCTCCAGTTCATGTTGCAAAAGTACACGGGTGCCTGTGGCCAGCTGCCGTGCCATAAACCTAGACACTTCGTCCAGCTAACAACGCTTCCAGTTGCGGCGCAAAATGGAACAACCTCTTTCATCGTTTTATCCATGCTGTCTGTATCACGGAAAAAATAGCACGTCATCTGCATAAGCCAAAGCTCTAGTCTCAATTCCTGCATAAATAAACCCACGGAAAGATTGGCTTTCAATTATTTTCAAACAAAAAGGCTCTAAATACAAGGCAAATAAAAGAGGCGACAGAGAGCATCCTTGTTTTACTGATAATTCCACTTTTATACTGGCGCCAAATTTCCCTATTTATTACTAACATGGCAGTGCAATCTTTGTACACCATTCCTACTCCAGGTGTTATCACTGCACTGGCTTTAACATGTTTTAAAAGCAAGAATATGACATCATGCTCGACTGTCAAAAGCCTTTTCAAGGTCAATTTGTATCATAGCGACTCTGTCCTTTCATCGCAACATTCCAGTATCGGCCTTGCAGTATGTATATTCGAAAATATTGATCTGCCTTTGATACCGCGTGTCTGATGGGGGCCCACAAGTTCTTTTATAACACTCTGCAATCGACGCACCGGTACTTTAGTGTAAACTTTATAGCCCGTATTTCTCAAGCTTATTGGTCTGTAGGGCTTCAACCGCCAAAAGTCTCGCACGATCTTTCGCTTTTAGGAATTAAAATAACGTGCGATGTCCGAAAACGAGGAGGCGCTTCCCTGTTATTGTACATCTCCCTTATCACGCGGTGTAATGCTGCAGCTATTCCACTTTTAAAGCTGTTATAGAACGCCTCCCCAAGACCATCACGCCCCGGTGACTTGCCGGGACAAAGTTCGTCAAACGCATCCTCGAGTTCTGAAAGGCTTATTGGTCTGTCGAGCGCCTCGCAGTTCTCCTCTGACAATGCTGGAAATAATGGCGCAAATTCTATTCTAAAACGTTTAACATCACATGTCTTCTTCCCCATCAAACTTTCATTAATAAGACTAAAATCCGTGCTGAATTATTCCAACATCATTAGTGACTTCGCTTTGATACCTTATTTCTGTTATTTCTTTGGAAACTGCATGTTTCTTCTCGTCACTTTCTACTCACTTGGTAGGCGTCTCTCTCATCCATAAACTCTCTGCCCTTGCCATTAATACTGAACTCCTGTACTTTTCTTCATCCATGACTTCAAGCTACGATATAACTTCTTTGATTTATATCGAAAATAATCCAATTTAGGTGCACGTTAAAGAACCCTAGGCGGTCGAAATTTCCGGTGTCCTCCACTACGGCGTGCCTCATAATCAGAAAGTGGTTTTGGCACGTAAAATCTTATTAATAAAAAAAATAATCCAGGCGAACAGCTTTCTGCGCAGAGCATGTATTTTAATCTGAGGTGCAATTCCTTTCCAGGTTTTCTTTTTTTTTTTTTTTTTTTTATGATTGACTACGTATGCTCTTTCAATTGCGGTGAATTTAACGTCTCTTTTGAAGAGTTCCCGATCTGCAATGAACGCTGACGTAGTTGTGCTGGGCAAATTTTCGAGCTTTTCTTCAACTGCCTTTGGGAAGACATGGTCTTGCAAAAGCTCTTCATTTAGCTTCCATAAGTCCCAACTGAATTTTGGTGCTTCTTCTTTCTTTCCTATGGTTGACATAATCAGGAAATGATCGCTAAAGCTAACATGTAACACCTTATAACTTGAAAATAAAGGTACAAAGGTTAACGGAGCGTAAATTCCGTCTAGCCTGCGCTGACACTGAACTTGGTAGTGCGTATACATGGCATGGTTTTCGCTTGACAACACATAACCAATGTCGTCAAGTTCTTATTCCCGTAGAATAGAACATAGCCCTTCAAGGCATCTCTGAAAAAATATAATCGCAGAGGACCGTTCTACCATTAATCGGATGACGTGACTACTCCAACTGCACCAATGCTGCTACGCAAACAAAAAAAAAAAAAGAAAATAAGGCAGCCCAAGACCTACCCACCGTGTGACATACACATACAGTATATCTGGGGCGGAAAACGTTAACCATTTGCTCCATGTATTTATCAGTCGCAATTTTTGCTTCTTCAACGGCCAATATGTCAATACTATTTTCAATAGGAATATGGTTTGCTTGGCACTGCCTTCTACGCCCGCTTAGTCCGCGCACGTTCAACGTCACGACACAAAAACCAGTCGAAAAGTTAATTGTCATTTAACGAAAGGAGAATGTAAACCAGTTACCGCATATCGTCTGTCTCACATCTGCTACGATGACTCGACGGTCTCGGGAGGCGGACCATGATTTTCTGGACTTCAAAGCACAATGACCACGGCCGACGCACTTCCTGCCCACAAACTGCAGTCCCCAGACTTCCCAACCTTTATTATCCCAGGAACGCCTCCGCGTTAGCGGAGGCGTCTGGGTTGTAGTGCGGCGTTTCGGCGGAACGCCGGGCTTGGGCTTGAACGCCGGTCGGCGTCCCGGGGTAGATTTCGGTGGACGCTCGTCACTCCCGGACTCTGTCTTTTTCCTCATGCTCATCCGCCTCTTCGTGAAGCCTGTTAGCAGCTGCACTACTTGACGTTGGCATCACGGTGTCGTCGTTGTAGTGCTGTTCTCCGATCATGACTTCTGCTGAGGTGCAAGTTTCTTTGGCCTCATTTCCCTCGACCTCTATTGAGTTAGTTGGTTCTACCGCGTCATCCCACGTGTATTTCCAACCATCCAATGACTTGGCTTCATTAACAGGCGTTGCCTTCTTCAGGGTCGTTAACACCGAGGACTGGGCCTCGGTGTTAACTTATTAACTTATTAACTTATTACTCGTGGCCGAAAGCACAACAAAGCCCACAGCGTGGTAAACGGCACTCGCCGTTTGTATCCTGAAAGAAAAAGGAAGTGAGTAGAAGTTAGGCTGTGTATTACTGTCTGACAATCAGATGTGTGCTTTAAACAAGTAAGACAGGAAAGCTTGAAATTATAAGCTAAATATTTCACGACTTCTCACCCTGTACAGCCTGAGTAGGAAAAAGTAAGGGCGGAGTGCATGATTATACATTATTTAACACGCATTAAGTCATCGCGACATTGGTGAAAACGTAGTGTTTGTACACTTCCTGTATCGCAGTTGGCAGCGAAGTTGCTCAAAACGTCCACGTAACGGAAAGATGAAAACGCCGTGGGCTTCGCCAGCATGGTGGCTTTTGTGCCTCTGTTGCTGATTCAGCTACGACACAGCATAATCATAAACCACAACAGAAATAGCTAAATTGCTGCTACAATACACCACCAAACATTTGCATTGCTTTGACCATACCACGCCGGCGTCGCAAAGGAACTGATATCGATGTCGATAGTCTCCTTCTTTGCTTCGACTCCGACCCCTGTCAAATTCGTGCTTTCGCGCGAGAGAAACATGTGACATTCTTTGAATCCACCCGCTTGGCGTTAACCACTGCCGAACTAAAGCCCCCCTTTTCGTCAAACCATGTACACGCATCTATACCTTGCGAAGGTTGAATGACACCAAGACAGTCATCACCTCTCGGTGACAAGTGCGCCGGCCTTTGTGTGTGCATTCTTTTCTGGGGGACTTAGATGGGAAATGTGCTTTATGGCCGAGGTTGAAAAAGAACCTGAAGAGACAAGTCTGCTCCCTCCCCCCAGCTTAATGTTGTTCGGCTGTTAGGGGCGGCGTAGTTTTATTTTTCGTGACAATTATTGTTCGTAAAACGGACCTTCCCTCCAAACAAGATAAAGATTTAAAAATAATATCATATAGGGTGAATCAGGTGGTTAATATATTTTGCACAAAATATCTTTTAGCACTTGCCGCTCTCAAACACAATACTTTGCTTCGTGAAGACCAGCGCAAGATAATGTTGAAAGCTGTTATAGTAGTATTTTTATAGTTAAACAGATGTCCATCGCATTGCGGCTACGACGTTAAAAATTTTAAGGCGTGCTAAGCATGGCAAAAGCATCACCACTGATATCCTGGCTCTTGGTACCGTCGAATGCAATAATTAGTAATTCCGTAAGGCCACCGGAAAACCTTACCTAAGCTTAGAACTTATTGCCGTGCTACGAAGCAAAAGCAGTGAATATTAAGAGTGAGCAATTATCGCTAATCGATATAGTTTCACACATCAAGCCAAAATCACCCGTAAAGCAGATCAGCTGAAATTTAAATAATTTGATTTAGCTTTGATGCAACGTCCTAATAGTTTCCTCTAATGTGGAGGAGCCGTCTGTAACAGGCAGAGACGAAAGCGAGCAAATAGGGACGCGAACAAGGCTGCATTTTTTTTTTTATACAGCAAGGATCATTATTTTCTTCTTCACAGAAAGCTGACACTTGCAACGAGTTGAGCGCTTCTCGGTCTTCGCCCTCTGCGCTTCCTCATGTCAACACGCTCTCACTCAACAGGAGCTGTATTTTGCAACCTTTTAGCTGTTTTAGAGGCAACGTTGCCGCACCGTGTTACTCTCAGTTCCAGCTCTTTTTAGCTTTTTTAACAGATATTGTGACGCTACGTGCTGGCATGTGCCAAAAAAAAATTAAATTATGGGGTTTCACGTGCCAAAACCACTTTCTGATTATGAGGCACGCCGTAGTGTGGGACTCCGGAAATTTTGACTACCTGGGGTTCTTTAACGTGCACCTAAATCTAAGTACACGGGTGTTATCGCATTTCGCCCCCATCGAAATGCGGCCGCCGTGGCCGGGATCTGGCATGTTCCAGATTAGGACGTACTATTTATATCGTGGAGTGCATTGACCTGATGATCTCGTTAGAAAGGAAATCGGTGGCCTCGCAGAAGCAGTGCGCGGTGAGGGCCGATTTACGCTCAAGCCGCACGCCGCACCGCCTGCCTGCCGCACGCCTGTGTTCGGGCGATTGCTCATTTCGCAGACTGGCACACACGCTTCAGTGTACACTGTATGTGCGGGCCCAGTGTACATCGATATTTGTGCACCAGTGCGCAAAATGTGCAGTTTTCCGCATGACCGCACGCGTGCGGCCAGCGGGTGGTGCAGCTCGAGCGCAAATCAGTCTCTAATCGTCCGCCCTCAAGCTGAGATAAATCTGTGCACCAAGTGCGCGGCCTGCATAGGACTCCGATATCGTCAGACCGGTCCACTGGTGTAGCGCGAGCTAATTTTCTCGGAGTGCGGTGGCTTCACCGTAGGCTCACTTAGTCCCGTAGAACCCATAAAAAATTATCTTTAATAGCAGTTTACTAACATATTCCTTTAAATATTCTAGTAGCACTGTGTGAATAATTCGCCATCTCCTTGGATTGCAATGGTGCTTTAAACAAAGGGCTTAATCCGTGAGTGCGTCATATATCGACATTATTGTGCCTAAAAAAAATTCATCGTAAGTTCTCAAGTCACTTCCTACTCTAATTATTTTTCGGCGAACAATACAAGCTGTGACGTACTACATGCTCAGTACGCCAACAGAAAAAAAAAAAATATTTTCATGTATAGTAATAAAGCATTCTCTACACAAAACTAACAATCCTTTTGACGGGAGTAATAATGTGGGTATTTAGGCAGGAGTTAGAAGAAAGTATGTTGGTGGTTAAAATATTCTTTATACAGAATTAAATTGGAACCCTCGTAACGGTGTACAAACAATGTTTCCATACAAAAGTAAGAATGACAATTTTTAACAGTGTATTAAAAATGTTCTTTATACAAGAGTAAGGAGGAATACTTAAAACAATGTATTTAAAATATCCTTCATATAAAACTCAGAAGAAGTCTGTGAATGGTGCAGTTAAAGTATCCTTCATACAAAAGTAAGAAAGAAGTGTTTTCACAGTCTATGAACAAATGTTACCAGAATGTAAATTTAAACATATTGTCAGTTAAGTAAAGAGACACTGTGTAGGAGTCCTAATATTATTATAATAGAGATGTTTTGCCAGGGATAGCTGATTTAGGCTGTAAGACACATTCAGGCACTTTGTCCGGAATCTTTTGTAAAGGCAGTATTTCTTGCGCAGGTATTTAGCTTCGTATGCCGATTCTTCATAGCATTCTCCCCTATTTTCGCTAGATTAAAACTTGGGGGAATTTGTTATTGCTATTCAGCGAGAGCAATTTTGCGCTGCTGATAAAGCTTACCCATAAAACACGGGAGCAAATGAATACCTTATTTATTGCAAAGGAAGAAATTAAACGACGGACATTAATGGTAGCCTGCAATTACACATAACGTGTCCCCTTTTCACCAACTGCTAACGTAGTTTTCTGGAGTTCAACGAGAAAACTATGGCAACACAATACAAACCTCGTACGACGCTAATGACAGGGGAGGAAAATGAGGGTTGAGTTCTTATTTGCAATGCTTCCAATTAGCGCACCGTCAACGCTTGGCATACATCAAAGTTGCTATATCGCCCAATATTATTGATTTTATACTCAATGTCAGTTTTTCTAGGACTCCTTGCATCCTTGCAGATAATGGCGGAATGGCATTGTGCATCACTTCAATAAATATTCTTTACAAAGGGTATAATTAATGAACGCAAACGAAGCATTGATCGCACGTCATTCCTAACGTGCTTCAATACTTTAATACAATAAAAGCTACGTGATTCGCCTAGGTCCCAAAGGCGACAGGAAAACTAGACTACCAGCTTCGTAGAACGTATCAAAATAGGGAATAAACAAGTATCACAAATATTCGATAAGTATTTTTCAAACAAAATAGCCTACACAAGTTGAAACGTTCCATGAACGTCAATGATGGCGGGGCGTCAATTTCTTTCTAAATATGAAATCACAGCAATTCTTCGCCGACCCCCCTCCCCCCCCCTTCCCCCCCCCCCCTCCCCCCCTTCCCCAGGGCATAGAAACTTTGTGTTTCGTATACAGACTCTAAAGCGGCTGGTAACAAAGGTTTAGCAATATTTCATCAATTCCAAATAACCGACGTAGTCAAATGTTGGCCGCCTATCACCCCTAAAATATTTTCTGCTTTCTCAAGATATGAACTTGGGGGTTGATTTGTATTTCTCAGAAAATCGTGAAGGAGGCATGGAAGGTGTTCGTGAGCTTCTAAACTCATAAACAGCTTCGCTGTAAAACAAGCTGGATTCTTGGTGCAACCTCAAAGATAATGAGTGGTGCAATGTTTTTTTTTTTTTTTTGTATGCAGACAGGTGCGCTGCTTGTACAATTGCTGTGGATGGGTCCGCTGCTTAAACCAGCTGGCCGGGCACCTGGCGCAGCAACACAGCGTCAACGTGATTGCAGTGCAGGGTAAGTCAGTACAACAAGAAAGAGAACACAAACTGAATTCCATTGCAACAATTGGGAGTGATAACTTGCGCTGCATGTCACCGTAACATCAGCATGGAAACTGGCCTTTGCAATGCGGAGCTAGCTGTGCAGGAGTACTGCTCTAAGGTGCCAGGTTGACTAGGGAACCGCAATGCATCGATTTCGACCCTATAAAATATAGTAGTCATTGATGGACTTCAGTGCTAACGTCAAAAAACAATTAATCATAATCACATGGATTCAGGAAACATGTTACGTGCAAAACGAATGTGAGTGAATGTTCTGACTTTTCATGTTCAGCCATTAGGAAATATGAAGGGGCCATCAGGAGCACACTGACGCCTACCCGTTAAGGCGCATGTTTTACACAGCCTCATCATGGCATGAACCTCCTCAGCATTATCTGTAGTTGAATACCGTCTCCCCATCTTACAAAGGAAGACACGTCAGCCTAATGAGAATGAAAAAAGGTGTCACACTTACGTGCCGCACACGACAAAGGATGTAGTAGCTCGTAAAATAAATCAGTTGTTTGAGAGCGTCTCCCTTAGGCGCCCGTTTCTGCGTTGAGTTTCGACGTCCCTCGGCGTCGGCGGTGTCCGTCAGCGTATCCGAGCGAACGAGTGCAGCGACGATTGAGAGAGCGAACGGGGAGCGCTGCGAGGGATGAAAGACGGCGATAACGAAGAGAACGCGAGGAGAAAAGCGAAGGCGGAGGGTGCAGCGGAACAATTGAGGCGGTAAGCGGAGGAGCAGGGTATGGCGACACCGAGCGGGCCGCGTCGCTCTATGAACGGTAGATACGCTGGAAGAGGAGTTTATGTGCGGGGTCCCGCGTTACAGGATCACGTTTTATGGTACCTTCTTATTACAGTCCGAAGCTATCATGTCGGCAGCTTGGGTTTGGGTTGTACTTAACGATTTTCATGACGCATCTTACTATGAGAAATTCAATTAGTTCAGTAAGGCCTGTGCTCCATGCTGAGCGACTGCATGGTTGCGGCTCGGAACGATTCGTTGTCAAGCGACGTCTGAAGCCGACACCGGAGTTTTTGCGACAAGGGGCCCTTGACACTATCGCGTTAAAAAGTGTCTAAGCACTTGCATGCAGCGACATTACCGCTCTCAAACATGCTAGCAAGCGGCGATGGGTGTTGTAGCTAGACCATGATGGGGTTCCTGATGCCAGTTTTTGCTGTGTCCTCTTTTGTGTCCTGCAGAGGGAACTGCGGATGTTGTTCTTGAAGACCCCACAAGTAAAGACCACATCACGCGCATCCTTCTGCTGCTGCATGAGGACCACGTCTTCGGCGTGGTCTTTCAGCGCACCGGTCAATTTCACACCGAAGCCACTCTAAATGTCTTGAGCCTGACACCTAGTTCTGACCCATACGAATTCGAGATCATTCTTCGGGGTCCAGCGGGCACAAATTCCTGGTGCTCCAGGGTTTTTGCTCCTGATGCAGGCCAAGACACCGCTATTGGCTTCACCGAGCCATTTCTCCATAGAATGGATCTTGAAGGCTGCCTCCGCATGGAAATAAAATTGACGAAATCTGTCATTTAAAAAGGACGAGGGTATTTCGTGTCTTGCATATGGACAGACACCTGACAGCGTGACATGGTCTGACCCCTCAGTTGAAGAAAGTTGCGTTCCATCGCCGTCTTTTCTCAACTCTTGTCATTTCTGTATGCAGGCAAGCGGTTTCCCCATAGCGAAAACCAGCGTCTTCCAGTGCCTTCCAGTGTGAAACCAGCGCGTTTTTTGAAACTGCATCACGATGGGTACCCTGGCGCTCGCTGGGACTCATTGGAACATCAGTGAGAACGCTGGATAAGAGTTGAGTCACACTGGAAGAGACGCTGATTCCACTGCCATGACGCTGGGGCGCACTGGCTTGTGCTGTACAGGCGCTGGTTCTCGCTGCAGTTCTGAATATAAAATGTTTGTACAATTTCATCGCTTGATACTAATCTTTTGTCCTAAATAACGCTATATCTTCGGGTCATAAAACTTTATTTCGTGTCGCAGTTTGCAAAAAGGTGGGTGAGCTGCCCTGTTAATTCATGCACATTTGACACTGAAGATCACTTTCGTCTTTTGAATTTTCCGTTTTGATTGTGCGGATAGCTAAATTCTTGAACGAAACCCCGCAAACGCAGAGAACGCCCCGTTTTTTAGTAGTTTGCACGTAACATATGACTGGGAGTTGTCGCCGTTGTCACATTGTTGTGCTGTGGACATGAACTCCAGAAGTCGTTCAGACACGCGCTCGAACGGACCCCGAGTGCGAGCCTACCGCTGACTGACATTATCGCATCGATAACTAAACTGAGGTGATTCGGGAGCTTCCACTTTTCCTATTGCATTAAAAAACTGTCCTGATGCTCAAATACACACATTTAGCTTTCGCCAGCTACCCGCGCCGAGATTGGTTACCAGCGAAGCTTAGGCCTAGTGTATCCGCCGAGTCTGTCTGCACGCTATCGGCGCGTCTAAGCTCAGGAAGCAAGAAGTCTAACAAGGATAAATCATCGGTGTGCTTAAATGAACCATTTTTTCATGTCTACAGTGCCAGCAAAAGAAGCGATGACCGCCGATGTGACGCGTCATAAGCACAAGTATATCTGCTGTCGCCGAAGGCTCTCAGCACTAGCCTGCGCTTCCCTGACGAATATATAAAAGTAGACGTGTTGACTGAAAGGCGTCACTGAAATAAGGAAACGTTGCATATCTCTCGCGTGAAAAACAAGAAACTGCTGTCGAAATCGGCAGTAATAGCCCATACAGGGTCCCGGGTCCGCGGTTCATTAAGGACTTTTTTCGAACTTAAAATACCAATGGCAAGCGAAAATCGATGTTGTGGCACTTCCGAGCATGCTACTGAATACGGACAGCAAATTTTTCTTTGTAGTACAGGGGTGAGCTTTAGGTGTTGGGCGATAGCGCATCTGCCATGTCTGTGCGAGGCGAGCTCTGCGAAACTAAAGCAGCTTCGCGATTTCGACACGGCAAAGTAGCCGTTCATGTTCACCTGCGGACAGCCTAGCTTGAGGCGAAGCGTTCCGAGCTGGGCGGTCGGATGCCCCGGAGACCCACCTACAGGCTTGCGAGGGGGGATACGCAGAGACCCTGAACTTACATAGAGGAACTAGAATTAGATATCCGCCACCACACAAAGACCTCACAAATGAGGAAGCGACCAGCTGGCGCAGACTACAAACAATCTCCTTCCCCAACTTACACGTGCTCAATAAGATGTTTCCGACACAATACAGGGCCACCTGCCCTTGGTGCGGTGCCAAACCTACACTCTACCACATCACCTGGGAGTGCGAACGCAACAAAACATTCCACAAACACGAACACCCGAGTGCGGAGCAATGGGAGGGTCGGCTCACCAGCAGCGAGCTCACGGCCCAAAGGGCCCTAGTGCAGCACGCGAGCGATGCAGCACGACTCAGTGGAGCCTTGGAATATGGGCCCACCCTTGCTGAAGAGGAGTCTCAAGTCGCCAGCGCCAAGAAGATGAAGACGACGGAGACCTCTTAACCGCAAAACTCTTGAAAGACTCAAAAGTTTTCACTCACTCACTCACTCACCTGCTGGCGTGGCGCAGCGGTGAAGTACAATGCTTCGGCTCTGTAGGTCGGACGATCAAATACTAGATGGAGCACGTTTATTTTTACGTTCTTTTTCCGTTTTTTTTTGCGCTAAAACGCTTTCTGTTGTTTTCCTTTTGCAAAAAAATATATATGGTCTGCAGGCATCGCGTATTTAACAAGCTAGAGCTGTTTTTCGCACCAGTAGCGAGCGCCTCCCAGTATATATGCTGCGTCTGCCCAGCTCCCCAGCATCAAGCGCGCGGCACTGGGCCCTTAATCCGGCGCGCTGGATACTGGGTGCTGGGTTTTGCAATAAGGTTTTTATACAAAGTCTATGCGTGTGTGAAGAATAAAATAAAATATATGTGAAAAAATGATTTGTCAAGGTGAAATGATAAGTATGAACACAGCAGCAGGGCGCAAGGAATTTCTAAGAAATAATGTGGAAATACAGATGTCATTTCATAAACGTGCCTTATATCATCCCTAACCGTCAGTAATTGCATATGGCACAAAAGAAAATCATTCAATGATGCACCACCTCTTGACGCATGGGTCATTCACAAACTGCTTACCCGTTTAGATTTTCTTCGTTTTTCTTCTGATTTCTTTTTTGTCTGTCGCGCAAGTTTCTATTCATGGTTGTTTTCGTTGATTTCGACGTGAGCGAGTGTATGTGCTGGTATTTTTGACATCACTCCATTCCTAGGTTATTTTTCTCTTTTTTAACAAGCGTAATTTCGTAAAGTTTGTATTCCCGTTTCTGTTTACTCTCGCTGGCTTCACTGTCTCCTTACTGAGAAAATGTACAAATTGAGCTCTCTGTGCTTGGTGTCACACTCTTGATGAAGGGCGTAGCCCGGCGGTAACGTCAGTAAAGTCATGTTATTTCTTCTACGTGCTTCTCTTCCATGAACTATATATATATATATCAATGCCAGGGTGTGTCAAATTACAGTTAAATTTTCCTGCTTCATCCCCTACAATTCAATTTTTACAAGATCGTAAACTTCGATTATTATTGCATGTTTTCATGGCACAAGCAGTAGTTCCATGGGAAATAGTTAAGTAATTCCGGCAAAACAACTGCGTGTATACTATGCTTGTTTTATCCTAGTGTCCTGCTTCGACGTGGTTGCCTAATATTGCCACATCCTATATGAAGCGCGCGTCAACTAATGGCTGAGTTTTACACTAGGTGTGACGCGTTTCCCGTTGACAGTTTTCGCCGAATGTCCTCTCTTGTTGAATTTCTTTATGCAGTTGTTTTGAAGCCCGTCCACGACGCTTTACGATACGAGCCCGTGCTACCTGCGCCTTCACTTTGTTCTAAGTAACTTGTTGCTGTCGTCAGCCCCTACAGCAGCATTACAAATTGTTGAAACGATCTCGGAGGTACACATGTGCAGTGGGCGATGTTTCCGGGCGCATTGTAACTTTCAATCATCATCATCATCATCATCATCATCGTCATCATCATCATCCTGACTACGCCCACTGAAGGGCAAAGGCCTCTCCCATACTTCAACTACCCCAGTCATGTGCTAATTGTGGTCATGTTGTACCTGCAAGCTTCTTAATATTATCCGCCCACCTAACCTTCTGCCGCTCCCCGCTATGCTTCCCTCCCCTTGGAATCCAGTCCGTAACCCTTAATGACCATCGGTTATCTTCCCTCCTCATTACATGCGCTGCCCATGCCGATTTCTTTTTCTTGATTTCAACAAAGACGTCACTAACTCGCGTTTGTTGCCTCCCTCAATCTGCTCTCTTCTTGTCCCTTAACGGTACAGCCATCATTCTCCTTTCCATAACTCGTTACGTCGTCCTCAATTTAAATAAAACCCTTTTCGTAAGCCTCCACGTTTCCGCTGGTGAACACTGGTAAGACAAAGCTGTTATACACTATTCTGTAGAGGGATAATGGCAACCTGCTGTTCAAGATCTGAGAATGCATGCGAAACGCATCCCAGCCCATTTTTATCCTTGTGATAATTTGATTCTCATTATCCGGACCCGCGATCACTACGTGTGCTAAGTAGATGCATTCCCTTACCACTTCCAGTGCCTCGCTACCTATTGTAAAGTGCTGCTTTCTTCCGAGACTGTTAAGCATTAGTTTAGTTTTCTGCAGATTAATTTTTGGACCCACCCGTCTGCTTTGCCTGTCCAGGTCAGTGAGCATGCATCGCAGTTGGTGCCCTGAGTTACCAATCAAGGCAATATCATCAGCGAATCGAAGTTACTAAGGTATTCTCCATTAACTCATATCCCCAATTCTTCCCAATCCGAAACTGCAGCGATGGCGTAGAGGTAGAGCATCCGCCTCGCGTGCTTTGAGGACCGTGGTTTGTATCCCAGGGCCGCCCAATTTTCCACTAGATTAAAAAAAAATTCACGCCTTGATGAAATTGCATAAACAGGCCTGGAGTGCGCCCTGATCCCGGGAACCAGAACCGGTAACTCACTCCCTCACCAGAGCTGAATTGGCCACCCTGGTGCAGTGCTTGGCCACATCCTCCTATATGAATACAACTATCAAACTTTAAATCAGAATGCATTAAATACGAGGGCTCATCGTTCGTGGGGCGCAGGTTACGCCAGTGTCGTCCTCATTGCGTAGGCTGTGTTCAGTGGGTGCGGCTTGCGCTCCTGTCGTCTACGCCTTCTGTATTTGTCGTGCGGCCCACCAAGATTCCTCAAAAGACCACGTGTCTCTGCAGCGTGAATGCGTCTTATGTGGTGCGTGCCAGAAAAGAGCGGCGGTGTGCCATGTGTTTGCAGCCAAATGCTACCGTGCTTTCCAGCGGGTAGACGCGCATGCTTACGCGCAGTTTAGTTTAGTGTTTCTTCATTAACTTTGTGGGTTACCTGCATCTGCGATAGAACCTAGAAAACTCAAGACATTATACATTGTGATTGTGTAATTTTGTCTTGTTCGCCTTATTTAGTGAGTGTGCTTTCAAAGATGTTTCAGCTTGACAATAAAATGCCCGTAATGAGGTTGAAATATAGCAATCTAGCTATGGAAATCGAACTATGAAGCAAACTTATCTAAACTATTTACACTACGTTAACCTCACGATGATGTTTCAAAATCCCTGCGTGTTCCCAGTGTTGACGACCTTGCACCATGATAAAGGCAAATATAATTGTCAACTTATCTGAAGTAGTGTAAATCATATTTTGATATCAGTAGTTCCAAGCACAAAATTTTCGTCTGTGCGCTGTTGCTTTTTCGTGTTAGGAAGCCATTTGGAGATACTATTCAACAGTAGTTGTTGCATCAGTTCGACATAAATTCAGATGTAATTACCTTGTGCAGAGTAGGGTTACTCCGTTCAAGTATATATATAAGTACGCAAAATTTCATTCCGCCATCTTGTGCAATTTCTGTCATGAAGAGAGAGAGAGAAGAAACTTTATTAATGAATGGCCGGCAGTTTCGTTGTGGTGGCCTCAGGTGGCGGCTCCAAGTCCTTGGACTCGGGCGGCATCTTTGGCTTGCCGGACGGCCCAGAGCTGGACTGCCAACTCTGAACTTTTGAGAGCCGCCTCCCAGCGGCGGCGACGCCGATGGAGAAGGTCCCCGGCGGGCCCCGCAGCTGGGGCGGCGTCGGGGAGAAGCGAGCTCGAGGCTTCCCTTACTGTGGTAAAGGCCGCGATTACGGACGCGTCGCGCACGGATGTGGTCCCGTTACCGTGGTTGCCGGCACATTCCCAGAGCATATGTCGCAGCGTTGCTCGCTGTCCGCAAGCTTTACAGGCATCTGTTGGATATAAACCTGGGTAGAAATGATGTAGGACCGCGGGGGCTAGGGTAGCTGTGTGTCTGGAGCAAGCGTAAAGTTACGGCCTCATTCCTCTTTAACTTGTCGTGTGGTGGCGGGAATGTGCGTCTTTGGAGTCTGTAGTGTTGGGTGAAATCTCTGAACGTGGTCAGGCGATCGCCCCACGCCCATTGTGATTCTTGTTGCCGCATTTCTGTTGTAGTGTCCCGATCAGGCAGATCCGATGCCCCGCTATCCGGGGCGGGGCGGCGGCCACATAATCTGCGGCGGCTCGGCGTGTGAGACCTCGAGCCGTGGCGTGGGCCGCCTCGTTGCCCGCGAGCGGGACATCGGTGTGTGCCGGGGTCCAGAGGAGGAAGACTGTAGAATTTTGGGGTTGCGAGGGCGATGACGAGTCGCCGTCGTCACAAATTTGGAGTATGCGGACCGCTTCCCGCGAGACGCGACCGCGCGCGAAGCCGCGGATTGCCGCCTGCGAGTCGCTGATCACGATCGCAGCGCTAGGTACCGTGGCCAGTGCCAGGGCTATTGCGGCTTCTTCGGCCGCCTCCGTGTGTCCCGTGGTCACTGTAGCGCTCGCGAGGCACTTACCCGTGCGGTCTACAACCGCGATCGCGTGTGCGCTTTTCTCTCCTTCATATCTCGCAGCGTCTACGTACACCGCCTCGTTGCTGTTGCCAAACTTCTTCTGAAGGTATCTTGCTCGATTGTTGCGTCTCGCGGCGTGGTGCGTCGGGTGCATGATTTTGGGAAGCGGCGGGATGATCAGGCGGTCGCGGACCGAAGCCTGAACCGCCATCTTTTCTCCATGCTGAGTATGGTACGCGATGCCGAGTGCCTCGAGGATGCATCGACCTGTCTTTGAATTAGATAATCGTTCGTACTGCGCAATGTCGTGCGCCTCGATTAACTCGTCAAGTGAGTTGTGAAGCAAAAAAATAATTTCGGCTTACTCTGAAATATGATTCCACACTATCTCGTTAGTTTGATAACTGGCTTTGCCAGCAAACCATATGTAGGATGTTCATATGCATTTGTCGGGACTATGGCAAAGAACGTGACATCGGCGACAATCTGTTCACTAAAAAATAAGCTCCTATGTCTAAACGACAGATTTAGTCAGCGAACGTGTATGTGCTTTTCTGAGTTACAGAACTGCCAAGCCATCTGTACGCATCGTGTTTGTATTTAGTAAGTAGCCTTTAATTGTTCCCTTCACAATGTGGAATTCTTATCAGGTTCTCACAAAATGTTTAGTATTGTGTAACGTAAGTGAAATCAAGCATCATGAAACACAAACCTTGGGCACAAGTACCCGCTTTCAGCACATCACTCATTATTGATTTTATGAAAGCTAGAACCACAAACTTTCATGATGGTAAGCGCATTCTTCCATGCCTTTCTACGAAGTGTATGAATGGTACGCATTCATTACTCATTACATTAATATAAATTAAAGCTACTTGTTCTTTAAAGCTTTATATTAGGCAACCACGTGGAAGCAGGACATTCGGATAAGTAAGTAAGTAATTAAGTAAGTAATTAGGTAAGTAATTTAGTAATTAAGTAATTAAGTAAGTAATTAAGTAATTATGTAATCAATTAGGTAATTAAGTAAGTAAATAGGTAATGAAGTAACTAGGTAATTAATTAATTAATTAGGTATTTAAGTATGCGACTAAGTAATTAAGTATGTAATTATGTAATTAAGTGATTAAGTACTTCAATAATTAATTAAGAAATTAAGTAAGTAAAGTAAGTAAGTAAGTAAAGTAAGTAAGTAAGTAAAGTAAGTAAGTAAGTAAGTAAGTAAAGTAAGTAAGTAAGTAAGTAAGTAAGTAAGTAAGTAAGTAAGTAAGTAAGTAAGTGAGTAAGTGTTTTTATTTACAGTAAGCAATATACAAAGCTCACTGCAGGGGCAGGGGCTAAAGGCAATCAAGCCTGACAAAGGTGCCTGTCCCTCCGCAGTTCGTGGCAGCTCACACGCTTTGAGTTCAACAGAGTAAAAAAAAAAAGGATTGCAGTACATCAGTTTCAGGAAAATGACAACTAGCTGCTCGCAAGAGTGCACATAACAAATCACATAAACAAGAGAACAATTTACATAACATCTCTAAATAATCATACAGAAGAAGTCGCGCGCACGCCATAATATATAGCTACACGAAAAAATAATAAATAATAATAAATAAATAAATAATAAATAATAAAAATAAAACAAGCAAATAAATAATAAATCTAAATCATAAAAATAAATAATAAAGCAAGCATATTATACACACAGTTGTTTTGCAGGAATTGCTTAACTATTGGCCAAGGAACTACTGCTTGTGCCAAAGAAAACATGCAGTAATAGTCGAAGTTTACGGTCTTGTCGTAAGAATTGAATTGTAGGGGATTAAACAAGAAAATTTAACTGTAATTTGACACACCCTGGCGATTATATATATATATATATATATATATATATATATATATATATATATATATATATATATATATATATATATATATATAATCGCCAGGGTGTGTCAAATTACAGTTAAATTTTATATTTTATATATATATATATTATATATATATATATATATATATATATATATATATATATATAGTTCAAGGAAGAGAAGCACGTCGAAGACATAACATGACTTTACTGACGTTACCGCCGGGCTACGCCTTTCATCAAGAGTGTGAATTTGTACATTTTCTCAGTAAGGAGACAGAGAAGCCAGCGAGAGGAAAGAAAAACGGGAATACAAACTTTACGACATTACACTTGTAAAAAAAGAGGAAAATAACAAGGAAGTGGAGTGCTGTCAAAAATACCAGCACATGCACTGGCTCACGTCGAAATCAACGAAAACAACCGTGAATACAAACTTGCGTGACAGACAAAAAAAAGTCAGAAGAAAAACCAAGGAAACCTAAATGGGTAAGCCGTTTGTGAATGACCCATGCGCCAAGGTGCACATTCCGTCATGTCCGCAAGGAAATATGAAAGATGCAGTCCGTGTGACAGGTTTGAGAGGGGTTGCCTCTGCTGCGACCTGAAGATGGCCAATACCCCCACATGGTTGGAAGGCAGTGATGCACCAAACCCACGTTTCGGCATCACAATAAAAAAAGACAGAAAAAAAGCGGATTAAAAAAAGAATTAACAAGTAGGGACGCATCACAGCTAGAAATGCGCGTGCACACATTTTGACATCATGTCGACCAACTTCAACAGGTGCGCACGCGCATTTCAAGCTACCATGCGCGTTCCTACTTTTCACTTTTTTTTATTTCTATTGTGCGGCCGAAACGTCAGTTTGGTGCATCATTGAATGATTTTCTCTTGTGCCATATGCAATTCCTGACGGTTAGGGATGGTACGTACATAAGGCACGTTTATGAAATGGCGTCTGTATTTCCACGTTACTTCTTAGAAATTCTTTGCGCCCTGCTGCTGTGTTCATACTTATCATTTCACCCTGTAAAATATCTTTTTCA
Organism: Dermacentor andersoni; assembly: GCF_023375885.2. Taxonomy (NCBI): domain Eukaryota; kingdom Metazoa; phylum Arthropoda; class Arachnida; order Ixodida; family Ixodidae; genus Dermacentor; species Dermacentor andersoni. The sequence goes on along the minus strand of NC_092816.1, from coordinate 65,101,402 downwards.
CATATATTTTATTTTATTCTTCACACACGCATAGACTTTGTATAAAAACCTTATTGCAAAACCCAGCACCCAGTATCCAGCGCGCCGGATTAAGGGCCCAGTGCCGCGCGCTTGATGCTGGGGCGCTGGGCAGGCGCAGCATATATACTGGGAGGCGCTGGCTACTGGTGCGAGAAACAGCTCTAGCTTGTTAAATACGCGGTGCCTGGAGACCGTATATATTTTTTTGCATAAAGAAAACAACAGAGAGCGTTTTAGTGCAATAAAAAAAGGAAAAAGAACGTAAAAATAAAAGTGCTCCAGCCCGTATTTGATCGCCCGACCTACACAGCCCAAACACGGTACTTCACCGCTGCGCCACGCCAGCAGGTGAACGTGAACGGATAATTTGCCGTGTCGAAATCACAAAGCAGCTTTAGTTTCGCAGAGGTACGCCTCGCACAGACATGGCAGATGCGTTATTCGCCCAACACGTAAACCTCACGCCTGTACTACAAAGAAACATTTGGTGTCCGTATTCAGTAGCATGCTCGGAAGTGCCACAACATCGATTTTCGCTTGCGATTGGTATATTAAGTTCGAAAAATGTCCTTAATGAACCGCGGACCCGGGACCCGTTATGGGCTATTACTGCCGATTTCGATAGCCGTTTCCTGTTTTTCACGCGAAGGATATGCAACGTTTCCTTATTTCAATGATGCGTTACAGTCAACACGTCTGTCTAGTTCTATATATTCGTCAGAGAAGCGCAGGCTAGTGCTGAGAGCCTTCGGCGACAGCAGATATACTTGTGCTTATGACGCGTCACATCGGCGGTCATCGCTTCTTCTGCTGGCACTGTAGACCTGAAAAAATGGTTCATTTCAGAACACCGATGATTTATCCTTGCTAGACTTCTTTATTCCTGTGCCTAGACGCGCCGATAGCGTGCAGACAGACTGGGCGGATACACTAGGCCTAAGCTTCGCTGGGAACAAATCTCGGCGCGCGTAGCTGGCGAAAGCTAAAATGTGTGTATTTGAGCCTCAGGACTTTTTTTTTAATACAATAGGAAAAGTGGAAGCACCCGAATCACCTCAGCTTTGTTATTGGTGCGATAATGTCAGTCAGCGGTAGGCTTCGAACTCGGGGTCCGTTCGAGCGCGTCTGAACGACTTGTGGAGTTCATGGCCACACCACAACACTGTGACAACGGCGACAACTCGCAGTCATATGTTACGTGCAAACTACTAAAAAACGGGGCGTTCTCTGCGTTTGCGGGGTTTCGTTCAAGAATTTAGCTATCCGCACAGTCAAACGGGGAAATTCAAAAAACGAAAGTGATCTTCAGTGTCAAATGTGCATGAATTAACAGGGCAGCTCACACACCTTTTTGCAACCTGCGACACGAAATAAAGTTTTATGACCCGAAGATATAGCGGTATTTAGGACAAAAGACTAGTATCAAGCGATGAAATTGTACAAACATTTTATATTCAGAACTGCAGCGAGAACCAGCGAGTGTACAGCACAAGCCAGTACGCCCCAGCGTCATGGCAGTGGAATCAGCGTCTCTTCCAGTGTGACTCAACTCTTATCCAGCGTTCTCACTGATGTTCCAATAAGTCCCAGCGAGCGCCAGGGTACCCATCGTGATGCAGTTTCAAAAAACGCGCTGGTTTCACACTGGAAGGCACTGGAAGACGCTGGTTTTTGCTATAGGGAAACAGCTTGCCTGCATACAGAAATGATAACACTTGAGAAAAGACGGCGATGGAACGCAGCTTTCTTCAACTGAGGGGTCAGACCACGTCACGCTTTCAGGTGTCTGTCCATATGCAAGACACGAAATCCCCTCGTCCTTGTTACAGGACTGAATTTTTCAGCTTTATTTCTATGCGGAGGCAGCCGTGAAGAGCCATTCGATGGAGAAATGGCTCGGTAAAGCCAATGGCCGTGTCTTCGCCTGCGTCAGGAGCAACAGCCCTGGAGCACCAAGAACTTGTCCCCATTGGACCCCGAAGAATTATCTCGAACTCATAGGGGTCAGAACTTGGCGTGAGGCTGAAGACGTTTAGAGTTCCGTCGGTGTGAAACTGACCGGTCCGCTCAAAGACCACGCCAAAGACGTGGTCCTCATGCAGGAGCAATAGGACCCGCGTGATGTAGTCTCTGCTTGTGGGGTCTTGCAGAACCACATCCGCACTTCCCTCTGCAGGACACAAGAGAGGACACAGCAAAAACTGGCATCAGGAACCCCATCACGGTCTACCTACAACACCCATCGCCGCTTTCTAGCATGTTGGAGCGCGGTAATGTTGCTGCATGCAAGTGCTTAGACACTCTTTAACGCGATAGTGTCAAGGGCCCCTTGTCGCAAAAACTCCGGTGTCGGCTTCAGACGTCGCTTGACAAAGAATCGTTCCAAGCCGCAACCATGCAGTCGCTCAGCATGGAGCACAGGCCTTACTGAACTAATTGAATTTCTCATAGTAAGATGCGTCATGAAAATCGTTAAGTACAGCCCAAACCCACGCTGCCGACATGATAGCTTCGGACTGTAATAAGAAGGTACTATAAAACGTGATCCCGTAACGCGGGACCCCGCACATAAACTCCTCTTCCAGCGTATCTACCGTTCATAGAGCGACGCGGCCCGCTCGGTGTCGCCATACCCTGCTCCTCCGCTTACCGCCTCATGGTTCCGCTGCACCCTCCGCCTTCGCTTTTCTCCTCGCGTTCTCTTCGTTATCGCCGTCTTTCATCCCTCGCAGCGCTCCCCGTTCGCTCTCTCAATCGTCGCTGCACTCGTTCGCTCGGATACGCTGACGGACACCGCCGACGCCGAGGGACGTCGAAACTCAACGCAGAAACGGGCGCCTAAGGGAGACGCTCTCAAACAACTGATTTATTTTACGAGCTACTACATCCTTTCTTGTGTGCGGCACGTAAGTGTGATACCATTTTTCATTCTCATTAGGCTGACGTGTCTTCCTTTGTATTTAAGATGGGGAGACGGTATTCATCTACAAATAATGCTGAGGAGGTTCATGCCATGATGAGGCTGTGTAAAACATGCGCCTTAACGGGTAAGCGTCAGTGTGCTCCTGATGACCCCTTCACAATTCCTAATAGCTGAACATGAAGGGTCAAAACATTCACTCACATCCCTTTTGCGCGTTAACATGCTTCCTGAATCCATGAGATATAATTTTTTTTCGACGTTAGCACTGAAGTCCATCAATAAATCAGTAAAACAGAACCATTTAACTCGTCTGCAATTCCACGTGCCATTCGGCTCTGGAACAACCTCCCCGACAACATAGTTTTGGAAACTGACCGTGACAAATTCAAGAGCTCACTGAACTCGCTTAACTCATGTTAACCATTATTATCACAATCACTGCTCTGTATTATTTCTTTGCCTTTTTCTTGCAGTGTTATACGTTGTTACTAACTTATATTGTTCCTTTTTATTGTAATCATATGCAGCTTTATGTAGCAAAAATGTTTCATGACTTTTAGGCTGTGCACTTGGCTGCTGTTTTCATTTGTTATTGTTGTTAATTGTATGTACTTGATCGTATGCCCCCCTTACTCAATCCCCAAGAAGGGGCCTTGTAAGGTATTTTACAAATAAAAAATACATAAACAAATAACTACTATATTTTAAAAGGTCGAAATCGATGTATTGCGGTTCGCTAGTCCACCTGGCACCTTAGAGCAGTACTCCTGCACAGCTTGCTCGGGATTGCAAACGACAGTTTCCATGTTGATGTTACGGTGACATGCAGCGCAAGTTATCACTCCCAATTGTTACATTGGAATACAATTCGTGTTCTCTTTCTTGTTGTACTGACTTACCCTGCACTGCATTCACAGTGACGTTGTGATGCTGCGCCAGGTGAGCGGCCAGCTGGTTTAAGAATACCAGCTGGCCGGCTGGTATGAAGAATACTTTAACTACACCGTTCACAGACTTCCTTCTGAGTTTTGTATGAAGGATATCTTAAATACATTGTTTTAAGCATTCCTCCTTACTCTTGAATAAAGAACATTTTTAATACACTGTTAAAAATTGTCATTCTTACTTTTGTATGGAGAACATTGTTTGTACACCGTTACTAGTGTTCCAATTTATTTCTGTATAATGAATATTTTAACCATTAACATACTTTCTTCTAACTCCTGCCTAAATAACCACTTTATTACTCCGTCAAAAGGATTGTTAGTTTTGTGTAAAGAATGTTTTATTACTATACATCAAAATATTTTTTTTTTCTGTTGGCGTACTGAGCATGTAGTACGTCACAGCTTGTATTGTTTGCCGAAAAATATTTAGAGTAGGAAGTGACTTGAGAACTTTCGATGAATTTTTTTTAAGCACAATAATGTCGATATATGACACAATCACGAATCAAGCCCTTTTTTTAAAGCACTATTCCAATCCAAGTAGATGGCCAATTATTGAAGGAGTGCCACTAAAATGTTTAAAGTAATGTGTTAGTAAACTGCTATTAAAGATAATTTTTTATGGGTTCTACGGGACTAAGTGAGCCTACGGTGAAGCCACCGCACTCCGAGAAAATTAGCTCGCGCTACACCAGTGGACCGGTCTGACGATATCGGAGTCCTATGCAGGCCGCGCACCTGGTACACAGACTTATCTCAGCTTTAGGGCGGACGATTAAAGGCCGATTTTCGCTCGAGCTGCACCACCCGCTGGCCGCATGCGTGCGGTCATGCGGAAAACTGCACATTTCGCGCACTGGTGCACAATTATCGATGTACACTGGGCCCGCACATAGAGTGTACACTGAAGCGTGTGTACCAGTCTGCGAAATGAGCAATCGCCCGACCACAGGCGTGCGGCAGGCAGGCGGTGCGGCGTGCGGCTTCAGCGTAAATCGGCCTTAAACCGCGCACTGCTTTCGCAAGGCCACCAATTTGATTTCTAACGAGATCATCAGCTCAATGCTCTCCGGGATATAAATAGTAGGTCCTAATCTGGAACATGCCAGCACGTAGCGTCACAATATCTGTTAAAACAAGAGAAAAAGAGCCGAAACTCGGAGTAACACGGTGCCGGAACGTTGCCTCTAAAACAGCTAAAAGGTTCCAAAATACAGCTTCTGTTGAGTGAGAGCGTGTTGACATGAAGCGCAGAGGGCGAAGACTGAGAAGCGCTCCACTCGTTGCAAGTGTCAGCTTTCTGTGAAGAAGAAAGTAATGATCCTTGCTGTATAAAAAAAAATGCAGCCTTGTTCGCTTCCCTATTCGTTCGCTTTCGTCTCTGCCTGTTACAGACGGCTCCTCCACATTAGAGGAAATTATTAGGACGTTGCATCAAAGCTAAATCAAATTAATTATAAATTTCAGCTGATCTGCTTTATGGGTGATTTTGGCTTGATGTGTGAAACCATATCGATTAGCGATAATAGCTCACTCTTAATATTCACTGCTTTTGCTTCGTAGCACGGCAATAAGTTCTAAGCTTAGGTAAGGTTTTCCGGTGGCCTTACGGAATTCCTAATTACTGCATTCCACGGTACCAAGTGCCAGGATATCAGTGGTGATGCTTTTGCCATGCTTAGCACGCCTTAAAATCTTTAACGTCGTAGCCGCAATGCGATGGACATCTATTTAACTATAAAAGTACTACTATAACAGGTTTCAACATTGTCTTGCGCTGGTCTCCACGAAGCAAAGTATTGTGTTTGAGAGCGGCAAGTGCTAAAAGATATTTTGTGCAAAATATATTAACCACCTGATTCACCCTATATGATATTATTTTTAAATCTTTATCTTGTTTGGAGGGAAGGTCCGTTTCAGGAACAATAATTGCCACGAAAAATAAAACCACGCCGCCCCTAACAGCCGAACAACATCAAGCTGGGGGGGAAGGAGCAGAGTTGTCTCTTCAGGTTCCTTTTCGACCTCGGCCATAAAGCACATTTCTCCATCTAAGTCCCGCAGAAAAGAATGCACACACAAAGGCCCGCGCACTTGTCACCGAGAGGTGATGACTGTCTTGGTGTCATTCAACCTTCGCAAGCAAGAGGCGTGTACATGGTTTGACGAAAAGGGGGGCTTTAGTTCGGCAGTGGTCAACGCCAAGCGGGTGGATTCAAAGAATGTCACATGCTTCTCTCGCGCGAAAGCACGAATTTGGGAGTGGTCGGAGTCGAAGCAAAGAAGGAGACTATCGGCATCGATATCAGTTCCTTCGCGACGCCGGCGTGGTATGGTCAAAGCGATGCAAATGTTTGGTGGTGTATTGTAGCAGCAATTTAGCTATTTCTGCTGTTATTTATGATTATGCTGTGTCGTGGCTGAATCAGCAACAGAGGCACATAAGCCACCATGCTGGCGAAACCCACGGCGTTTTCATCTTTCCGTTACGTGGACGTTTTAGCAACTTCGCTGCCAACTGCTATACAGGAAGCGTACAAACACTACGTTTTCACCAATGTCGCGATGACTTAATGCGTGTTAAATAATGTATAATCATGCACTCCGCCCTTACTTTTTCCTACTCAGGCTGTACAGGATGAGAAGTCGTGAAATATTTAGCTTATAATTTCAAGCTTTCCTGTCTTGTTTAAAGCACACATCTGACTGTCAGACAGTAATACACAGCCTAACTGCTACTCACTTCCTTTTTTCTTTTAGGATACAACGGCCAGAACTGCAGAGCAATGAGGTCACAGAAAGAAACATATCTATTATAGGTAAGGTGCAACGTAGCCAAATACTTGCTTACCGAAAGCCGCACGCGGCTTCATGGCTGGCCATCAGGTCCAGCCTGGCGATGGCAGTACAGCCGGACGCCCAATTTCTGCACCGGGTGTACGGAATCTGCATTATAAAGTAGGCAAGTTTGTTAATCGTAAAAGGCACAAAAATAAGGGTGAGCATTCTATAGCTGATAAATGGCACGCGTTCACTGCTATAATAACACGTATCTCATAAATAAGCCAAGGAGGGCAAGTGCTAGTCTGTGTTTCAAGGAACAAGCGCGCTTCTAGCGGTTGTCAGGCATCCCAAGATCTCGCAGAACTAAGTAAAATAGATGTGAATGTTCACATTTCTTGTCATTCACAAGTTCTTAGAAACAATAAAATTTCAATGAACGGTAAGCAGCTCTCCCTTCAGTTTAGTTATTTTTATTTCTCTTTTTGTAAATTTCAAATCTGACGCAGTGCGGGCTCGCATCCACTCACCGTTGCCACTCGCTCAACAATATCACAAGTCGGACCGCGCTTCGTCATCTGCTTCGGTTATCGTGCCTACTAGGACGATGGGAATATGAGCAGGGTAGGCGTGATCAGGTGTGCAAGGAACGGAAGACGCAGGAAACCAGGTCAACTAATCATTAGACGAGGATAGCTAAATCGGGATGTCACACGTCTTATGCGGCTCTAAGGTGTTCTAGCACCACCATTTTCACTTCTGCGAAGTTTTGCAGGTTTCTGAATGAGACCAGGTAAGCACAAGTATATATCGCTAATTTCTGAGCAGGTATTCATTTTGCAAGAGTAAAACCGTTCTGTGAAAGCCTGCGAGGACTCTCATAGGACCAGTGTCGACTCATTCGTCATGACGACAGCCCGTCTGCTGTCGGTGAAATAGGTGTAAGGAAGGGCTTGAATGCATGTACGTCGATTTTGTTCACTCTTTGTTGACATGCACCGCCAAAGCAAGTAGTTCAAATGATAAGAGCTATTATAGGCAGCTTCCTTTCATGCAGCTTAACGTATCCAGTTTAAAATTCTGCCACTTTTTACTTCTAATACTGGCTCTGAAATGTATGTATTGAACTGAACTTTCTATGAGGCACAATAAATGTGCACTATCATAACAGACGTGACAGCGTCAATTGCCCTATGACCAGCTCGTGACGATAATAATTTTCGCATTGGTTTCGATCTTGTAGAATCTATGTTCGCATATTGTGTACAAGTTTGAGTTGTGAATGAAGATTGCTTCTGCAGGCTGATACTTTCGTCTTTTCCCAGTACGAAATGTGTCAATGAAAAGAAAAACATTCGAATTTTACTTGTGTTGAGTTTTCACTAAATAAGAAATAGACCCGCTTTACTTGATCCACTTCAGAATACACGAACGAAATTAACGATTGATGGTGCCATCAAGTTATTTTCTTTATCCTACCTCCCACCGCAAGTTACGAATTTCAAAGTGACTACTTTCACGACATGACGAAATTTAACATTTTACCTGGGAATATTGGCGGTTGATGAGCTTTGCTATATAAACATTTCTCATAACTATTCGGCACTTGTGTGAATAGAAGTTTGCAAGGCAAAGGCGGCAGAAAAAACAGCGCTTCGTAAACACGGACCACTTCAGCGGGTTCTACTCCGCAATTCGGACAGTGTCGCCGTGCGCCCATGGGGGCCTGCTACAGAGCACCAACGCATCCCCCTTGCATACGAAGTGGGAAAAGAGGATTCCCGCGGCATCCCTCTTCCTCGTCACTGAGTATCCTTTCCTTGTACCTTTCGACCTTATCAGAGACGTTAACAAAACATTGCTTTGATGGCGAATTCTTTGTAGTTGGATACCCGGCTACCAGCAGTCGGGTGGTACCCGGTTGCCTTTACGGCTACCTATACGTGCCTATAACCCGCTTCCGCCGTCTATAGGCACGCGACAGAGAGTACCAAGGGAGGAATGGGGAATTTCGGAACCCTGGTTTCATTAACACCTCAGAATCAGGCCAATTTAAAAAGAAGAAAACCATGATTGAATGGGGTACCCGCCGTGGTGGTGTAGTGAAAATGAAGTTGCGCAACTGATCGCGAAGGCGTGGGATCAAGTCACACAAGCCGCATTTAAATAGGGGCGAAATCTCAAATCGCCCGTGTACCATTCCTTGGGTACACGTTAAAGAACACCAGGTGCTCCGGAATGATACTAAGTCTAATGCTACGGCATGCCTCTTAATCATATCGTGCCTTTAGCATGGAAAATCTCACCAAAAGGAACGGAAAAAGTAAGTGAGCGGGTAATCTGACGACATTGCGGCTTCGGATAGAGTTGTAGATTCGGAAGCGTTGGGGCGATAGCAAAGAATTGTGTCCACAAACGAGGAAGGTTCGCGACCATAAAGAAGAAAAAAGTGAGAGAATCCCGTGGTAGACTGAGTGGTGCTTTTGTAAGCATACTGCAACAAACGGGGGTGGGATGCGGTCCCAGTTGGTGTGGTCAGCGGAGATGTACGTGGCGAGCATGTCACCGAGAGCACGATTAAAGCGTTCAGTCATACCATTGGTTCGCGGAAGATAGGTACTTGTAGTCCTACGGACAATGTTGCATTAGCTAAGGAGGGTTTCTACAGTTTCGGATAGAAATGAACGACCACGGTCAATCAGTAACTTGCGAGGCGCACCCTGTCGAAGGACAAGGTTGCTAAGGATCAACAAGCCGAGCTCACGTGCTGTGGCCGCCGGCAGCACTGAAGTTTCGGCGTAGCGCGTGAAGTGGTCCACAGTGACGATGACCCAGTGGTTACCATCTGGGGTGTGTAGAGGTCCGTACAAATCACTGCCGATACGGTCGGAAGGTCAGGAGGGACAAGGCCATCGTTGGAGCGGCGCTACTATCTGGTGAGGTGGGCTCCTACGGCATTGGTACTTGGAGCACGAGTGGACGTGCTGCCGAGCGAAGCGGTACATTCCTCGCCAGTAGTGTCGAAGCCGTAGGCGTGCATACGTCTTTAGTACACCAGCATGCGCGCATTGCAGATCCGCGTGAAAAGAGGCACAGACGTCGGAGCGTATGTGGCGAGGAATCAACAGCAACCATTCACGGCCATCACTTAAGTAGTTGCGGCGGTACAGAAGCCCTTCGCGGAGGCAAATTCGACTAGGTACAAAATGTCCTGAATGACAAAGGCGAGCTGAGCATGCCACTGCAGGTTGAATGTGGTACGCGCTTGCAGTACGCAGGGAGACGTCGGAAAGCGGAATCGCGTTCTTTGTTAACTTGCGGGACAGTTCTCCACTAAGAACAGAAACAGCGGCTCCAGTATCAACGAGTGTTTGCCCGGAAACAGCCTCAATATTCATGGTTATTTCGTTCGCAGGTAGAAATCAAGGCCATGAAGTTGTCGACATGAGCGCAGTTCTTGCCTCCGGCTCTGCGATGCCGAGTACTGCGAATCCGGGAACGGAGTTCCAGATCGAAAAAGGAAGTCAGCGCCTCCAACAATTGATAGCACGCTTTAAAGGCTAGATGAGCTCGGCGTTTTATATAAATTCAAAGAAAGAGACAACGGCTGATCGGGCCGAGCACGAGCAACAACAACCGTCTTCTGCCGCTTCGTCTTCTGATGGCGCCCGGGGATATATATATATATATATATATATATATATATATATAGAAGTATGGGCGGGATTTCTGAATCGACCAAACGATAGCCAGGCACTCTTAGCCTGTAATGATATAGTTCCGCTCAGTTGGAGAAAGTGTTCGGCTGGCATATGCTATGACTTGCTCTTTAGAGGCTGCATTACGTTGCAGAAGTAGTGCGCGAATGCCTTGTGCGCTTGCGTCAGTATGGAGTATGGAGTATGGAGTATGGTGAGGGCTCGATCATCGAAGTCGCGATGCACTGGTCCGGAAGTAAGATATTGCTTAAGAGCTTGAAAAGCCGACTCGTAGTCGTTAGTCCATGTGAAAGAGGCACCGGTAACCAGTAGCTTGTGTAGAGGAGCTGCAATTCCGGCGAAGTTGCGTATAAATCGACGAAAGTATGAAGTCAAGCCGAGAAAAGTACTAGATCTTTCTGTTGCTGGGGGAGAGGAAACTGGAGAACAGCGCTAATATTTTCAGGGTCTGGCTGGATGCCATCTTTTGAGACGACTTGGTCCAATACTTTTATTGTCTGGCTTGCAAATTTGCATGTTTTGTATTGATCAGGAGAGCAGGATTGGCAAGGCATTTCAGAACTTGGTCTAAGTGATGAAGATGTTGGCGGAAGTTAGACGAAAAGATGACAATATCGTCCAGATAACAGAGGCAGGTCTTCCATTTTGATCACGATCAAATTGGAAGACCTGAGATGTGACCTGTTAGGCCTTCAAATGTGGCGGAAGCGTTACAAAGACCAAAAGGCATCACGTTAAATTCATAAAGTCCGTCTGGTGTAGCGCATGCGGTCTATTCTTTGTCAGCCTCGTTCATCGGGATTTTCCAAAATCGTGATCGAAGATCAATGGATGGATGGATGGATACAACTTTCTTGTATGTCCGGCAAGGTTTAACGCGACCCGCGCTCAGGTCTCCCACGGAGGAACGTCAAGGCCCTGCCTCAACGCCGCTTCACGGGCTTGCTGGACTGCCCACATCTGAATTCCGAGGTCTGAGCTGCGCAGAGCGGCGGCCCACCTCGACCAAGATCAAGGTTGGAGAAATACTCTGCCCCGTGTGATGTGTCGAAAGCGTCGTCAGTTCGAGGTATTGGATATACGCCCTTGCGTGTGATCTTATTTAGCGCTCGATAATCGACGCAAAAGGGAACCCAGCCACTTTTTTCTTTACCAGAACCACGGGAGAAGTCCAGGGACTAGATGAAGGCCGTATAGTCTTCCGCTAGAGCATGGCAGCAACCTGTTGTTCAATAACCTCTAGTTCGGACGGCGAGTCACGATAGGGGCGTCGTCGTATTATGGCGGAACCATCGGTTTCGATTGGGTGTGTAGCAACAGAAGTTTGGCTCAACACAGGGGAACAGCTATCGAAACAGTCTTTGTGCTTCGTCAAGAGCAACAGTAGGGCTTCGGACTGCGCGGCTGTTAAGTCAGAACCAAGAACCAAGCCACAGTCATCCCTTTGGGCAGTATCACAGGATCTGGTGTCGTGTTGCAAGCATACAGAAGGCGCGGCCACGTCAAAACCGGACGAGACAAGCGGCAATGGGAATTCCGCGAGAAGTACAGCGGGAAGAAGGGGCGACTAGAGCGCCTCCGTTGGCGATCTGAGTGGATGTTACGGCTACAACGACTTCATGACCAGGATGCAGGACGTAGTCTACAGCGATGGCCAAGTTCACGCATGTAGGTGAAGAGTGCGTAACAGGTGCAAGCGCTGTATCCGTAATATGGACAACTTCCTCTCTACATGAAATGACGGCTGAAGCAGAATGTAGGAAGTCCCAACCCAGTATAAGTTCATGGATACACGTTGGAACGATGATTAACTCAATGTGGTGGCGAATGCCGTCGATGAGAACACGAGCAGTACACTCTCCGTCGGGGCGAATGAATGCATTATTAGCACCACGCAAAATAGCTCCAAGATAAGGTGTTTTTACTTTCCGCAGCCGTGAATACAGAAACGGCGGCACCGGTATCGATGAGAGCTCACACGGGAACACCTTCAGCAGTTACATAAAGCATGTTGGCCGGGCGAAAAGGAGGAATTTTTGAAGACCGATAAGAAGCAGTTTGGCCTCCAAAAACTGGGGCGAAGCGGTCATGTAGAGTTCCGGTAAGGCGAAGGAGACCGACGTGTGGCCGAACGGGAAGTATGATGCAGATTGGGAACAGCTGGAGGACACCGAGAGCGCTGCTGAGGGAACGAGTACAATCCGGGATAGTGGGCGGCTGGTTGGAGAGTGCGGTCTCTCTCGTGCTCAGCATAGCCTCGTCTTTCATCCTGCTGGCGACGGCGGCAGAAGCGAGATATATGGCCGCGTATACCAACGTAAAAACAAACCCGATGAGGTGGGTGCCACTGAGGGTAGGATGGCGCAGCAAGTGCTCTGGTTCCCATCCAAGCCAAATGGTCATAGGTAACGTCACTAGGCATGGAGATAACGGTAGGGCTGGGTGGCGAAGCAACATCCGCGTAGGTAGGCGTGGGGCGCGCTACCGGAGCGAGGTGCGTCGTGGGTGCAGTTATCGCTGTCAACTCTTGCTTTACGACCTCGCGCAAGTCGAAGGGGGGGGGGAGGGGGGAGGGCGAAGCTTGGGGCACAGGCAGCAGGTGAACGCCTGAGGTCTTCGATTTGAAGCTCTTCGCAGATGGTGGTGCGAATAAGAGCACATAGATCTGAATAACGGGGAACCTGAGGATCGCTGCTGCCATGTTGAAGACGAAGAGACCGCCGCTCCTCTAGGCGCTGATACGTGGAAGTGATGTCTTGGACAGCAGCCGGATTTCGCACGATTAAGGCGCTTAACGCGACAGACCCAATGCCGTTTAATGTGTCGAACGTGTTCGGCTTCCGTCATACTAGGGTTCGCAAGGCGGCCAGAGCCAAGATATCCTCTATGTAAGTCCTGACAAGGCATAGCTTTAAGACAGAAAGAGAGCGGTTTGGATCAGAGAGCAAACGGGTATAGACGATATTCTATTAGACATTAAGAGAAGGAAATGGCGCTGGGCAGGTCATGTAATGCGACTATTACATAACATTTGGACCATTAAGGTCAGAGAATGGGTACCAAGAGAGGGGAACCGCAGTAGAAGACGGCAGAAGACTAGGTGGTACGACGAAATCAGGAAATTGGCGAGTGGTATATACTTGGAATCGGCTGGCGCAGGACCGGGTAATTGGAGATCGCGGGAAGAGGCCTTCGTCCTGCAGTGGACGTAAAATAGGCTGATGGTGATGATCATTATGATGGTGATGATGACATCTGTCGAAGTGATTCCGGCGAAAGCACTTAGCTCACTGTACCAGTGGGTTGACAAAGTAGAGTTTCGCAGCCACGCCGTAGACGGCGGCTGCGAAACGATGCCTGCACTTCTGCGCGGTTGTGTGGTACTCATGAACGCAAGCAAAAAGGACAGCCAAAAAAGAGATCTCTACACGTTTCCCGTCATGACTCTGCAGCCTTATCACCCGAGCAAAGGATGCGCGGGAGCTGCCAGCTTTAACCTTTCTGGCTTCTCAATCGCGATCTGCGTGCTATGGCCGCTGGTGATAGTACCCGGAATTCGACCTCGCCATGCAAATGTTTCTTTTGCATTGGCTTTGCCAACTGAGGTCACAGGTAAGCCGACCCAGCCCTTCTACTAGCCAATGACAGTAATTGCGACAGCAGCTTCCTGAACAGTGTCGGGAACAGAGATCTGGTTCATTAAAAAAAAAAGAAGAAAGGAAATGCTATCATGCTGATGACTCGCATGCCGTTCGTTACCGGAAAGTACCGGACTCGCAGCGTTAAAGAAAGAAAACTCATCAAGGCAGATGACGATTATCGTTGTGTGCCAGAAGGGGCACTCCAAAGGGTGTAAACTGTTCTTAGAGTGTTGTTTGAGGAGCTTTATGGAACACTTCCTACACTCTGAAGCAAAATTACAGCCTTTTGCCACGCAACGATAATCGTCATCTGTCTTGTCCGCATTTCCTTTATTTAAGGCGGCGAGCCCGGTACTTTCCTGTAACGAACGGCATGCGTGTTATTAGCATGACATAGCACTCCCGACAGGAAAGTAGCGGGCGCGGCGTTTTCAAGAAAGGAAACGCAAGCAAGGCAGATGACGATTATCGTTGCGTGGCAGAGATACACTCCCAAGGGTGTAACTTTGCCTATGAGTGTAGATATGTATCTAGCAGGCGTTGCTTCATACAACCCCTCCGTGAAATAGAAGGTTGGTGTATAATGAAGCTGCTCGCACGTCATTCGTACCTCGAGCTTTCATTGCTGCTTTGCGCGGCACCTGATTGAACAAACATTCCCTTCAGCACCAAGACCGCTTGATTATGCGAAATGGTGTAGCTTCATTTTACGTCGCCCTACTATACGTCACTCAGTGGTCGCTTCGCACGCCGCCGCGTGAGCATTGGAGTGAATATAGCAAATAATTTGACGGTAGCCATATTGATCCACACGATGAATATGAAATGCACGAACGCGAAACAAGATTGCTATCGTGATTTCTTTTACCACTGCTCTATACATGGCTTCCGTAATTGTAATTCAAAAGGTAATTATTTTAATTACATCATTTAGTGAACGGCTTCCCTTGATTTTATTGCTTTCTTGTTCAAATTGATGTCTACCTGAACAAATAATTAATCTCTAGTTTCCTCATTCTAGTAAACTGTATACATGCTTTCGAATTAAAATTTATATCATGGGGTTTTACGTGCCAAAACCACTTTCTGATTATGAGGCACGCCGTAGTGGAGGACTCCAGAAATTTCGACCACCTGAGGTTCTTTAACGTGCACTTAACTATAAGTACACGGGTGTTTTCGCATTTCGCCCCCATCGAATGCTTTAGAAGGAAAGTGTCTGAAGTAGAAAAAAAGTTCTAGCTACGTAACTTAATTCGCATGTACGCGTTTAACACACACGTACAAGTAAATACAAACACAAGCACTTATAATAACAAAGCATTAAAATATCGTCAATATGAACATTTCCAAGCCGTAATCAAAAAGTATTATGGGTAAGATAGCATCACAATGAATTACAGGGTGTACCGCCAAATGTTTAAAGAATTATGGCAATCGAGACAAATATGATCAGTAACGTTGCGAAGTTAGATTTACCCCCAGGAAGCACTTCTTAAGCACTGAAGAATAGTTTCCCTCGTCTTATTTGTACTCGCAGTTAATGCGAAACTTAGGCCAACTAAACTGAGTCAAACGCTGACTAAATATTCTTACTAGAAGGAAGATTGAACTTTCCGCATGTATGGCGCATCGTCGCCCGAGAGGATGAGTAAAATACCTACTGCTAAAAGGGCAGATTATTTTTGAGAAAAAAAAAAAATTCCGGCAATCGTTATTATATGGATTCTATCATATGACAATAAATTCATTTTACTAACAAAGCCAGACTAGGTTCGTTACTAATGATGAGTATATTTTCGCTAGGTTTGTGTTGCTGGCGGATCAGTTCAAGAGAAGTTCAAGAGAAGATTCGTTGCCGTACGTTAGATGACAGTGGATGAATGCAAAGGATAAAATACGCAAGGTGTTTATATTAAAATGATGTGTTCGTGTGAGTGAAAGCATCGCGATGTCTGCTGTATGTAGACTGCGCTTATGTGCTTTTACCAATACAGGTTGTTATCAAAGAACACGTCAAGATATCGAAATGAAGCAACTTCATCCAGTGCCATGTGGTTTAATAATAACAGTAAACGTTTAACAGGTAGGGACTTGCTACATGCGCGAAATGCAACATATTTAGTTTTCTTAACGTTAATTGTAAGTTTGACGATTAAAACCGTGTATAGGCCCTTTAACTCTTCGTTTGCGTTAATATATAAGTCATAAACGTTGTCATCTCTAAGCACAATGCAAATGTCATGGGCATACAAAAGGACTTTATTATTTTATTAATATTGCTAAGTCGTAATAGTTAAAGAAAATAATATTGTCCGGAGAAAAGAACCTTTCGTGACCCCAGTGCTCACCGCATCAGTGCCTTCTTCGCTGCCGACGCTTTCCGCCATCGCTCGACCGCGTGAGCTGTCGGGACCCCGCGGTTGGACCTGGTCCTCCGGCTTCTCCGGCACTCTCCACCGACTAAAGTGAGCATAATTTCAAAATAAGAGATTACTGTCCCATTACAAAATACATAAGTAGCATGAACAAGACTTAAGACGAGAAGGAGTAGCACGCAGAACACGTCAGAAGTCAGTTCAGCTCTTGTAGTCTTGTCTCCGTAGTTATTCTTTTTATTTGCCATCTTGTACACTTATAGAGATTCCCTCATACATGTTGTACACTCATGCAAACGGGAGTACTTGGGTGAAAAGCTGCGTTTTGCCACCTTGACGAGGCCCGTTGCCCCTGAAGTCAATGCTTGGAAGCGGTGCAATTACCAAGCATTCGTTCATAAAAATAAAAAATAAACAGCGATAAAGACAAATAATGAAAATTGACAAACGACAAAACCGATACTCAAAGAGAAAGAAAGAAAGCGAAAGCGGTGGAACCCATCTCATGATGAATGTCGACGGTAATGCGTTGCCATTAAATCAATATAGCGACACAAGGTACTGCCAACGCCGAAACTAGTTATGCAAGATTCGTGTACTCCAGCGAGACTCCTCCTTCGCGCTCCGCTAATAAAACTCCGCGACACCAGGCGCCACTGCCACGAAGGCTGCACGTGGTCTCTGAAATACATGTGGCGCCGGTGCGTACAAGCGCTGAGAAACGCATCATGCGGCCATCGGGCTCCTCTAACGCATTTCATTAAAGACATGCTGCGCCATGTAGTAGCACTGCCGAGGAGTCCGCGCGTGGATTTTGGCACAATAAGCGTGCCGGTGCGTGTGAACGCTCATAATTATTTCCTCGACGGCCGCAAACTCAGCGGCACGCACCCAGCTTCGGAATTTGGCGACAGGTTTCTTGAAGAGCGGCACATACCCAGTGCATTCATGGCCCAGCTCGCTGTAGCACTGGCGTGAAAGGCGTTCAGTTAAAAGTGAAACATATGTACCCAGTGAAATTGTGGCGAAGCACGGTAATTAATTAATGCTTCGGTTTGCTGTCCTTCAGGAATCCTTGTGACGTGGGTTTACTTTCGCTCCGGATCGGGGAAACTTAAGGCACTCTTTTCGTCCTTGTAGAGCAGTGCAAGTGGCACATACCCAGTTGCCCAAGTTGGCATCAGATTTTCCATGAACAGTGGTGCCTGCCCGGTCCCGCATTTACTGCCCGGTCCCGCATTACACACGAGCTAGCTGTTGTTAAGTGTCGTTAAGAACGGCCAGCTGCAGTGCAAGTTTGCCAGCCAGTTACGCCAGCGGTGGCAACCTTATCTTGGAATGCCGCCGCCAACCTCTAGCCACGGCGTGGCTAAGTCGACTTTGTGTCGGTAACAATACGCGCATCCTCCACTCTCCGTCGCTAGAATGCGTTGTGAGTGAAGGAGTTCGACGAAGCAGCCTTTGTGCGCAACACGACAACGCGGACCTGATCTCCTACGGGCGGGGGAGTTGCCGCGGGAACGCCGACGGAGGCTCCTTCCCACGCACCAACCAAGACGCAAGACAACGCGCTACCCGGAACGGCTCCGAGTTTTCTACGAAATTCGTGTGGTGTCGGTTTCGGACCGTGAACACGTGTGTGTGTGCATGTGTGTGTGTAAACAGTCCTGCGGAGAGGCGGCTAGTTTGCGGTGACTAAACGAACGTTCGCGTCACCTTGTATCGCGGGGGGACCGATAGTTTAAAAACTGCTGTTGTGCGGATGCTCGACACACTTTTCTTAAGCAGTCATGCTGGACTGAGACACTCTCTCAAGCAGTCGTGTTAGACTGACGTACTTTCTCTCGCAGTCATGCTAGACTGATGAACTGCGTGTAAATACTGTAAATAAACCCGTATTCCTCGTTCTCGATGAGAAGCAGTCCTTCCCTTCATCCACGTCCTCAGCGTGGGTAAGTTGGACGACGGCATGGGCCACCTACCTTCGAATTCATGCTGCAGAGACTCCAATCTTGACAACGGATCACGAGCGATGGGATTGAGCCCCCAATCCTGACAGTGTATGTCAAACCTCTTGATTTGGGGAAATTTCTAAGGCAGAATCCAAGATTGCTCTTTTTCTAGAATTGTCTTGATTCGTCAACATGCCATATCATACACCTTAAGAAAAGTTTACACCCTTTGGAGTGACCCTTCTGCTACACAATAATCGTCATCTGCCTTGATGCGTTACCTTTCTTGAAAACGCCGCGCGCGCTACCTTCCTGTCGGGAATGCTATCATGCTGATAACGCGCATGCAGTTCGTTGCTGGAAAGTACCGGCCTCGCAGCGTTTAAGAAAGGAAACGCATCAAGGCAGATGACGATTATCGTTGTGTGGCAGAAGGGGCACTCCAAAGGTGTAAACGTTTCTTAGAGTGTAAGCGCTTACTATGGATTTGTTCACCCAGCAAAAGCAAAACTATTTACTTCATACATCAACGAGTGTTCTGACACCGAGTTTAAAAGCTGGAAAATTTGAGAAATATGCTCTTTTTCAGCACAGATGAAAAAAAACAATATTGAACTTCCGTCAATGCTGCGTAATGTTCCCTTCTTGCAGGTTTTCTTAATTTTTCTCAGAAGAATAGCTGTGATATTCTGTGGTAATATGTTACATTCGATGGTATTTAACCGCCAACTCTCCAGCTGAGTATCCTTAGAGCCACAGACTAAGTTTTCTTTGAAAGCTAACTACGAGGTGAATTTCTGTGGCAAAATCCACAAGAACCGCGTGTGACGGATAGGTTGCTTCCGCATTTTATTTCTTCGTGTAGGCAACATTTTTTCCCGCAATAGTTAGATTGCATTGTCATCCATGATCTGGCAGAAAACTGACATCTTTTTTTTTAATCCGAATTATGAACGGTCGCCGTATGTGCTCGGCCGAATTCATCTGAACGCACCCTTCCCACACGTTCGCCGCCTTCGAGATCGGCGGAGGAAATGGCGCGCCCAGCGTTGCGTATCGCCCTATGCAATAGCGAGACGACCGTTCGCGAATAACACTACAGACAGCAGCGCGTATTACTGTCGTGTATTGCATGCACTACGAGGTGTAGCCGCGTACAACGACAACAATATCGGTTAAGAAAAGGAACACAACACGGGCACGAGCGCAGTTACACGATACAAAACAGCATAACGATCGCGTATTTCATACAATCGCCTTGATAAACGCGTGTTTTGTTACGCATCCTATCTATATGTCCCTGCGTTCTGGCAGAAGAAAAGCCCGAAAGCTGGGGTTTGTTGATCAGCCAATTCTACGAGCATTTAGAATATGTATATATTACGTGTCGCACAGTAACTACATTAATAGCCGCAATCAATCTCTGGAGGTGTGTGTGTGTGTGTGCTGAAGAGCCCTTTCCTTTGCCTGCATAGACACATCACGTGGTCTGCGAGCTTAGGAAGCCACTTTGCGTTTGCGTTGTGTGATAGTTGTGTCACGTGTATAGCCGAATTGGAATAGACGTACAGATGGACAACAATCTGAATGGATACTTTTATTCGGTGAGAACTGCTGCTGGCACTGAAATAGCTCCCAAAGAAAACTGTTATGTCTACGGCTCTAAGAATATTCAGCAAGATCGTTCGCAGTTAAATAGCATCGATTGTAATGCAATCTCTCAATGTATCACAGCTATTAGAAACAATCATGTTTATTGAGAGATCAAGCAATTTCGACATTTGCAAATCTATAACCAGACCCTAAAGTTGCAAGTCACTTTCCACTGTGCTCCCTAGCAAGCAACTGTTAAATTCTGAAAAGGAGGCCACAGGTAGAGCATACACACACGCACACTGAAATTGTGTGAGCGAAATTGGCGCCGCTAACATGACGGCGTCTTGAAAAACTTGCTTACCGAAATGTACAGAACTTTTCATGAGCGGCCATGCAATGCAGGCTCAAAATTTCTGAACACCCGGACTGCCAGTTCTTGCACTTTGTGTAGGGGATCTGCATGAAAAAGTAGGCAAATTAATTATTCCTACAAGGCACGAAAATAGGAGTGAGCAGTTTGGCGCTTGTAAATAGCTCGTGTTCACTACTATAAATTAAAGGGCCCCTGAACCACATTTCTTGAAGCCTAAAGTGTAACTTTGAGTGAGTACGGTAGCTACCCAGAATATATTACTGAAATAGTTACGTTCGCCCTCAGTTATCTCTTGCGTAGGAGTATAGAGGAACGCCGGTAGCGATAGAGTGACCGAACTCCGCCTACTGAGTACGGCAAGTGGGACGTACGGCAAATCGATGTATTTACGCTATGCAGAAGAGTCAGTTGTATGTGGCTACGCACAACTGTAAGCTCACAGCAGGGCTGCAGTTCGGGCTCTTGTGCTCCAGCCTGGCCGTACTGTGTGGTGCGGACCGGCTTTGCATCACGTGGACAGTAGGCAAAATCAGATTACGCATTGTGTAGTGCTCAACACGAAGCTCAATACGAAGCACGCTTAGTCACGAGCGCTCGGAAGTGAGTGAGCACTGGCGCGTTTTTTGAATACGTGCTAACCGTCATTCATCGCGAGGCGCGGTAGGCACAGCGTGCATGTGGTGTTGGTTAAGTTTCGCGTTATTGAAGGCAAGTTGTGCTTTTCAAACTAATTCAAGTTAGCGAGAGCTGACGCCTACGGCACCCGGATAAGCAGTGTGGCTAAATTTTTTTTAATACGAGGCTAAATGCCTCAGGGCATACAGGGGTATGTGATGGTTTTGAATAAGGATGATTAACTGAATGAGAAAAGATTTGCTGAGCTAATGAAATCCAAGAGGGATCGATAATGCGGTCCCTGTGTCCAAGCAGTGTAATCGCTCGGATTATGCAGCGAGAGTGCCGCGGCTGCGAGGTGCCGGAGCCTCGTCGGTTTCAGTGCAGGGCACACCCAAGGCAGGTGATGGATGTCGGCTTCAGCATTTCGCGACTTGCAGAGTGGACACTCAGGACGAGGACACAACGGGCGAAAGTGCGGCCACTTCCTAGTCACGGCAGGAGTGAGGGCAACCCCGACGCGGATCCTCCGAAGCGCAACCTCCTCTGCACGGGTAAGACCGCGAGGGAGGTTTACCGCACACGGAGGGATGAGAGCACGTGTGCGGCGCCGGAGGTGCTCCTTTCTTGATAAAAGGAGGGTGGCATCATCTAGGTGAAAGAGTTGAGGCAGTGACGATGGAGAGGCCGCTGGAAGGGTCGCAGAATCCGCACGGCCTTGGAAGCTTATAAGGTCGCGTGGGATCCACTCGACAGATATTGCCAGTGGGATGCGTGCTGCCAGAAGATGGATCTTTTGGCATGTGTCAGGGCTGCGACTGACGCGTCGCAGAAGCCGCGTCGCCTGGAAGGCATCAGTGCGGATGACGATGCGGCCGTGGGGACCATGGGAAAGGCGGCCACAGAGCACAATGCTTCTCAGACAGCAAGGAGCTCAGCACAAAAGGAGGATGGAGGTTCTTGGATTTGAAACCGGGTCGTCTTATTAAGGGCAGGTGCGCATGGGCAATAAGTTGCAGTGGTTGTTTCACAGTCCTGAATGCTTGCATCAACGTAAGGGACGGTGGAGCCAAGCAGCAGGTGGGCATCGTGAGCTATAATTCGGTCACGAAGCGACGCGGCCGCGTGAGTTGATGTCGGGCGATGTATATCAGTTGGCTTGTTATCACTCAGCTGTACAAAACTGCAGGGAGGAAGAACTGGCGATGGTGGTGGTAGAAGCGAGTTCGAGAAAGCGTAAGCCCTGAGAACACACGTTGCGTGTGAAAGGCTGGCCTTGAAGCCTGCAAGCATCACGCCGCTGCTGCACCAGCTCATCCAGTGTGTTGAGCTGTGCATTTTCTTGGAGAGCCACGATCGGGGTGGAAGAAAAGACTTGGCAGGCGGAATGGGGTGACGCTGGGTCTTCGAACGTTGACACGGCAAACAGCAGCGAACCCAATCGCGAACTTGCGCGTTTTGCCGAGGCCAAACGAAACGACTGGAAAGAAGCTTCTGTGTCACGCGTATGCCAGGGTGCGATAGGTTGTGCACTGTTTCGAATAGACTTCTGCGAAGGGATGCCGGAATGTATGGTCTTGGTGTGTCGTTAAAGTGTCGCAGACGACGGACGTACCATCTGGAGTCACAACGACGTCTTCCAATTTCAGGGACGTTGAATTCCGGAGTGTACGAAGTTCAGTGTCGTAACGCTGTTGACTGGCGAGTAAGTCGGCGTTGATGATGAAAGGTTCTGATGTCAACGTGGAAACGACATTGACACGATTCAGAACGTCGGCTGGAACGTTGTCGGTGCCCTTGATGTGGCGGAACGTTGTTGTAAACTCGGAGATGTAGGAAAGGTGTCGATTCTCGCGGGGCGATTAACAGGACGTCGAGCGATTCGTTGCGTGCACAAGGGGCTTGTGGTCAGTCAAGACAGTGAATGCACGGCCTTCGAGGAAATGGCGAAAATGCTCGATAGCCACGTAAACAGCGAGTAATTCACGGCCGAACACGCTGTAGCGGGACTGCGCAGGCTTCAGTTTCTTAAAGAAAAAAAGCGAGTGGATGCCATGCATTGTCGATGAATTGCTGCAGAACGGCACCAACGGCGTTGTTTCAAGCGTCGGTCATGATGGCAGTGGGTGCGTCTGGCTTTTGGTGTCTAAGCAGCGTGGCGTCGGCGAGGGCAGACTTGATTCTTGTGAAAGCGTCAGTGGTCTCTTCAGTCCACTGAAGCACTTGTTTGCGTTTGTTTACCAGGAGAGCGTCTAGCGGAGCCATAAGTCCTGCGCACTCGGGAATGAATCGGCGGTAGAAATTGACAAATCCGAGAAATTGGCGAAGCTTGGTGAGTGTGGTCGGTCGGGGAAGATTTTCGATGGCACGAATCTTGGACGGCAGAGGTCGAATGCCATTAGCGTCGACGATATGACCGAGGAACTCGAGTTCGGGTTGACCGAATTCACTCTTGGCGGCGTTGATGACAATTCCCTTACTGGCAAGGCGTGAAAACAACAACCGCGAGTGGTGAAGGTGTTCCTCTGCCGAAGAGCTTGCGAAGAGAAGGCGTCAGTGTATGCAAAAACGAAAGGCAACCCTCGGGTGACGGAATCGATGAAACGCTGAAAGGATTGGCCCGCGTTCCACAAACCGAAAAGCATGCGGAGAAATTCGAAAAGACCGAAGGGTGTGGTGATGGCGGTCTTGGGAATGTCTTCTTCACCGACCGGTAGTTGATGGTAGGCGCGAACGAGATCGATCTTAGAAAAGATCGTCGCACCGTGCAACGCTACCGTGAAGTCCTGACTGTTCGGTAGAGGGTAGCGATCAGGAACTGTGACGTTGTTTAGTGCCGGGTAATCGCCGCATGGGCGCCAGTCGCCCGTATTCTTAGGCACCATCTGAAGTGGTGATGCCCAGTTACTGAAGGAAGGGCGGATGATGCCAAGTTGCAGCATGTGTTCGAACTCCGCGCGAGCGATCTTGAGTTTCTCCGGGGACAATCGCCAGGGTTTAAAATAGACCGGTGGGCCGGAGCTGACGATGTGATGGCACTCGTCATGTTGCACCGGTTGCGTGCAGTCCGGCAGGCGCGTCAAAGTGGGAAACTCGCGTAGGAGCGCGGCGAAAGGTTCGTCCAACATGGCAGAAATAGGCGCTATGGGCGATGTGTCTGATGATGGGACGCCGGGAGCGGATAGCTGGGTCACGGAGTTGATGAGACGGCGTCGTTGGATGTCCACAAGGAGTCCGTAGTTATGCAAGAAGTCTGCTCCAATGACTGCACAACGGACGTCTGCAACCAGGAAAATCCAGCGGAACGCTCGTCGAAGGCCAAGGTTTAGCATGACGGAGCGTGACGAGAAAACTGGAATCCTGGTGCCGTTGACGGCTTGCAAAAACGACACAGGTGTCTCTTTTCGGTCGGAGTGTTGGGCGGGGAGAATGCTGATGTCAGCACCTGTGTCGACTAAGAATCGTTGTCCCGTAACTCTGTCCGTCACGTAGAAAAGGCGACTTGTGTGTTGGGCCGGACCACTCGTCGCCGTTAGAGGTCAGCCGGCCTGTTTCCCTGCCAAGCGCAGGGACGCCGACACTAACGAGCGTCGGTCGTTTCCAAAACGGCGGTGGTAGTATCAAACGCCAGGCGTTGTAGTTGAGGTTTCATTGCGGGTGCCCGTGCCTCCTGATCTGCTGGAACAACGGCTGCGTGGGCGACGAGATGTGCGGCGATGTTCCGCTCCACAGATGATGCGTTCCAGGCGCTCACTCAAGGAGTCGAGAGGAGATTGCACTGCGGAAGAGCAGGAAAGAGTTTGCAGAGAGGTTGTATTGTCACCTGGAGACGGTGCCGTGGCTGCGATGGTTGGGGTGGCTACTTCCATGACTTTGTAGGTCAAAGCGGCAAGTCCGATAAGGTCCATGGTAGAGGCTGTCGCCAGGACAGTCTGCACGTTAGCCGGGAGTCGTTGCAAAAACTATTCGCGCAACATTGTGTTGTCGATGGATCTCGCGTTGTTTCCGAGCATCTGGGTCATTCGGCGAAGAAGTTGACTAGGGCGTCGGTCGACGAGTTCTTCAGCGGGCAGAAGCTGCTGGATGCAAGAACGCTGTGAGGCTGCTGTGCGCTGTAGCAGTGCTGCCTTGAGATCGTCATAGGCGGCGGCAGGCAATGGGGAGTTCAACAAATCTGCTACCTCGTCAATGGCGGGGGGCGAGAGCGCTGTGACGGTGTAATGGAACTTCCGAGGCTTGAGAGCGGATACCAGCGACTTGAAATTGCGCTTCGGCCTGTAGAAACCACGCCGAAAGATGCTGGTCCCAGAACTGTGGGAGACGGACAGCGATGGCGGAACAGGAGGGCTCACCGCGTTCCTCGGAAGGGTTCTGGCCTTGAGCTCTCGTAGCGTCGGTCTGGTCCATGGTCGTCTCTACCACAGGAGCGTATGGCAGTATCACGTCCGGAGTCACCAAACTGTGGCGACGAGCGACCACGTAGACCGGTAAAGTGTCGGGCTCTTGCAGGAGAGGAAAAACCGACACCCGATCGCTTAGAGTAGCATCCTTTTAACAATCTCCTTCGGAACGCTAGCCCGTGCCGGAGCGTGCCCGCCGCTCGTGCCTCGTGTAGACGCGAGCGTCTACGTCATCTCTCGTGCGAAGCCGATGCTGCTGCCGCTACAGAGGCACCCCTCTGTAGCGGCAGCAGCATCAGCGTCGCACGACAGATGACGTAGACGCTCGCGTCTACAAATTGTATAGGCGACTGAATATAGACAGAAATTCATCGTACGCTTGACTAGCACCTTTACGTTACAAGGAGAAGACCAGTCTGTGCGCAAAGCAAGCGCGCGAAAGTGTTGCATATTTTTGCCTGACAGGCATCTGTAGCTGAACGTGGTACCAGGTAAAGTTCTTTCGTGAATATAAAATGAGCACATTATGAATATTGGAAAATGATCGCTGATATCATAGCTGAGAGTCCCGGCTGTGCAAATGTCTGCACCAGCGTTAACAATGAAATTGTCGAGACCTGATTGACAAGATGGTGTCGCGCGAGTAGGTGTCGTAATAACGCTGCAGAAACCGGAAGAATTGATTGCCTTACTTACTGCAAGAGTTGGAGCGCTTTCATCAAGCACGTTAGTGTTGAAGTCACCACCAAGAAGCACTTTGTAATTGTGAAAAGTAGCATGCTCTAGTAGCTTTTCAGTAAATTCTAAGACATTAGATATATTACCAGTAGGTGGTCGGTACATCACAACAAACAGGTTATTGTCAGATTTAACGCTTAGCACTTCGTAATGCGGCGTGACGCAGGTGAATTCCTCAAGCACATCACACTGTATGCCGTGCTTGACATGCAATGCCACCCCCCCCCCCCCCCCCCCGTTTATCGGTGCGATTAATAAAGAAATGTGTGTAACCATCTATGATCAGCATTTCACTGTGTTCCTGATACCACGTTTCAGAGATCATGATGCTGTCAAATGGAAAAGTAAACTCGGCAAGAAACATAGTATGTCGTGCTTATAGGCAAGTGAACGTGAAGCGCGGAAATGGTTTTTGCGTGTGCGGGCAGAGCAATTTCGCTTGGTAAGCTATACTCACGATACATCGGGCAGTCAAAAGATAGCAAAGTTGAACTTCTTTGGACGCTGCAATTTAGGCGACCTATTGAAGGTCAGTCTCTGAGGCAATGTGGACGACGCTACTGGCTTCAGTCTTGCGTGCAAGTACTTTCCCATTTCGCGCCCAGACAAAGCGCCACTGACATTCGCGCTTTCTTGCTAATGCCAGCGAAAGAAGACGTTTCAAAGTGGGACAGAGGTGCTCATTAATAAATACTCTGATATCATCAATAATTTCAACATGATTGTTTCGCAACCTAGCCTTCCGCGTATTTTCAAGAACGCTGTCCCTCTTCTGTTTGCTCTTAAACTGGACAACCACATTAGATTTTCCAGCTTTTCAGGTGGGCACACGGTGACAAACTTCAATGTCACAAGGAGTTATGGGCTCAGCTAGCACATCACCAATTTTCCCGACAAGTTCAGTAACGTGTTCATTGTCCTGTTGCACAAGTCCCTGAATTTCTATATTGGACCTGCGCGAGTATTGCTCCGATTGAACAACCTTCTTCTGAAGTTGTTGAATAACGTTTTCATTTTCCTTGCTCCTAGCACAAAACCTTTCATTCGCCTTTCTCAAGGCTTCCCTATCTTCTGTGGCTTCTCTAAGCCTCTTTTTCATGTCTTCGGATCCATCGCTCATAAATTTAACACTGTCCATGAGAGACTTCATTTCAGCACTTTTATTCTACTTCCTTCCTCTGCTTCTGTTCGCTGTCCAGCACGCTCGGCTTTTCCTGCTCTAAGTTATCTAGCCGTGATCCTAGCACGCACATCCCACAGATAAAAGCTGGACCGTTCGCTTCGCGTACTGACTCAAATCGCGTTTCTTCCAACGCGTAAGAGCGCTTCCCCTCAGAACAACGCACGCGGGGCTTCCGCCTAGTACCAACCATTACCTCGCACTAAAAAGGAGCAGTACAATGTGACCCTAGATGTGGTAAAAAATTGTAACTATTCGTTAGCTACTTATATCTAAGCAAAAATTGTTGAAAATGAAAAGTATAGGAAAAATAGGTTATAAAGATTGCTCGGCTTACCTAACACTCAAAAAAGAACAAACGGGCGAAATATCAAAGAAGAAGCTTATCGCTATGGCATGTCGCTCCGCCTGCGCTAAGAAGGCTCTTCCACTCGGCAAGACAGTTCCCTTCCGAGTCACAGGGGAGAGTGACGCTGAAGTCCATATATAACACAAGTTAACTTGTTTCAGCAACGTACCCAAGCTTCCACGCTAAGCTGTTTGATCCAGGGAGCTTAAGTGATGCCGGCTAACAGCGCCCCCTCTGGGCCGCCAAGTGCACCTGTCGGACTTCGTTGATGTCGGGCGCCCTGAATGGGACGGCTGGAGAAAACCCTGCCAGCGCGCGCCATCTTGGAGGTCGTTAACCCGAACTATATTACACTGTAATCTCACTCGCCTGTAACGGACGACACGCTAAGGCACCCAGGAGAGCCCTGCCAGCCGGCGACCACCCGTAGATGGAACTCGGCGCTAGCATCCGGCTGCGTCATCCTTATCAATGGCGGTCATTTGACCGGAAACTGGCGGGTGGTCGCGTTGTGGTGTCGCTCGACGTGGTCAACCAGGTCTGAAGCAAAAGATCAATTTTCAGGAGCAGGGCGATGCCGGCCCCTGGCCGCCGTCGTCTCGAACGGGGTTCGATTCCGCGTGCCACGGGCCACGCGCGAAACTCGCGTGCCACGCTTCTGCTGCTGATGACGATGCCGAGTATTCGAAACACCAAACGGACCGACCGGTGGGCGAGTTGGTATACGGCATCATTTACGCAGTAGCGCAGAAACACACGGACGACGAAAGAAAGAAAGCGCCGTGTCCCGTCCTTTTCTTTTCGCCGTCCATGCGCTTCTGCGCTACTGTGTAAGTAGTCGAAAATCTCCCACATAAATCACAACGGATCGCCTGCCGTTGTGGTGTAGAGGTTTTGCCGTGGCGCTGCTAAGTACGAGAGCGAGGCCGAAATGGCGGACGTGGGAGCCGCATTTCGATGGAGGCGATATGCAAAAAGCCCGTGTAGCGTGCACTGTGTTTACATTAAAGAACACCAGGGAGTCAAACTTAATCCCGAGTCATCCGCTCAACAGCGCTCTTCATAACCACGTCGTCATTTTGGCCACAATTTTCTTAAAGCCCACAACGGGGCATCATCCACGGAGCGGGTGCATGACAGAACAAGATGAAATGGGAATGTTATTCCGGTGCAATGCACGTGGTGGAATTTATGCGAGGCAATACTTTAGTAAAGCGGTGGAGTGATTGCTATAAAATTAAATGCAACGCATATGGTATGTTTAGTACCGCATAGAGCCCCATCGAGTACAATACAATCTACAACACAAAACAGCCTTTATTGTATAATAATATAAAATTAAATTATGAGATTTTACGTGCCAAAGCAGGATGTGATTATGAGGCATGCCGTTGTGGAGGACGCCAGGAATTTTGGCAACGTGGTGTTCTTTAACGTGCACCTAAATATAACTACACGGGTGTTTTCTCACTCCGGCCCCCTCGAAATGCGGCCGCCGCATGCCAGAATTCGACCCCGCGACCTCGTGCTTTGCAGCCCAACACCATAGCCACTAAGCAACCACGTTTTTTTTCTTATTTATCTTAATTACAACACCATGCAAACGCGTACAAAGCAGGTCACTTGGTGCAGAAAAATAATATTACATCATTTGGTGAGACCGTACTGATTTAAAAGGCCCTCAACGAGGATATCAAAGACACCAAACTGTCAAGCTTCTGAAACCACTCTGGTGGTTCAATCATGTGCTTGAGGGCACCACGCGTGTACGTAAGACTTTGACTTAGGTGTTCCCTCGCAGACCTTTCATCGGGGGCATTCCTGACATCCATACGCGTTTTTCACACGCTGCTCATACACTAAAGCATTATCAAGTCAGCCGGCACTCCCCCAGTGTCTGCGCATGGTAAGAACCGAATACCGAAATGACTTATCGACAGTTCTTTCTTCAGAGTTCGTTTTAGAACATTCCAGAAGAAAACATAGTCATGGCAATCCAAGAAGATGTGTTCAATAGCTTCAGGTTTCTTACCTATGATGTAATCAACAGGCCATGAAACAAAGAAGTCCTTGCTTTGTAGCCATGACTTCACAAGGAGAGTGCCAGAATGCAATTGAAAGAAGTAGGTTTTCACATGAAGATCTAACCCGCATTTTTAACGCGTTTCAGCTCATTGCGTTCAGCTCCCAAGTTATACATCGTGCGGTATACAGGATGCGGCAAGAAAACATCAACAAGATCAACATAGAGTTTCTTACGCGCCACAGAATACAAAAATTCATTCGAAAAATGCCCTTTCAGTAAAGAAAAGGACATTACAACCTCCCTCAGAAAACCAATTGATGTTGGAGTTTGTTCACTTATTGATGAAACAACCCACTTAGGCAAGGAAGAATTTAATCTCCCTTGAATAACAATATCGCAGAATTATATCACTTTGGTCCCATAAGAAAAAGAACCTACTAACAATCTGTTTCAAAAATGGATGTGTTAGCCCTAGTCCCCCATTCTTCACCGAATGAAACAAGTTACACCGGCTAGTTCTTTCCCAAAAGGATCTCTATATTTCTATACCGCAAACACTCTACAAAATTTCTCCACCGAAATTCTTACCATGCATAGTACCTATAGTACGCTATACACTTTTGTAGCTAAAACAAACTGAAAGCACCAGCTCTTGAAAACATCAAAAAATTATGTCCGCCCCACTTTCCTGTCTGATCTTTTTTTACTTCTTCGATCCAATACGCTGCACTGTCACGATAATGTTGCAATGGCACCCCAAGATATTTTCTAGGGGTAACGCTACAGTTTATGTTGAAAAAATATTCGGGTGCCTTTGGTCAGCTGCCCTGCCATAAACCTAGGCACTTAGTCCAGCTGACAACACTTCCAGATGCGGCGCAAAAAGGAACAACCTCTTTCATCGTTTTATCCACGGTGTCTGTATCACGGCAAATAATTGCACGTCATCTGCATAGGCCAAAACTCTAGTCTCAATTCCTGCATACATAAACTCACGAATACATTGGGTTTGAGGGGCGTAGCCAGGGGGGACGGGGGGGGGGGGGGGGGGGTCTTATGGGGCTTCAGCCCCCGCCGCCGGAAATCATGCTCGATTTTGTCTAGGATGTCCTTTTCACGCTCGAAAAGGCATTTTAGCTCGAACATTGTGAACTCGCGCTGGATTTCGCGGCAACGCCATTGCACCGGGAGTCATATATCGTAACGCAAGGAGCTCCGTCCGAGCACAAAGTCTCAAAGGCGTTTTGATGGCGAGCGGGCTGGTGGCGGCATCTCGCAGAGGCCGTGGAATCTTGGGAGCGCTTGGATTTTCAATTCTTAAACTTTATGGGTATAAAGTTCTCGCAAACTTTTGATGTGAAAGGTGCATTGACATTTCCAAAGTCGTGCTTTATATTGTCAATCCCAGAATTTTGTGGGTGTAATGCTGTTATAAAACATTTGACGCCATAGGTGCATTGACTTTTCTCAAGTCGTACATCGAACAATACAACGAGACAAGCCAAATCAACACACTATCAGACAAGTTGACAAAGCACGCAGCGAGGTCCGATGAGACGAAGAGCTGTGGTGGTTCATTTGTGCCGTCATTCTTTTTTTTCACCTGCGCCACGGCAACCACGTCAAAACACTGATGACAACAAGGGCAACTACGTTCTTCTTTACTTGTTTACTTTGACTTTTAATCGTGAGCGCACATTGCACTTCTTCAATTTTCTTGTTCTCCTACCCGCAGGCTGTCTGTCAGCTTTCCTACAATTCACAGACTGGCCACGGCGTTCGCCATTTGCGCGCGCCAGCACGCCCGGTTCCTTTCAATACCTCCAGCTGGCGCTCGCCTCCGCCGCATCGCGGCCCACGCAAGAGGCCGCGTTTCTACCACAAAGCCCGCCTTCGTACGTAGTGGTCACAGCCAGCATTCCCCGGTAAACACTGCGGTAACATACGCTTCTGTTGCCGGGAAGTCTGAGAAGCTGTCAGGGATCTTTGAATGCCATCGCGCTGCACTCTTAAAGGCGAAGCTTAAGCGTCCTCCAAATTTTTTCTCGTGTTGCTCCGACCAACGCGCGGCGCACTTCGGTGCGCGTTCGTTTTTCTCTGGCCGAGTGGATTTTTGCCTGGCAGAGTTTTGGACGCTTTCTGGCTAGCAGACCAGAAAAAGAAACAATGGTCGCTCGTCGCCACCACTGTGGAGACTCGATGGATTCCAACGCGTTCGCTTGAGCGCAACCTCTCCGGAAAGCTTTGTCTCGTCGGTGTAGGATACCGGGCAGTATGAGTATGGTTCTCTGTGGACCAAGAATCTCACGTTTTCTTCGATATTCCTTCGGTAACCCCACTAAGTGCCCAAAGTAGGCATTCGATTGTAGCCAACATGTTTCCTATCCGTTATTTCATTTCGGTGTCCCCCGCAGAACGAAATTTCTGGCTCTGCCACTGTTGGGTTTAAATTATTTTCAAACACATAAGGCTCTAAATACAAGGCTAATAAAGGAGGCGACAAAGAGCATCCTTGTTTTACTGATCATTCTACTTTTATACTGGCGCCTATTTTCGTATTGATTACGAGCTTTGCAGTGTAACCTTTGTACACCATTCTTATTCCATGTGTTATCACTGCACCAGCTTTAACATGTTCTAAGACCAAGAATAATACATCATGGACGACTCTGTCAAAAGCCTTTAGAAAGGTCTATTTGTAGCATAGCGACTCTATCCTCTCTTTCATCGCAACCTTTTAGTATCGC
This sequence comes from Dermacentor andersoni, assembly GCF_023375885.2. NCBI lineage: Eukaryota > Metazoa > Arthropoda > Arachnida > Ixodida > Ixodidae > Dermacentor > Dermacentor andersoni. The sequence goes on along the minus strand of NC_092816.1, from coordinate 65,069,016 downwards.
CCTTGCAGTATGTATATTCGAAAATATTGATCTGCCTTTGATACCGCATGGCTGATGGGGGCCCGCAAGTTCTTTTATTACAGTCTTCAATCTTCGCACCAGTACTTTAGTGTAAAGGTTATAGTGCGTATTTGTCAAGCTTATTGGTCTTTAGGCTTCAACCTCCAAGAGTCTTGCACAATCTTTCGCTTTAGGAATTAAAATAACGTGCGATGTCGAAAAAGGAGGAGGCGCTTCCTTGTTCTCGTTCACCTCCCTTATCACGCGGTATAATGCTACATCGATTCCACATTTAAAGCAGTTATAGAACGCCCCTCCAAGACCATCAGGCCCCGGCGACTTGCCGGGACGAAGTCCGTCAATCGCATCCTCGACTTCTGAAAGGCTTATTGATCTGTCGAGCGCCTCACAGTCCTCCTCTGATAACGTTGGCATTAATGGCAAGAAGCCACTTCTAAACCTTTCAGTATCACATGTCTTTTTTGCCATCATACTTTCATAATAAGACTAAAATGCGTGCTCGATCATTCCAACATCATTAGTGACTTCCCCTGGATACCTTATTTCCGTTATTTCTTCGGAAATCGCGTGTTTCTTCTCGTCACTTTCTGCTCGCTTGGTAGGCGTCTCTCCCATCCATAAACTCTCTGCCCTTGCCCTTAATACCGCACCCCTGTACTTTTCTTCATCTATGATTTCAAGCGACATCTATGACGACATCACGTCTTTGATTTCTTTCGAAACTAATCCAGGCGAAGAGCTTTTTGCGTAGAGCATGTATTTTAACCTGAGGTGCAATTCCTTTTCACGCTCTTTTTTTTTATTATCTGCACGACGTAGTCGATCCATCGGTATATATGTGCACGTGGTTGCTGTACTTTTCATGCAGAAGAAGTATACGCTCAGCTGTTTTAGAGCAGGGGCCGGTAGATCTGTCTTCTGCTGTAGTCCTGGAATCATTATATGTACTTGTGGACGGCTCAAACACCACGGAGGAAACGCTGCCATGGCTTGGCCGCAGGTGCGTACCCTGAAGTAAACGACGCACGTTGTGCACTGACAATACCGCTAAGTGTCGAGCAGGGCCTTGCAGCAGTAAGGCTCGCCATGTGGTGGGAAGGGGTCCTAGCATAATGCCTGAGATGCATACGCATTGTCTCAACGGTAATGTGCGTCGTGATTGGGTAATCCTGCGCAAAGGCAATGGTTTCAGCCGTTGATGCACTGCGTGGTAAGCCAAGACATATCCTAAGGGCTTGGGCTTGAATACTCTGAATCGTACGCAGGTTAGTCTTGCAGGTGTTGGATATTGCAGGCAGGCTGTATCGCAGGAATCCAACGAACAACGCCATGTACAACTGTAACATAGCGTGTACAGATACGCCCCAACTTTTTCCTGCAAGGAACCTGAATAGGTGACAGATAGCAGTAAGCCGCTTTTTCACGTAATTGACGTGCGGAGTCCAAGACAGGTCTCTGTCAATTACGTGGTTATACGTCAATGCCGTGGTTATACCAACGCGAGGAATGACACTGCGGTTCAAGACATCGCATGTCACGACCTCAACGGCGGCAGAACTAACGGCCCTGCGTCGAGCACTGGAATTCATTTATTCTGAAAGACCTAGAAAATGGGCTGTGTTCTGTGATTCAAAACCAGCATTGCAGTGCACGCAGTCAGTTCTCCGACACGGATGTCATGACCAATTGACATACGAAGTCGTGAAACTTTACCATGATGTCCAAAAAAAAGGCAACGAGGTCGTTTTTCAATGGGTACCGGGCCACTGTGGAATCAGTGGCAATGATTCCGCCGATAACGCTGCTCGCACAGCACATCAAGAAGAGCACAGCGTTCCAATTCCGCTTTCGAGGACTGACGCTGCAAGGCAGCTTCGACACCTGGCACGCAGTCTCACAGTGACCGAGTGGAACTCGCCAAACTTACGACTTACACGACTGCATCGACTAAAACCCCTCCCTGCAACTCCGACCTCCACTCGGACTTCCTCGACGTGAAGCTACGCTTCTCTGTCGCCTTTGGTTAGGTGTTGCCTTCACAAAGGCATACTCTACATTAATTGGAGTGACTGACAGTGCAGCATGCGAGGTCTGTGGCACCGAAGAAAACATCGACCACCTGCAGTGCCACTGTCCAAGATATGCTCTAGAGAGACAAGAACTTGCCAAAGCTTTCCAAGAACTGGACAATCGGCCGCTTTCTGTGCAGGTGCTGCTGGAACACCGCCCCCATCGCCCGTCGGCCCATAAAGCGGTGAAGGCGCTTTTGTGTTTCTTAAGGACGACGGGTTTGTGCGACCATCTGTGACTACTAATGCAATTTCTCTAAACCCACACACGTCAGCGAACTTGCCGCAATTTCCTTCTTTCCTTCCCTCCTCTCTCTCCGTGTGATCTTTGTTTCCCCTTTCCCATTCCCCTGGTGTAGGGTAGCCAAGCGGACGTTATTCTGGTTACCCTCCCTGCCTTCTACATTTCTTTCCTCCTCCTTTTTTTTTATGATGGACTACGTATGCTTTTTCAGTTGGGGTGAATTTAACGTCTCTGTTGAAGAGTTCCCAATCTGCAATGAACGCTGACGGAGTTGTGCTGGGCAAATTTTCGAGCTTTTCTTGAACTGCCTTTTGGAAAACATGGTCTTGCAAAAGCTTTTCATTTAGCTTCCATAAGTCCCAACTGAATTTTGATGCTTTTTGTTTCTTTCCTATGGTTGACATAATCAGGCAATGATCGCTAAAGCTAGCATGTAACACTTTATAACTTGAAAATAAAGGTACAAAGGTTAACGGAGCATAAATTCTGTCTAGCCTGCGTTGACACTGACCGTGGTAGTGCGTATACATGGCATGGTTTTCGCTTGACAACACATAACCAATGTCTTCAAGTTCTTATTCCCGTAGAAGCAAAATTAAAAGCACGACACTTTTATCACAAACACTGGTCAACTTAGATTTATCTTCTGGAAAGCAAACACAATTAAAATCAACCAATAAAATTACATGCCTTTCACAATTCAAGTAGTGTTGAACATCACCAAAAAGGACTTCCCGCTCCCGAGCTACGTTCGGAGCATAAACACATAGCCATTCAAGGCATCTCTGAAAAAATAAAATCGCGGAGGACCATTCTGCCATTAATCGGATGACGTGACTGCTATAACTACGGCAATGCTGCTACGCAAATAAAAAGAATAATAAGGCAGCCCAAGACCTACCCGCCGTGTGACATACACATACAGTATATCTGGGGCGGAAAACGTTAACCATTTGCTCCATGTATTCATCAGTTGCAATTTTTGCTTCTTTAACGGCCAATATGTCAATACTAATTTGAATAAGAATATGGTTAGCTTGGCACTGCCTTCTACGCCCGCTTAGTCCGCGCACGTTCAACGTCACGACACAAAAGCCAGTCGAAAAGTTAATTGTCATTTAACGAAAGAAAAATTTAAACCAGTTACCGCATATCGTCTGTCTCACATCTGCTACGATGACTCGGCGGTTTCGGGAGGCGGACCATGATTTTCTGGACTTCAAAGCACAATGACTACGGCCGACGCACATCCTGCCCACAAACTGCAGTCCCCGGACTTCACAACTTTTGTTAGCCCAGGAACGCCTCCGCGTTAGCGGAGGCGTCTGGGTTGTAGTGCGGCGTTTCGCCGGAACGCCGGGCTTGGGCTTGAACGCCCGTCGGCGTCCCGGGGTAGCTTTCGGTGGACGCTCGTCACTCCCGGAGACTCTGTCTTTTTCCTCATGCTCATTCGCCTCTTCGTGAAGCCCCTTAGCAGCTGCGCTACTTGACGTTGGCATCACGGTGTCGTCAGTGTCGTGCTGTTCTCCGGTCATGACTTCTGCTGAGGTGCAAGCTTCTTTGGTCTCATTTCCCTCGACCTCTATTGAGTTAGTTGGTTCTACCGTGTCATCCCACGTGTCTTTCCAACCATCCAATGACTTGGCTTCATTAACAGGCGTTGCCTTCTTCAGGGGCGTTAACACCGAGGACTGGGCCTCTAGTCGTGGCTGAAACGACAACAAAGCCCACAGCGTGCACATGGTAAATGGCACTCGCGCCGTATGTGCTCGAAGCCACGACATCGGAGGCGGAGGGGAGCTCTGCGTGCGACGTGCACAAGCGCGACATCTTCCGCTACTCGCAGCTGGTGGGGCAAGTCCTCAGCGGTGATGCCCACCTTCAGCTTAATAGTGACAGAATGGGTAGTTGACCCTTTGTCAACGCATCCTTCTACCCGCCAGCTGTCCCTAGTGATCTCAGTCACCTTTTCAAAAGGCGACAAAGCAGTGCGGACGTCGTCGTCCGGTGAACCGCGAAGAAGCCAGTAGAGCTTGGTACGGACGCCTCGGTCACGCGGGTCGACAACCGCACAGCGGTGATCCTTGACATCAAAGAGTCTGCAGCGAGAATCCTCTTTTTTCCTTCTTCGTCCTTGAATGTCAACGCCCACAGATGGTTCATTTGATATGCAGCGAGCGCAATCATTTCCGGCAAGAGAGACAGTCGTGTAAGAGCGTCTCGATTATGTTCCACTCTGTAAGGCCTCGCCTTAAGTCGTCACCATGTAAAAAAAAACCGTATGCAGAACGGACGCACCTGTTGGTAGTCCTGTTGACCTGATACCATGGCCCAAACGGTCCGCTGAAGCCGCTCGTGAAGAACCCGACATTTCGCTTCCGCTCACCTCGCTGGCTGAAGAGGAAGTCCAGGCCAAGGACGCATGCATCGTCAAGTGATCTGAAACGCCCTTATGAATTTATCGCGGGTGCGAAACGCCTTGAGACGCTTGGCGCGTTTTGATTTGGCCACCTCAACAAGCTCAATCGTTGTAATTAGTAGCGAATGTGCGTGTTCACGGCGTCTTCTGCGCTTCGAAGAATATAGATTTCTCTGAAATTTACGACAATAAGATTTATGTAGCGTAATATACAAAGCCACAAGAACGTCAGAATCCACAAGCACAAAGATCAGACAAATACATGTACGTCCCATCGTTCCTGTAGTACAGGACAACGAGTGCAGTGCCAGAGTTCTCTCTGGTATATTATAGGAAAATCTACGGCATGTACAACGGTACTGTGTATGAAACTTCGGCGGAGACACGACAGCTTAAATGTCGGAATTAGAATGCGTTATATAGACCCTTTCGTGAAATGTTTTTAGAGCGCAGCTCTTGGCGCCCGTTCCTGCGTTGAGCGTCGGTGTCGGCGCCCCTCGTAACGGAGTGAACGAGCGCAGCGGGAATGAAAGACGGCGATAGCGAAAAGAGCACGAGGACGACGGTGCAGCGGAAGCATGAGGAGAACATGAGGGAACAATATGATAAGAAGAAGCTGGAGGGAGCGGGTGCACATCACGTCGGCTCCGTTTTCCACGGATTTTCTTGTAGCGCAAATCTCCAAAAAGCCACCAGTTATTGCACGCCAACGGACTCGGCTCGTTCTCAGGAACAAGTGGATACCGAAACCCAGGTGGGATTCCCATTTTTCAAGCCTCTACGACAATATTTTGGCAGGACCTCGTGGCGGGAGAGCCGCGAGGCAAAGCGCCGGAGCCAGCTTCCTCAACAATTGCCCATCATTTTCTCAATAAAGGAAGTCACCGTAGAGGGGCGCAGAATATCACAGGAAGAAATGCATATAAGCAAAAGATGGAAGGAGGTCAGACCCGGATGATCAGACCGGCAAACCTCCCAGCATCACGAGAGCACTTTGTCGCCGACGCGGCTCGACAAGCGCAACACTGATCCGAGGAAAGGCAGGCTAGAGAAATTACGCAAGGCAAGCAGAATGCCACATTTGCGAAGAGGGGATTACAAGATTGTGATCAGACCGCGTGGAGGACTCAAAATATGCGAGCACGGTATACCGAGCACGGTAAACAAGATAGCGCAGTGGTAGATAAAGCATTAGCCGATCTTCAAAAGACCCTAGCAGAGACACAAAAGGTAAATGAAATACGGGACGAAATGATGAATCAAATGACCAAGGCAATAGCAGCAATTATGGGTACATTAGACATACTAGAGGCAAACCAGTCACCAGGTAATGGACTCCCCTCCGTTGCGTCGGAAGCACCACAATCCTTAACCACTTCACAACCACATGATTATATAAGATCAGCTTCTCTCCAACCTCCCGTCTCCCTTCCATGGTCGCGCCCGAAACGAGGCGCGCTAAAGAAGGGTTCAGGATATGGCAGTGGAATTTTAGAAGTTACGAAAACAAAAAGTCAGTTTTGCAGCAGTACTTAAAAGACAAGGATACACTGGGCGTCATAATTATGCAGGAAACACACGGGATTGCAAAGCTAGCAGGATACAGATCTTTTCGCTATGCTGTAGGGGACACCAGGGCATTAACCACGCTGATAAAAAGGAACATAACTTGCGTGGAGCACAACACAGGCATAACATACATTGACATTATTCTATTGGAGCTCATCCCACAAAAAAAGACAGGACGTACCTTATTTATTCTCAACATTTATAGCAATCCCAGACTACCTAAACACAAATTCAAGAACCTATTCCAGGAGACGCTGCAACTTGCTGGTGAAAATCTGGTAGTTATAGAGGAGACTTTAATGCCCCACACACCACGTGGGGATACTTTTATACCAGAGAAAAAGGAAGGGACTTATGGAACGACTCGCAAGAATCAGGCCTCACGCTCGTCACAGACCGCGCCACTCCAGCCAGAGTAGGCACGGCGCTAAACAGGAACACAACCCCAGACCTAACCTTTACCAAGAATATTGAAAAGGCGACGTGGCACAACACACTGGAAGATTTGGGTAGTGACTACCGCATATTGGAGTTACACGTCAGAGAAGTACCGAATAGACCCAAGGAACGGCAGACAAAATTAGTAGACTGGGAACTATTTCGTAGAACGCGAGAGACGACAGAGCAACGATTAATCGCAGACATAGAACAATGGACTAAGGAGCTCAGTGATGACGTCAAAGCTGCCACGAAAATAGCACCGCCTGAATCTAACTTGGATAAATTCGACAGCAGACTTCTCTACATGTGGGAAGCTAAGCAGTCGCTTCAGAATAGTCTTAGCGGTCAGAAGCACAACAGAAAGTTGAGAAAGCGCATAGCACTCCTCAACAAAAAAATAGAACATGCTAAGCAATTGACCAAACAACAAACGGACGAGATATGTAATTCCATGGACGGACAATTAGGCACCAGCAAAACCTGGCACATGCCCAGGTTCCTGCTTGGCCATGACAATAACAAGAAAAATCACATGCAAGCCATTAATAAGTTCATACACGCATATGAGGTCACAGAAGAGGAATTTATCAATTAATTAGAACAGAAATACTTAACACAGCCCCCCCCCCCCCCCCCCTTGCAACTATCCTAGCTACAACGGAAATACAAACGCAAAATTAGACGAGAAGCTCACGCAGGCAGAAATCCTCGCGGCCCTACAAAAGTTAAACACCAGATCCGCCCCAGGCCAGGACGGTACAACCAACAAGACTCTCAGGAACCTTGGTGATGAATCGATAGCCAAACTAACAGAATACATACACGAGTGTTGGGTAAAGGGAGAAGTGCCAGCTCAATGGAAGAAAGCGACGATAACGCTCATTCCAAAACCTGGTAAGAAGCTTAAGATGGAAAACCTCAGACCAATCTCCCTAACATCCTGCGTCGGAACATAATGGAACATGTAATTTTAAACAGAGAAGATAACTTCTTAGAGGATAATAACATATGCCCTGATACAATGATAGGATTTCACAAACACCTTTCGACACAAAATGCGATGCTCCAACTAAGCATCAGATAATCGATTATAAAACGCGCTCTACAGGAGCCATCTTAGGTCTTGATCTTAAAAAGGCTTTCGATAATGCGAACCACGCAACCATATCGGAAAACATCAAACGAATAAGACTAGGGCCACGGACTTATAACTACATCAAGAGCTTGCTATCAGACAGGAAAGCAGTCATCTCCATCGGAGGGCTCAAGTCACCCGAGATCGACATAGGGGGGGGGGGGGGGGGGGGGGAGGAGGAGTGCGGCACGCCGCAAGGCGCTGTCATCTCGTCAATGCTGTTTAACCTCGTCTTGATGGAACTCCCCGAAAAATTGAATCACATAGAGTCCCTGAATCACACAATCTCTGCGGGCGATATTACTATCTGGACCTGTGATGGCAGCGACGGATCAATAAAACAACGACTCCAGACTGCAATTAACACATTAGAGGAACACCTCATAGGAACAGGCCTCACATGCTCTGCAGAGAAATCTGAACTTCTCTTGTACCGCCCCACACTTAGGGGCAGGCCTCCCAAAGGATACGACAGGAACAATAAAACTTGGTGCTGGGCTAGTTGGTGATGCATTCTTTAAAACTGATGGTGACGCTAAAAAGGACGGACACACGATGGAAAGACGACACGACGACGAGTAAACGCGTTTCCTCGTCGTCGTGTCGTCTTTCCATCGTGTGTCCGTCCTTTTTAGCGCTACCATCAGTTTAAAAAAAAACACAGGAACAAGGCTCAGGAGGAAATCAAGCTACATACCAAGAACGGGCGGAATATCCCTATAGTCAACCAGCTCAAGGTGCTGGGCCTAGCAATGGAGAACAAAGGCACAAATGGGGAAACCATAAAGAAGTTAGACACAAAGGTAACAAAAACCATGATATTAATCAAACGAATTGCTAACAAACACCAGGGTACGAAGGAAGAAAGTATCATACGGCTGATATAATCCTTCGTAATCAGTCAGGTCACATACATAGCAGCCTTCCACAATTGGTTTGCAGCTGAAAAGACTAAAATTAACAACCTGATAAAAAAGGCATACAACCTAGCACTAAAAATTCCCTTAAGTACGAGCACGAGTTTTTTGCTAAAGTTAGGACTCCACAAAATCCGCTTCTCCGGTATAAACACTCTGGGCAACGCAAGAAGACGCTAGCTGAGCTTGGGTTGGCGTCATTTGACCACTACCGGTTTTAAAAGGGCAGAAACAAGTAGTACAACTATTGTTATAGTCATTGTCTTAACTACAATCTGTTCTAAGCCTGTTATTTTTTTAAAGAATGCATTCCTTTAGGTATCATAGGTATCACTTGTCAAAAGTTTTAGCTGGTTATTGGCATTTTCGCATTCAAGCGCCTTCTATTTTCACAACTGCTGCGTCCCGAGCGCGCAAACCAATGCTGTTATCGTTCCAATTCTAAAACCCCGAAGTTGATGCTCTCCCGAACCAAAGAGCAAATGAATGGTCTTGGGAACCCAAGAGAAACCAACGGAACGCGGCCAGACGCTCCAAAGTCTCGTCTAGTTTTAAAACTGTTATAACTGCATCCGGATCGTTAGACCGTGTAGCGGGACTGTTGTTCGTGATCTTGAAATCTCATCCGGATCGTAACCGATCGCGATCCAAGGTGTACGTGTGACAACGATATAAGATGCAAGAACGCACCGATGAGAAAACAACCACAAAATGAAGCCTAGAGATTCAAAGAAAGAACCAAGCACTCACCGCAGACACAGCACCACGCCGCAAAGTCCATCTCACCGCTGTCAGCCAGTTGTGAGGATTGGGACGTCAATCCCACCGCTCGTAACCAGTTGTCAAGATTGGAGTCGGGCATGAATTCGAAGGTAGCTGGCCCATGCCGTCGTCCAACTTATCCACGCTGAGGACGTAGTTGAAGGGAAGGAGTGCGTCTCATTGAGGACGAGGAATATGGGTTTATTTACAGTATCTACAAAAGGACCTTGCAGTTCATCAGTCTAGCACGACTGCGAGAGAAAATACACTGAGCAGCCGCACAACAGCGGTTTATAAACACTCAGTCCTCCCTCGATCCCTAGGTGAAGCAAAGGTTCGATCAGTAGACGTAGACGAGCCGCCTTTTGAGCGGGAGGACTTCCGCACCGGTTTCTCGGTCATTACCGAGGGCAGACGGACTTCGCAGAACTCGGGGCTTACGTCAGGAACGGGGCGCGGGAAGGGGCCTCCGAAGGAGTTCCCTCGGGACCTCCCTTGCTCACGGCAGACCGGGTCGGCGGTGGCGTGTTCAGTCACAAAGCCTGGTTCGTCGAACTCATCTTGGCAATCCCTCGACGCAGAGTGGCGGACGCGGCGCATTGTCCTTGGTACATAGTAGACTTAGTGACGCCGTTTGACTAGAGGATGACGGTGGCTTTCCAAGAAAAGTTGACTTCGCTGTCGCAACTGGCTGGCAAAATTTGCAGCTCAGCGGGCCGTTCTTAACAGCGTCAAGCAGCGAACCCTCGTTATCGCCCGAGCCTATGTCACACGGGCGCCGAATTGATAAATAGATTTAGCCTGTGAGCGTGGTTGTGCATAAACCACGGCAATGCGTGATAGTAACCTTGCAATAACCAACATATCATAAATTATGCCATAGCTTAAGTTCCATACCTAAAGATAGTGATTTTGCCGTCAGCTAATTTCTATTGCTAACGTTTATACTTCCTCCTGCATTAGGTTTTAGATTGCCTAGCATTTGATTGTTTCTTATTGTGGAAATGTACTCTCCTTGAAGAAAAACAAAGGTGAAGGAGCTGTTCTAATTCGCCTTGATTTACAACTGCGTTCGGCCATTACAGAGTTAAATTTGTGACCTGTGCGGTGTGTTAACATAAACGTTGCATAAGATTACACATCGCATAGGATGGCTTTAAAGACTGTTTTCTGTGGTAAATTGCGTTATTGTACTCGATGCGTTACTAAAAATGATGATACGCGTTGTATTTATTTTTATAGCAATTACTCCACTGCCTTACTAAGGCCTTGTTTTCCATAAATCCCACCACGTGCATTGCCCCTGAATAACTTTCCTATTTCTTCTTGCGTTACCATGCACCCGTGTCGTGGTTAATCTCCCGTTGTGGGCATTAGGACTACTAAATTCGTGGCTGCCGCTGGGAGGCGGTTCTCAAAAGTTCGGAGCTGCAAGACCAACTATGGGCCGTCCGGCAAGCCGAAGATGCCACCCGAGTCCAAGGACTTCGAGCCGGCATACCTGAGGCCACCGCAGTCGAAACTGTCTTAGGGTTCTTTTTAACAAAGTTGATTTTCTCCTTCATCTTCCTCCGGTTTTATTTTAACCACACGTAATTCGTGAAAGTGTACCCCGTGCACTGCACACAGGCATTTCTCCCCTCGCTCGATTTTTTTTAATTTAGCCCCTATCGAAATGCGGCCGCCGCAGCTGGGATTTTACCCTGCGATGTCGGGCTTAGCAGCGCAACGCGAAAGCCACCACGCCACCACGGCAAATACCCTGTTGTGGGTGCGTGGAGATGTTTCGAATAATCATCAGCAGCAGAAGCGCCGCTCGCGAGTTTCGCGTGCGGCCCGTGGCATGCGGACGTCCGATTCGGTCCTCGTCCCAAGTGGAAGGCCAGGAAAGGCGCCATGGCTGCGATCAACATAGTGGCTCTGCTGTTCATAATCATGTACTACGTCGCAGTCGTTATCGTGGGTGTCTGGGGACGCCGCATGGGGCCCCTGACGCAGAGCCACTCGATCGGCCCGCATGGGTCCCGCATATCCAGGCGGAAGATTGATGATGACGACGATGACTTCCTGCTCAGGCTGTTCGTTGCCAATCGGGAGTTGCCGCGGCTGCTCGGCGTCGCCTCTATGATCGGTGAGTGAAATGTCCATAGCGCATGTTAATGGCCTCCGAGATTGCGCACGCTTGTCTTCGCGTGCAAATGTCGGAGGCTTTGAGTGAGAAGAGATCTTTAGTTGCTTCGGGTTATATTCTTGCCCGTGCTTACGTATCCTACGTATTGCGATATCAATTATATGAACACTCCAGGCTCATTTCTACCATCGGCGTCGCATGAGGTTCTGTAGAAAGTCCAAGGGCGTTAAAATCGTCGCACCGCGCCGTAAGCTGTACGTGAGAGTGAAAGCGTGGTAGGGTGAGCCGGCTATTGTGGCTCGATCTTGCGCTCGGAACGGAGGAAGGCGGGGTAGCGCGCCGTCTTCCGTCGCCCACAAGGCTCCGAGGGGAGGGAACGCGCGTTCTACTCCAGGCGGCTCGGACGGCCGCGCGCTCTCTCCCGGGTCGCTGCATCATGAAAGCCATCAGCGACAGAAGAGAGTACGCCGTGCACTGTGTTTTGGGGAATTGGTTCGCGTTGTTGCGAGAGGCAGCGAGAACGTCAATTCGCTCGCTGCTGCTGCCGCACTTCCTCACTCCACCGTTCTGACAGAGAATTTCCGCGTTCATCAAACGAGATGTATTCATATTTGCTAGTGCGCGCGTGATATCGTGCTCGTTAACTTAATTTGCATACTAAATAACTAATTAGTCTACAATTAGGTATAATTAGTCTACATGTTTATGCGGCCGATAAGACTAATAATTTTGCTTCACTAACTTCCTGTGCATCACTAATATTCTGTTCACCAATTTGCTATCACAACCGATTCTTCGTCTTTCCGGCAAAACTGCGAATTTCTTTATTGCGATAACAAGTACAAGGGCACTACAGGCACACTTCTGCCATTGGTGTAACCGTCGCCGTCACCATGAGGTTCCGTATAGAGTCCAAGGGCGATAAAACCGTATCTGCGCGCCTTATGCAGTACGTACAGGTGAAAGCGTGCGAGGTTGAGCCGGAGGATGTGGCTTCACCTCGCTTGTGCGAGCGAGAAGGCGGGCCTCTCCTGTCGCGCTCGAGGCATGGCGGTGAGGCAAGGGAGGGGGGGGGGGGGACTTTAAGGGCCTTCTCAGGCGGCTGCTGCTTACTACGCGGCCGTGTGGGCGCCGTATCTTGAAAGCTATCTGCGACTTCGCCAAAGTGCGCGCCCGCGCGGGCTTCGTCTTCAAAGCAATCTGCGATGTTTGCAGAGTGGGTGTAGTGCAGGTAGCTTCGTATGCGCTGTGCTTTAGACTTTTCGTTCGCATTGAGGCGAGAGTTGCACGAAAGTCAATTCCTCACTTCAGCATGTTGACAGCAAGTTTCCACGCTCACCGAGTGAGATGCATTTATGTTTACCTGTGTGCGCGTGACATCGTGCTTGCTAATTTAGTTAAAGCACCTTGGCGGGCTAGTTCGTTTGAATCCATTATAGAATGTAAGAGCGAGTGAACGAGCTCGTAGAAATAAACAGACAGAGAGAGAGAGAGAGCGCTGTCTCTGTGTGTCTGTTTCTTTCTACGTCCTCGTTCTGTAGCGCTTAGAAATTGTATCATTGTTAATTTAATTTGTAAGTGGATGTTTACAAGCTTATATGGCCCATAAAACTACTATACTTGCTTCGTATAACTATCCAATAATTTGTTATCGCAATCGATGCCTTGCCTTTCGGGCGACACTGCTACTTTTTTCATGAAGTTATTTTCCTTTCGACAACATCAGCTTTTATTTCCCACAAAATGTAAATTTTACTTCACGGAAGCCATTCATTATACAAACCAATAAAATTCCATCGTTTCTCAATAGAGAGACATAACACAATGTGAAGGGCAAAGCACGCTTTACAAGTGAAACGTACAGAATTGCTACGTATATAAATTTCGAAGTTTGCTAACCATGTGTACCTATAATTTGGAAATTGGCTAATCGTGTATGCTCGTTTGTAGGTCGTGTTTGCATGTGTGCATGCGTGTGTGTGCCTGCGTACGTGTGCATATGTGTGTGTACGTGTGCGCGCGTCTATGTCCATCTGCACATTGCGTGCAAAATTACTTAAGAGGGTGATGTATAGCTAAAAAAAAATGGCTGGTGGATTAACCTAAATAGCTGTTTCATTAAGCTATTCAGCAGGCTGTGCTCTTCAAGTACGTAGTTTCTACCTACTCCTTCTTTGTTGCTGTTCAAACTTTTCATCAAAGCTTTTTATCGCCATAGCAATTATATGGACACTCCAGGCGCATTTTTGCCCTCGTCTTCGCCGTTGTCATGGTGTTCCGTATAAGGTGCAAAGGCGAAAACACCGTCGCCGCGCGCAGTATGTGCGAGTGAACGCGTGCGAGTGTGAGCCGACGCTGGCTCAATCTCGCGTGCCTAAATTAGGGAGGGGTCGTTGTACTGTTGCACTTCCAAGGGTTGACTATACGGGATAGTTGGTTCTGTTATCAAAGGAACAGCGCTTCAAAACGGGACACAAAGGAGGAACCACACACAGACTGCGCTAACAACTGCGTGTTTATTATGTTGCTTGACCTTTTATACAGAGCAGTAAAAGGCAGTGCCAACAAGGCATTGCACTGAGTGCGAGATCTTTACCATTTCTTCTTCTTCCCTTTTTGACCAAGGTGTGCCTTCTTATCGTGGTCTTGTTGGAACTGCCTTTTACTGCTCCGTATAAGAGGCTCCGCAATATAACAAACACGCAGTTAGTCCACGCAGTGTGTGTGTGCGTTCCCTCCTTTGTCTTCCGTCTTGAAGCTCTGTTCTTTTTGTGTGGTACTTCAGCAGCAACTGCGCTGGCGCGGCCGCGCACGGTTGCGGGGCTTTATCTTGAAAGCCATCTGCTTTGGGGGCAGAGTTTAGGTAAGTCGACGGCTCTTAGCTTTGCGTGTGCTGTGTTCTTGAAGCTCAATTCGCGTTGAAGCAATAGACAGCGTCAAAGCACTTCGCTCGCTGCAGCTGCCCCGATTCCTCCCACCAGCCTTTTGACGGCGAGTGTCCGCGGTTATCGAGTGTGATTGCTGCCTGCATCGCAATCGATGCATAGCCTTTCGGGCGAAGCTGCGACTCTTTCATGGAGCTGAAGATACGATGTAGGGTTACCGGTAAAGCTACCTATCAGCTTGGCAAGAGTCTCCGAGGATGCGCGAAGAAGCATCAGTGCCCTTTTGTGAACTGTGCACAAGGTGTCGTTCATCGCTTCCCATTTTCGTGCGGCAAAGTGTGCACAAGGCAGATCGGTAGATGCCTAAATGACAGATTAAGGGAGGATAGGCGAAAATTGAACTGTTATCGAGCCGGGCATGTTTCAGTGCGTTGTGACGAATTCGGTTGTGAACCAATTTTTAAGGATTGTTCCGTTGTGTATAGAAATACAGCTAATGATACGCGGGAAATCGTCGAAGCAAGCACGATTGCAAAACAATGTGCTAAATATGTCGGCACCCCATAGATTACTCAGAGCAGAAGGTAACTTGCTTATCTGGAAAAGGCTGGTTTGCACGTATGGGGATTTCTACTTCGTATTCGTTTTGTCGGTCTAAGTACAATGCTCTTCTGCAATAAAATCAGACGACAGTTATAACGCACGATCTGTCGTATTTCTTGTCCATGTCGGTTGAACGGTATGACCTCAATTACTGGCTTGAACGAACAATGGCGTCTGAAAGTGCGCGCGCTGACAGGTTTTGCTGCGACCGTCCCATTCGGCACGCTCCTCAGCAACAAAGCGTAATCCGGTGAGCGTGCTTGGGGGCCCGGAGGTGGCGCTGCTATAGTCAGGAATGACGCATGTGTGGGCTACAGCAAAAATCAGGATAAAATTCAGCACATCATTACGAAATGCGAAGAGATTCAACTTGTGAGACCCGTAGGTAACGTACACCTTAAAGAACCGCTTTGATTTAAAGCGGACGGAAGCATCAACCGGTCAGCAGTCGAGATAAGCAAGATACGTTTAGACTATTAGTGAAAAAAAAAAGAAACAGGGAAAAGATTGGTACGACCGGATCCGCTACAGGCATACGTAGTTATACAGTGTGCGATGAAGTGAAAGAAAGATTAAGGAGATGTGCACAAAAATGCTAGAATGAAAAGTCTATATGGCATACCTCCATGGCTAAATGAAGCAGGCTAGGTGACAATTGTCACAGCCCCGTTTCGAAGAGGATGCCAGTAAATCATCATCACCGTTATCATCTGAGAGTGGTACAATCAGGACTCGATGGAAGTCAAAGGTCAGTGGCACGCCCACGGGAAGACTACAAGTGAAGCTGTA
The DNA here is from genome assembly GCF_023375885.2 of Dermacentor andersoni. Taxonomy (NCBI): domain Eukaryota; kingdom Metazoa; phylum Arthropoda; class Arachnida; order Ixodida; family Ixodidae; genus Dermacentor; species Dermacentor andersoni. Next base: position 65,053,031 of record NC_092816.1, on the reverse strand, counting down.
CATGGTGATATAGGCTGGAAAAGTTTTGAATTGAGGAAAGCTCAGAGTGAAATTGATTTCGAAGAACTGCTGAGGAATATGAATGAAAGTAAATGGGTGGCAAGGCAGTATTCAAGTATTCGTTAGAAAAAATATTGACCCACGGTGGAGCAAAAGAACAAGGAAGCTTGCCAGCAAGTACGCGACCGGTATAGACCAGAAGTTGTAGCAGCTGTAGGTGGCGCCATGTTTTTGTTATGACGACGATGGTGACGGGGCTGCCGGAACAGCCTGGTTATCACTCGTCTGCAGTTGCTGGTTCTGAAGCGGTGCAGCCGTCTTGTTGGTTCTGAGTGCCAGTAATTATTGTACTCTTTAACGCGGCAACGACCCGCAACGGTGGTTTAGCGTCTAAGGTGTTGCCCAGCTAAGGACGAGGTCGCTGGATCGAATCCCGGCCACGGCGGCCGCATTTCGATGGGGGTGAACTCCAAAAACGGCCGCGTCCGGCGCATTGCAGGCATGTTAAAGATATCCTGGTGGTCAAAATTAATCCCGATTCCCTCACTACTGCGTGCCTCATAATCAAATTCTGGTTTTGGCTCCTAGAAGGTCAGAATTAATTAGTTCATTAATGGGACAACATTTCAGATCACAGAAATGTACCACGGAGATAATGCAGCGAGAGCACCCTGCGACAGCATCTCCTTCAACAGAGCTTCAACATCGTCTGCTTCACAAAAGTTGCAACGTCGTGGTTGCAACGCCCAAGGTTTTCTTTCGCCGAGATATGTATTACTAAACGCATAATTTCGAGGGCTTTAGATACCGTATGAAATATACTAGGCGACATCTAGTACGCTTTACATTTTTATTTAGATGTCGGAGCACAGGATATAAAAAAGGAATATCATTTGTGCCGCGCGCTGCCGCCACACATTGTGCTGCATTTTACTTTATCTTTTCATCTCGATCGAAGTGTGCTCTCAGCATACTGCTATTGGTATGAGTACAATGAAGCTACGATGTTTTGCACACTGCACGCAGTCGCACGTAAAGCTCTAAATCTTACGTGCTTACGCAAGACTTTGACACGAAACAAGTATGAGCAGCGTTTCGCACCGACAACGGAGGCACTGGCCGTTAACCACTGGTCTGCTAGCCATCTAGTGGGCCAGTGCAGTGTGCGTGAGATCGAAGCATTACTTCTCATGTCGCGTGTGCAGCCAGCTTCACGCACTTAATTATTTTCTCCCTCGCAGTGAATAGTGAACACACAATAACTTGCGTATCCACGTGGGACGTTGCTGAAGAGGACACCATCTCCGTTGAGAACGACTGAACATGCTTCTCGTGTAGCTGAGTGTGAGAATCGCACAATTATACTAGTTCAAGCACTCATGCGTTGAGCAAGAGAAAGAAAAAGAAACGAAGTGAGCCACTGACGCGTGTTCAGACCTGTTTCTGTGCGCGCGCGAGTCGTATGCTGCTCTCTCTCTCTCTCTCTCTCTCTCTTCGCGGGCACGTGTACCCGAGTGCGGTTCGCTCATGTATACACGAATAACACACAGGACACAGAATCCCTCAAAGTCCGCGCAGTCTTGTTCATTTACCACGAGGGAACGATTGCTGCGCAAGTTGGGAAGTCGACACACGCAGCCGAATGCTTCCTGCGTACTTTTCTTTCGCACCCATGACGCAGGGTTGACCTCCGTGGGCTTACTGCCCGGGAGGCGAACTGAGCAGGTCCATAATAAGGACGCCGAAAGGTCGCAAACGGCAGTGTCATGTTGTTATCGTAGGCCCACCGCTCAGGGAGGCACGACGCACCCTATATCGCGTAGTTTCGGAACACACAACGAATACTCACCCGAGCAAGCCTCCTGGGCGCGAGCTCCTTTACTCTTTAAGGCCATTATCCTATGGCGCCTATGAAGCAGCGAATACACTCCTCACAAGCACAAGCTTCTTGTCTATCTGCGAACGTAAATCGCAGGGTTGTTGCTTCCTCTTACGCTGGTTGTTGGTGCAGCCAACGATGGCACAGTGCCCACCCGGGCAAATAACTTTTGTAAGTCCCGCTCAGCAAATGTGGCAAAAGCACGTCTAGAGAAACTAGTTCAGCAGGAGCCGGCAGCACGAGCGTATAGAAGGTAGCAACACACACCGAAAGTGCGGCCATATTCTCCCGTCTCCCGCAGTCAGAGTTTCATAAAATAATTACTAGAGGGAACTCTGGCGCTAGTGTCTACGGGAGCTAAAGGCGGGGCGGTTCAGCCAGCATGGGAATGAAGCGTAGTACATCGATTTGCCTAAACGTCGTTCTTCTAGCTTCAAAGGGCTCCGTGACTTTATAAATTCATTATTTTCAAGAAAGTACTCTGTGATAAATAAATACCATTAGTGAAATTGTCCCACGGGAGGATTCAAACGCAAGATCTATATTTAAATGATTGCGCCACGGACGCATGCATCTACAAGGGGCATAGAACACCCTTATCAATGTTTCGTTGGAAAGCCGGCGCGTTCATATGCTTGACGCATTTCGATTTGGCCCCCTCGACAAGCTGAACCGCTGCAATTCGTAGCGATTGTGCGTGCTCCCAGAGTATTCTGCACTTGCAAAAGTGTAGATGGCTCTGTAATTTAGAACAATGAAAGGAGATAAAGCGTAATAAACGAAGCTACAAGAACGTCTCAATCAACAAGTACGAAGATAAGACAAATCCATGTATCCCCATGGCGGCGGAATGATTTCAGCGACGGAGTTACCTCTAGTAAGTATTGTAGAAAACTCTTATGGCCGCAGTCACCGCAGCCCACACCAAAAGGGAGAACCTTGTGTCGAGAGTAGCTGGGCGGCTGACACTCGCGTTAGGATGCTATAAAATATCTGATCTATTCACGACTTAAAACAAATGCTCGCCCCCTAGAGGCCGCGCCAAGAACCAGCCGATGTAGGTTCAGCCGCAGTTTCTGAAATTACAGCGTGCGCTGCAATGTTGTCTCCTATAGAGTTGCCGTATAGGCTCCCTATACAGTAACTCCAGCCTCGCAGTTCTCAAATTACCAAGGTGCCTCTCTGCACAATGCTCCCCCTCCCCCCCCCCCCCCCCCCAAAAAAAGAAGAATGTCGAAAGAATTTTGCTGTGCGCAATTATGGGAGTTCACTGCGGCGGGAAAACAAGCAATTAATCATTTCATCGTTATCCGAAAGCAGAAGACGACGCTAAATGGAGAGCGACATAGATAAGAAACATGAGCATTTTGAAAAAGGTGACCGAAACCATGGTGGTTTGTTTCGAAACACTTCATTTGGGACGTCTTTTTTAATGCTAGCGAGTACACCATTGTTTCCTTTTTATATATATTAAATACGTTGATGGCATTTCAAATCGCCGAGTGTAGTTAGTGATTAGTGATGTACGCTTAAAACTTCATTTGGTTTGGATAGCTTATTTTTCTGCTTCCCACGAGAGGCGAAGCATTCATGGGGTTAGGAAATTATTAAACAGCTATACCATGTAAGGCTAGTCGTTTGATAAGCTGCATAAATTGCTGTAAAAAAATTGGCTAACTAACTAAATTAACAAGCCTTCACGTCCGCACAGGCAAACTGGAGCACACCTAATTCGATGGCCGCGGACACTCGCTGTGTCAGTATGCTAGCGTTATAAGGACCAGCAGCAGAGGCGAGCGAATTGCCCTTCTTGATGTCTCTCGTTTCTATGCGAACCTGGCGCGCGAGATATCTTCTACCCTTCTACCTTGGCATACATATGCTAAAATACTTGCGGAACCTCACGGCAACGCCGACGGCGAAAATTCACTGGGACCGTCCCTATAACTGCTTTCACAATAAGAATAATTGGTGAATCTCTTCTATTAGGTACCTGAGCATTGTGACTTCTTATGCAAATTATTTGTGCCTTTACAGAAATCTACCTGAGGATGCGAAACAGAGGCGACACAAGGAGATTTAAAGAATGCAAGAAAAAAATTAGAATGAAAAAGTGGGGACATATATCCAGTGCACTATATTTTGTAAAGTTTTTCTTCGTTGGCTAGAACGTTTCCGATAGGTGTCAGCCTGTTGCTAATTAGCATCCTTGCTCTCACAGCAACCTGGGTTGGAGGCGGCTATCTGAACGGCACCGCCGAGGCAGTCTACAAGTACGGCATCGTCAACTGCCAAGCTCCGCTTGGCTACGCGATGAGCCTGATTCTTGGCAAGTTTATGACGGTCATCCTGCTCCTGTGAATAGAGGACATGCCGCACAGCTGCAGTAATGTTGTAATGTATGCGAAACAATCGCACAGCGGAGTAAGCAGGGTCGTAGGGAACGTCCACCATCCAGAGGCACTAGGGTTCAAATTTGATGGGAATGTTGACTTGTCAGTGGTTGAGACTAGCAAGATACGTTTGGAGTACTGGTGGGAAAAAAGAAAGGCAGAGAAGAGATGGAACGCCTATAGGTAAGTTTACAATATGAATATAGAGGTTTTAATGAATAGAAAGTGAGATGTCTAGTGAAACTTGATCAGCTCAGTCATGCTCGGGGGCTATTTGTCGCCGGCCCATTTATCGGGGACTCCATTAGAAGTCATGATCACCACCACCACCATATGCGCTTTAAGCATGCGAAGCCACCACCTCGTTCTACGCAAGCTTTCGTTCTTCATTACATAATCACTGAGCACAAACGGACCTTTTAGGAAAAATTAAATGGGGTTTTACGTGCCAAAACCACTTTCTGATTATGCGGCACGCCGTAGTGGGGGACTCCGGAAGTTTTGGCCACCTAGGGTTCTTTAACGTGCACGTAAATCTAAGTACACGGGTGTTTTCGCATTTCGCCCCCATCTAAATACGGCCGCCATGGCCGGAATTTAATTCCGCGACCTCGACTTTTTAGGAAGAACACCAGGATGGAGTGCTCCATGTTATAAAAAAAATTTACCGACGATTGCGATACTCCCTAATGCGAAATTTGAGCGCAGCTCTATACGTGTTTTCATTTCGCGCGTCAATATTTCCTATTATTATATGGGTACACGGTTAATATTAGAAAGAGAACGCTGTGAGTAGCGTAGCTGGCATGGACAATCTGTCTCGTGCGGCGCATTGCAAACGGAGCCAAGTTAGTCACGACCAAGGCGGTTTTACAAAATTTATTGAGTGACAACTCCCGCCGATTCTTACCAGCAGAGGTTAAGCCAGCGCGTACCCTGACTTCATCGTTAAAGACGTGCTGAACTAGGCGGAGAATAGTAGCAGTGCAGCTGCTGTTGCTCTGTGATAAGTTCTGGAGTGATTGAAAAATAAAAGCTTGTTGTTTGGGCTAGACTATTGCCATTGGCTTAGTCATCATATCGCGATCTCCCATAACTAGTTGTCAAGACGTTCAATTTTGATCCTAAAGCGAGTCGCACAGACAGACATCAAGAATCATCTGCATGGCAAAATTGGCCGTTTCAAAACCGCTGAAAGCGAAAAGGAAACGCTTCCTCTACTCCGCCACATCCTAACGTTAATCGATTCCCTTAGTAATATGGCAGCGACCGGCTTCAATTTCATGGCACCATCTCCACTCCAGAATTATTTTAAAGCGAAAGCTTTACTACGCCAGCCAGCGAGCCATTTTGGCTCGTCGGGCCGTACGCCGTATGCAGGCAGCCGTATGCCGTATGCCATATGCCGAAGCCGACAAACGACCTTGAGCCGCCGTTGCCAAGCAACGCCGTAGCCGCGCTACAACAGATGGCGCCGCTGCCGTCGCCGCTCGCTCCGCCAGATGTGCTCCGCTGGGGTAGGGGGAGAGGAGGTGTCGCTTCGCGGGGTGTGTATATATATATATATATGTGTGTGTGTGCTTCGCCTCAGTTTATTAAGTCGTTATGGAGAGCGCGAAAGGGACGCAACAACGCCAGAACGAAGCGAGGAAGAGGCAACGCGCTCAAGAGACGCCCGAAGAACGCGCCCCACGACTAGAGAAGCGTCGTAACGAAGATGCGGCTAGAAGTCGTGCCACGTCCCGGAGTGACTTTTCACCTGCGGAAGACCGCTTTTGCAGCTCTTGCTTTCGCAATTCAACTAGGGTTAACCAGAGCTAATTTAACTAGAGTTAACCACAGGCAATTATTTTAAACCTCCTTGGTCACGACTGCCTCGCTAATCGGCAGATCGCGAGAAGCAGTGGTTGAGTGACGCGTGGGCGTGATTAACCGCAGTCGCCGCAGATAGACCTCTGCTCATGTAGCGCTTTCTTTCCACACACACGAAGCGTGCTACTCTGGCACCATATCGTAGCCATTGTAGACGCACCGCCCGTCTTGCGCGGCACTACGCTTCTCTTCTCACGCCTCTGTTCCACCAACAACTAGAGCTGCCCTTGATAGCGGTGAAATCGTGCCACCAGTGTCATCGGCAACAACAGGCAAGGGAGCATCACATCTAGACTTATTCGTAGCCACTTGCCATCGCCCCTTGCCGGAGCAGTGATCCCCGTCACCCACGCTGGTACCGCGGACTGACCTCAGCAGCTGACGCCGCGGACGAACGTAGCTATCCCCATCTCATGCCGCTCTGGCCCCTCCTCCGAAGCGCAGATGAGATCGCCCACGCGGCAGCGGATGACGTGGCCGCCGGCAACTCAGCGCATGCCTGGAACGTTTCCCCTCCACTCCTCCTCCATTTTCGACCTCAAACATTCACAGTAACCTCCTACTCCACTTTCCTCCTTTGCGTTATCTTCTTTGATCTCCTGTTGTGCTCCACGTTCGCTTTCATCTTTTGTTGGGCTCGTACGCTCGGTTACGAGGTACAACGCAGAGGCACGCCTATGACAGGACCTTTCTAGGCGCCATTTCCAACTTGGTTTCGGCAATGTCCTCGGTGAACTAAACAAGAATTTTAGTTTATATTTGACGAAAATAAAGGGCACGTTGTGGGTAATAGGTAGGAAAGCTTCAAAGACAGTGGACTAATTACGCCATTTGCAGTAAATCACGCATGGAAGTTGTCCGGAGCTTTACGAATGTGTTTTGCGAACAAAGAATTCATCCAGTTGCCCTGGAAGAACTGTGAACTCAACAGGTATCAAGTGCAGCGGCAATTGATTGGGGGGAGGGGAACAGGGAGGGAGGATACCATTATAAACGTTAGGCTGAAGTAACATGGGTGTCACCGAATTACTTATTTTTTTCAATTCCCATCAAGAAGTGCTCCAAATCATTACATCCGGGCAAGTTTTCCGACGGAACAGTAATATATATACGGGCAACCTTTTAAAGTATGCGACATAATTACAAGAAGCTGAAACTTATTGCAACTGTTATAAAGAAACACCTTCGCTGGAAATCTGTTTGTAATTCTTCAAGGTCGCATACATCTGCGGTCTTTTTTACAGCGAAGCTGTTAGCCTCTAGTTGGTCAGTATTTTTCGTGTCATCATCCATGGGCAAAAATGTCGGCCGATCCACGAGGTAGTGCGATACCGAGCCGACCCGCGGAGGAGGTGTAGCAGGCATCAGGCACTCGGCAAGGTAAAGCGAAAAGTGTATACATTCTTTGCATCACGCATACAACATACAGAATGGCATTCGTTCCAATAATGAACGAGCACAAAATAAGTATCCGAACCACATTAGAGAGTTTTAGAATAGGGGCCCCAAACGTTTTGGGGCCGCAATGAAATAGCATGGAAGCCACTGCGCATGATCGAGACGCAAACTGTGTTTGGGTGTTGCGCTGGGAACGCTATTCCACTGATTTAGCGTGATACCAAATAGCGGTCCCAAAAGCTTTGCGTCAGCAAACATGGCGGCACCCATCGAAGCGATGGCTCCAACCTAGCACTAGACTGGGTTCGATTCGTGGTAACGCGTGAAGTTCGCAAGCTAGGAGGAGTGACTGCGGTTATCGCTTTCTCTTAACTAGCATGTGTTATGAAGATTGATTGATTAGACGCCGCTGATTGCGAATTCGATTGTGGATCTTATGGTTCGTAGGCCTAACACGGCTAAGCTTGGCTGGTGAAGGCACGTAAAGTTGGTTTGCTCAAAACTAAGCGCAACTAATTGTTTGCTGCTTACAGAATAACCTCTAAATTGTAAGTAAACGCGAACACACGCAAGTCAGAATTACTATTCCTATCATAAAATCTTATATTTTATTTAATTATTTCGAAAAGCTTTTCCTTGACACCGTAGTGACACTGTCAACGCAAGACGTTATCCGCAAACGTAAAACTCTATCCCAAAACTTTTCACTCCTGCGTGCCCCAACGCTAACACCCGCAAAGCTCTTTGGGGCCCCAAACTATTGGGGCCCCTATTCTAAAGCTCTCTGTTATTGATAAGGCGCTCCTGATAACAATGCGAAATACGTAGCGCTCCCCACACACGTTTCACGGTAGAGATTACTGCTGCGCAAGCGGCCACAGCGACAGCAGCTTGAGACGTGGGGAGGGACGTAACTGGACTTTGGTACATACAAGAACAAACCTAGCAACTGGTTTCATTGTTGTAGCATTGTAGCAGCGTCAGTATGAGGAGAGGCAGAGGGAAAAACGGCAATACGACCAACGGCGGCGTGCTGTCAAAATTACCAATACTCCCGTTATTACCATTACTACCATTATTCTAAACCAATAAAGCACTGCATACCCGCCTCAGCAGTTCTAGTGGTGGTTTTCAACAGCTTCGCTGTACATCCACTTTCGCAATGCCGGGATGGCAATTCAATTTGTTTCTTGTGAATATTGCAACTAATTTATCTGGATTGTACTTCATTGCGTATAACCTCGACACATACTATTACCTAAACTAGCGATAAATTTACGCTGAAGACTTAACCACCGCGTACGTTATAATGTAATTATTATAACTGTTTGTAGCAAATGTGCATTATTTATGTGCGCTGCACTGCTTCTACTGGGCGGAATCAGATCTCTGTCAGGCACTCACCTCCTCTCGTTACTGCATCTTGCCGTTTTATGCAGTTGCAATAAATGCTAATTCAAATAATTGTTCGGGCCCCATGGTTCACCACGTGTGATAAATAGATCTATGTCTGTCAAATATAAATATAACTGAGTGAAGCATTACCAGCCAATTTCACTTGTAATAATCATTCGCAACACACACACACACACACACACACACACACACACACACACACACACACACACACACACACACACACACACACACACACACACACACACACACACACACACACACACACACACACACACACACACACACACACACACACACACACACACACACACACACACACACACACGCACGCGCACGCACACGCACACGCACACGCGCACACACACACGCGCACACACACGCGCACACACACACACACACACACATATATATATATATATATATATATATATATATATATATATATATAAATTGACACGTGTGCTTATCTTTATCGGCCGACCACGTTTCGCCGCTTAACAACTGTAATCGCACAGCGAGGGACGCGCCTGCATGTATCCGACGTTTCTGGAAAGTTATCGATGCTTCTACCCGGCTGTCTGTTGTCGCCCAACCTTGTGTCATCTGATTTCATCGCGTGACTCGAATGTTGTAGAACTTTGTGGAAGGCATGCGGGTCCCAACGATTAGTCTGAAACATTCGACGACTGTTGTATAAAAGCCGACGCGCTTGACCCGCTGATCAGATTTTCGACGATCGCCGAGCGTGTTCTCCGCTATCGTTGTGCTATAAGTGTAGCCTGTTTTGTGGGCACAGGTTCGCCCAATAAAAGTTTGTTTTGTCGTTCACAGTATTGCTACTGTGTTATTCAACGTCACCACCACGTGACAATATATATATGAGAGAGAGAGAGGACAGATATCGTTTGCGGTTTGTCCCCCCCTCCCACACACACACACGTGAAATAGTTGGTACGCCACTGTGTCCAGTTTGAGAATATGTGCCGTATAGACCAGAATGTGTTACCTTGTGTGAGCATGCGGTGTGTTCACGATTCCAGCGACTTCCTCTCTTTGTCTGCGCAGGCGGCACTTTCTTCGCTACCAAGATGCGGCTGACAGATTCGCTGACGATGCTGGACCCGTTCCAGACGCACTACGGCCGCTGGTCGGGGCTGATGTTCTGCGTGCCGGCCGTGCTGGGCGAGATATTCTGGACGGCCGCCATACTAGCGGCTCTGGGCAAGTGCTGCGCGCAGTCGTCGTGGCGATTTAACGACTGTGGCATACCGCTGTTGAGAGAGTAGGGGATTGCAGCTTAACTTATTGGAATTACAAAAAAGTTGACCCGGCATCCCGACCCTGCGAAAGTGGAAGGCCAGCGGAGCTGTTGGAAAACCACTCAAATGCCGTTGATGGGGATATGAAATGTTTTATTGTTCTGCCGAGACTTAGCATTGCACCGTTGTTGAGCATTACGACTTTGCACTTTCAGACGCTCATCGTATTCACGCTGCTCTTCCGGAGTCCTAACTTTGCGCGGTCTACCCATAGAGGTCTCGCAATGAACTGAATGAGTTGGCATAGGCTAGATTAGTCATTGATGCGTATGCTGCTGTTGCCCCTTTCCCGCTGGAGCAGCTTATGCAACCGTAATCTTTACCGGGAAACACACGCGGGGAGAAGGAACGTGCCCCACGTTGTTCACACATGCCCTATCATCTAACATGCGGTTTTCACGCTTGTTTTGCGATTTTCTTGGTTGAAATGAATATTGAGCTGTATGTTGTATGCCTGATTCCAAAGGATATATATCCACTTTTTTTCAGTGCATTTTTTTGTTTTGCTGACAGACACGAAAGATCCCGACGAATAGAAGGTTAACAGCTACGCTGTAAAAAAAAAAAAAGGCAGTTTTGCCAAAGCGACGGAGCACTGACAGCGAGCATGTAGTGTAGCGTGGAGCTCGAGCTCTTCAGACGAAATGTTTCCAATGTTGCCGCTATATTGCACACCTGGCCAGTGCAATCCGAGCGGCAAACACAACCAAACACCGCCAGCAGCGCTGCAAGCGGCCCATCGGTATGGCGCACGAGATGAGGGCGACCGGAAACCGTAGGCGTTTGTTAGGGCCCAGTGAAGGTATTAGAGCGTCTATCGTGACTGTGCCGCCTGCTCAGACCTGGCTGATGCACAGGTGCTCAGCAGGAACGTCAGTGTGCGTGCGCACAGCAGCCACGCCAGCGGCGGAAGGCAAAACGTTGCCCTGGCTTCTTTGTCGAGTCAGATTGAACGGGCCTTGCCGACGCGCCCACATGACATCGTCGTTCCTGCAGCGAAATGGACTGCGCGTCTGTCCAGGCCTTTCCAACGCGCTTATCAGACAAGGCATCAGCCTTCTCGCCTTAAGTACTCGCCTTCGCATGACTTGATCGCGCACGCGCAGCACATCACGTGATCTCCGACACCCGTTGCATTGCCGCGCGTGCGTGCACCGTCGGTGCTGCATCGCTGCGGCGGCGGCGGCGACGGCGCCAACAGTGTGAACCACGCCTCGAATGTCTGGTATAATCGCTATAGCAATAAAATGTTCAAACAACCAAAAATATATGGTAAACTTGTGTGACTATGCAAAATCATTGCTCATTCATTTTTCAGTGAAACTGGTACTTTCGACGGGCGGCATTAAAAATTGTAGTTGCCTGTAACTAAACCATGCGTTTTAAAACATTGCCGGCACATAACTCAATTGTTTTAAACGTTACCTGTACATAACGCTTTCGAGTATTTCTTTACCAAATCTCTAGCAAAGGTTGTAATTAAATACCACCCTTTGAACTGTATATTTGCCGACACATCACCCATAACCTGCCCTCAATTTCCACGTAAGATAAACAAGGTGACTAGTTAAGCTCACCAAGCGCAGCGCGGGCGCATCGTTATAATTCGTGAAAATATGGAGGAAATTTGCGTACACATTACTCTCGGCATGTCATCTATTTGCAGTATCTACTACTGGACTACAAGCAGGCGCTGCCGGAGGTCTGCATGGCAGGCTTAAAGTGCCGTTGGCTTCATTGGGCTCATCATAATCACTACTTTCTCATTGTGTACGCAAAGGCACACTAATATCAATCAATCAATGAATAAATTGATCAATCGATCAATTTATTGATCTGAAGCCTGAAATTTGTCTTGCACTCTCTACGTCCTTTGTAACGCTAACGTATGAGCGCACTTCGATGCAATAGAAAACGAGTGTTGCAGACAGATATTCATGCGTCTTGGCGTGCAGGCGACACGGCGAACGTGATCATCAAGGTTGACTCTCGGTACTTCATCATCATCTCCGCGTCGGTAATCTTCTTCTACACCTCTCTGGGTGGTCTCTTCGCGGTCACGTACACGGACGGCCTCCAGCTCGCCACCACTGCCATACTGCTGGTGAGTCGTTGCGGGTGGTATACGAGAACGCCAGCGGCAGACCATGCAGAAAAGCGTCGCTACAAGTGCATGGTAATTGTCTGGATGCATTAAAAAAAATACCGAAACACAGCCATCAAGTATCCAATATCAAACACGGCGATCCCGTTGGCGCCACCATGTTTGATCGCGCGGTAGAGAAGTCCATTGGTTGCCTCAGGTTGCTCCGTTGCCTTCGCGTTTACAATGGATGCGCATGGCCCCCGTATGGCTCAGCAAACCCCTGTTTAGGCAGATATTGTAGACGGTGAGCGGGTGGACGAGATGAACTTCTACCGCAGCTTTACGTGAAGAGGATATGAAAGTGCTTTCTTAGCTCATTACGCCTTGTCGAAACGTTTCGAGCAGCGTACACAGTGCTTCAGTGCTTCTACTAGAAGCAAGGCTGGAAATATATTCCGAAATGTCCGAACTGAATTAAATCAGTATTACAGTGTCTCTCGTTCTTCATTTTTTTATTTGCCATTCACTCTGAAGTAACGGCTTGTCATGTTTCTGACTCAGTAACGTTCCTCGCTGCAGTTGGTATCTGATTGGAGCGTGCATCATCTGTTGCGGTAGATTTGTTCTTGCCGCCCACAATTAAGGCTTTCAACGTAGATATTCGGTACACTGTAATAGCCTGTAGCAAAGACGCGTTATCGCTAGTCCCTCGCTTACACCTTTGGAAGATTCAGAGACGCCAAGCTTCGAACATCCTGTGCTCTCGGTGTAGTCGTCACCATTCACTTATCCAACCATCTACTCATCACGGCGGCCGCATTTCGGTGGGGGCGAAATGCAAAAACACCCGTGTACTTAGATTTAGGTGCACGTTAATGAACCCCAGATGGTCGAAATTTCCGGAGTCCCCCACTACGGCTTGCCTCATAATCAGAAAGTGGTTTTGGCACGTAAAACCCCATAATTTTTTAAACCATGTAGTCATTCATTTCATTCACGGATCCTTGATAAATGGGTGATAAAGTGGGCATAAACTTGAGTGTCTGATGGGGTTGATGTGGTGTAGATAACCGCTGAGGAACTTTCTATGCCAGGAAACGGCGCTACTCTCTTTCTCACTGTGGAACGAGCGGTACTCTCTTGCCGAAATTGCGGGGTTGAAGTACTTACTCTGGAGGTTAGCGTTTTGTAGCAGGTAAAATAATTTACAGCACTTGTCTTCACTTTAGTAGCAGGTTTTCGTAGAAAACAGAAGATGAAGATAAATTTATTCGCTTTGTTGCAGACACAGTCGAACCGCGATATAGGCAACACAGATTTATCGAAACTATTTGTTTGCCGAAATTTCCACTAAATCCCTGGTACTTTTCCACGGGAATTAAAAAAAATGGCCATCTTTTTGATTTAGCAAAGTCTTTGTGCGCCGCTTGTATCTGTCAGATTTTGAGCTAAAATGTTGGCGTTTTTTTTCGAAGGTGCTTGGTGACGTATGAGAGTCCCACTAAGCTTCACGATGCCTGCGTACTGAGTACTTAAGGTTCGACGCAAGTAGATGCCCCCTGCCACGGACCCCGTAATTATCTCGTTCAAGCCGGCGATCTGGCTAAGGGATTATATTCCGGCACACGCCTCGCTTAATGCCACTATATTCCTGCACATTGCAACACTGTTGCGGTGGTGCCATGGAGCTGCCTGCCCATTCCTGGTGGCAGCGTAGGACTCTCCTCAAAAGATTGTGATAATGTGTCCAGGAGATACAACATGCCAGGCCTGAGCATTTCTTCGTTCCGCTCGCCTAAACGCAGACTCTCATATTGTAGATGGGCATCCAGAGGTCTGGTGTAGTCCCACTATAGTTTTCCTTGATTTTTTTTACAAGTGCTTCTGCAAGTTCATGCCGTTTACAAGTTAGGTTTCCAAACTTTTATTCGCATTGTTTACATCCCAGAGAACATGACGGGTATGTAGTGAGCTTGAGAATACAGTTAATATTTTAACCGCTTTGGCTATGGTAAGTCGCGGCTTCACGTCATTCGCCATCTTCAGCACTGAATGGCTGTAGCAACAGCTCCTCGAAATGCCTGGACACTGCCTTGTATTTCGGCAGTGAATTGTCGTTAGATAGTCATACGGTATGAAGATATGAGCAATGAAAGGTACCTAAGAGGATGAAAACTAGCGCAATATAGGTGCCTGTAGCTTTGGAGGGGGTGTAAAGGGTACACACTGGACCAGGGAATAGGGGAGTGGCGCAGGTGGATGTTCTTGCACGTCGTCTCTTACCAGGTGTCTCTGCTGCTCAGAATAATATTAGCGCATGCATTAATGTCAGCCCGTGCGGGGCAAAAAAAAATTTTTTTTCGCTAGCGAATTTAGGTTAAGAGACTCCCCGCAGATCTTTCGTTTTCTTTTTTTTTTTTTTTGTGGGCGGTGCCGCTCCCCACTTTCGAAGCCTGTCACCACTCTTATGCCTATAAATAATAAATATGATTATTATACATTTATTACTGCGATTATGAAGTCACATTTGGAATATCAAATAATGATGAATGTAAATAAACACACGTGCATAATAAATCCAATGAAAGCATAAAAGTAGCATGGGGAAAAGTTGACTAGAAGGTGCAGCTGATCCACTTGCCTCTTGCCCGTTCTACATAACTCAAGCAGCATCAAGCAAGACAAATCCGCTATTCCAGGCAACACTTCCCCAAGTGGCTTGTTCCATATAAAAATAACAGCTGCAGCAGCGGCAGCCACAGCAGCCACCTGCCCGCCCGCTTTTTATGTCCAGTGCTGGACGGTCTCTCCCTGCAATATCCAAGGGCCCCTTTCTTGTGCTAGCTGATTCCAACTGCGCCTGCAAATTTCCTAATTTCATCACCCCATCGTCGAATGCGCTTCCCTTCCCTTGGCACTCATGTTAAAACTCTGTTGGTCCACCGGTTATCAACCCTATACATTTCATGCACTGCCCAGCTCCGTTTTTGTCTCTTAATGTCAACTAGAATATCGGCTAATTCCGTTTGATCTCTGATCCATACCGCTCTCTTCGTGTCTATTAACATTACGCCTAGCATTCTCCGTTGCATCGCTGTTTGCGCGGTCCTTAACTTGTTCTCGAGCTTCTTTCTCAGCCTCCACGTTTCTGCCCCATATGTTAGCCCTGGTAGAATGCACTGAATGTACACCTTTCTTTTGAATGATAATAAGCTTCCACTCAGGATCTGACAATAACTGCCGTATGTGCCCCAACCCATTTTTATTCTTCTGTACATTGCCTTTTGATGGTCAGGGTCCCCTGCGAGTAATTGACCTAGATAAACGTACCCCTGCTGTATAGCAACTGATGATCCTGAATTGTTTCTTTGTCGGGTTATTGTACAATGCCTTTTTCTTCTGCATATTACTTTTCAACGCCACCCTTACGCTCTCTCTGCTAAGGTCCTCACTCATTTGTTGTAATTCATCCCCAGTGTTGTTGAATAGGACAATGTGATCTGCAAACCAAAGGTTTCAGAGGTATTCGCCGTTTAACTTTACTCCTAAGCCTTCCAACTCTAGTAGCTTGAATACTTCTACGCATGGAGTGAATAGCGTCGGACTGTGTGTCTCCTTGCCTGACTCCTTCCTTGATGTGTAAATTATGTGACACTAGTGCCCATGCGAGGCTTGCGCGTTCTCGACGATGTATTGTGAACACGCACCTGGTGAGGACAGCACCGCCTCGTGTCATCATCGCAGAAAGGACCCCGCTCTGCGGTCTCGCACGACGCACTCCTCAGTTCTCTGGCACACTATGGTAGCGTAGTCTTGGCCTGGAGATTTGTGCATTCTGGGACGAGATGGGAAGTGGACTCTTCAGCGCTGCTGCAGTGGTGGCAGGCTGTAGCCATGTCCTCTGTGTATTTCGCTTACAAAAGGCGAGTGCACTGCGTACCTCTGCGGATCTGGCGCAGCAGATCGCTTTCATTGGAATTTCGTCACCAATCAGTTCTGCCAGACATTTGTGGAGCTCAACTTCAAAACAGAAAAAAATTCAAATAGACGTATTCTACTGCACTGAATGGGCTCGAATTGTGCTAGCTTGCTGTATGATGCGTAAGGTTTAACATGCAATGCCTAATTCAAACTGGAACCATTTGATGTCACAGTCATTCGATACCGAACAAGACTGCCTCCATCGCCGCCCGAAAAAGGCCATGGAACTGCAGGAACAGAACGCTGGTGGTATCTTGTTTTTTTTTTTTTTAGGAGAAACCGGCAAGAAAACGCCCTATTTTGGCGGACGCCGGTGCCTTACGATGTCATAACTGGGGTAGGTGATGGCTATGTGCATCAGAGCTATGCAAAGTTCTGCGGGAGAACATGACACTGTGGAACAAACATGTACGGGTTGCTCACTTCACCTGTCCACAATTTTCGAGTGAAGAAGCGTCGAGTCGAGGGTACCTCCTTTCCTGCTCGTGCAGTGGATATGCGTGCCTGCGTGCGTATCTCACAAGGCGGTGGGCACTCTGGGTCCCCAGTACACCGACTGGATCGGCTACGTCGACAGCGAGGATCTCAGCCAGGTTGTCGACTTGTTCCTCATGACGGCGCTCGGAGGAATTCCGTGGCAGGTAAGGCGGCGATGCTATGCCCCAAGCACGCATGCGCGTTCAGGACGCCATGTTGTAGAGCGACAAGCGTTTGACGGCGACGGCAGGTAATGGAGTGCCCGGGCGGTAACCAGGAAGGCGGCTCAGAGCTGCTGACGCTACCACTCAGCACAAATTTGATATATTGGGTGTCCCATGTAATGTTAGTAAGATTAATTTGCACGTATAAAGGACGAACACAGGGGAAAAAACGACATAGACGGGAAGAGCCTTTACTCGCGCATACATTCCTAACATAACCATGCACCAACTCGCCCAGCAAGAAGTTCGTCTAAACTGTCCCAGGTAACCTGATCATAAATTGCTCTTCCGGAAATCCAATGCACATTTACGTGTGCCGAGTGCATCCAACTTGCGCCAAAATTTCAAAACATGCAAGTGCCACCTAGCTGGGCAGAACCAAGGTAATGTTGTTGGACTTCACTTGGGCCAAGTCAGAATATTGCCTAATTACATTAGTTACTATTAGTTAATCAACTCGAATAAATGTTGTTGTGAGAGCTAGCGTGTGAAAGACAAAATTGTGGTCACTCGGTACTTATATTTCGCAGGCTGTCTTTCAGGCTTGGAAAGAAGACAATATATTGAGCAACAGAAAGCAGGATGGGGATGTTTTTTTTCAGGCTGGTCTACAATTTTCCCATCGATACTTTTGCTTTAAATTTAATATTTCAGAAATTGAATAATAATGAATAACTAATTGTGGTATAGTGTAAATTAGACGAAATACAAAAAATAATTTGTCCAGCTACTTGGCACTTGCATATGTTTACATTTTGGCGCAAGTTGCATGGGATGCATGATGTTATATCACACGTAAATGCCAAGATATGCAATACATGTTTATACTATCGTTTAGCTTAAACAAGGAAAAAGAGCCTTTTTGTACTACTCTATACCAGTGAAGTACATGATTCGCACGCAAAAATAGGTTAGTAGAAATATTTAACGTTGCTGGCGTTATCACCGCAAGATCTCTCCCGGAAATAATTTCTGGGCAGGACCCTGGATGCGCCAGTACGCGAGCTCCTGCAGTCGTAATACGTGTGTGAAAAAGACTCAGGAAGGCAGTGCTGCTTACCATAGAGAAATTTCTATGGATGTAGGGATTTTAAACCTCAGTTAGGAAAAATGTTTTAAATCTATGGAAAGCATGTGCTACGACATTGAGGAAAGAAAAGCTTAGAGACTGGAGAAAGTAGCATACTGCGACGCCGCAATGGCCGATACGTGGAACTGCAGGCGTGAGCGCGCATTTCTATTTCAGTCAGCCCAACCTGCTTTTGCATTACCATGCGAAGCAGGACTTGTGGTCATACTGAGGTGCGCTGAAGGCCTCTAGTCAAGTAAACGGCAATGTGTGAATATCCCCATTTAAATCGAATAGCTATCTGTAACCGGCCAAAGAAACGTATGTTGCAATTCCAAACAAAGCAGCACCTTCAAATTTTGGCATAAGCGGTATTGCGACTCGGAGGTCGTAGACGAGAGACGTGCTCTTGTAGCAGGTTAAGAGAAGAAGAAAAGCTTTATACATGATGTACATATAGCTGGTAATAGCGTACAGGTGGCGTTGTCGGATTGGCACCCGTAATTGGCACCCGGAGGTGCGGCGTCCCACTGATTACATGTACTCACCAACCCAATATCATTCGGTACATTGACCCCGGCGCTCCTTCTCAACCCGGGTTGACTGGGCGGGGGGGCTTTGGTTCGGGCCAACGGTCCTTCCCGAACAAGGGGGCTGCTGTGGTGCAGTGCGACTGAGCTACTGCACTCAACGCCCAAACAGTCATGTCCGTCTTACAGGACACGAGTCTGACAGACCCTCGGATTGCCTTAGCACAAAAGAGGTAAAGCCATACAACCATGGAGACCACCAACGCCATCTGTGGAGCAGCGCGACCACACGGGGGTGCGCCACGACCGGTTCCGGCTCCGAGTTCCACTGAGCCAAACGAAACCCTGTGGATCGACTGGCACACACGACCAAGTCAAGCGACCTTAGGAGCATGCATCATAACTTAATGAACAGCTTTCCACTTGACTCATCAAAACTCACGGCAGGACGAGCCCACGCTTCGAGAAACTTCTTGCCGCCCAAATGATGCCGCTCCCGGGTGAGATGAAACCAGACCTCCTTCCGTGCTTTCGCAAGCGCTTCGTTAAGGCCCGGCGACCACCTCCCGAGAACCACATCACAGCGTGCCAACCAAACTTAATATGAGCACAAGACAAGCACAAGCACGAACTCGCTGATCGCCGGCTTAGGCAAGGGGCGCAAAAATCGAACAGTCTGATATGGAACAGCTGGGAGACTAAAAAGACTAGCAATCCGTTTAAGAAGAGCTGCGGGATGCAAACACTGCGTAAAGATATGAAACGAATCCTCACGACCACCACAAAAAGGGCACACTCCACGAGCAGGGATGGCCGTGAAGTGCCTGCAACTCAACGGAAGGCACCCTAGCTGTGCCGAAGAGCGAAACAGACCGACGGGGCGACTGTTGGCGGCTCTCTCGCTAACAATGGACCTGCTCGACGAAACAGGACCGGTGCAGACGTCAACCGCCTCGCTTTCTTCTTTAGTCGAAGGACAAGTACAAGCTTCATAAAACCGGCCTGCACGGCAAGGGTCAGCAGTTCTGTGGAATTCCTAAGGGCTGCCAATGAATTCGTCGTGGTGCTCTGTGGCCCCGATACTCAGTTCGACCCACTGAAAGAGTTCGGCAGTATCTTGGAACTTTACCAGTTGTCACCAAGGGCAACCACATAAGAATAACGTGGTGGGGAGGGGGTGAGCGCCAATTACCTCGATGTAGGCAGGCAGTGTGGCATAACAGTGGACAGATGTACGTAGCGCTGAGCATGACTAGGTGGTCAGTGCGCTGCGTAGCCGACTATGCTCTCAAATTTACCTTCCGTAGGCAGAGCAAAACACTGCCATTGTATAGTCCGAGTGGTCGCGTGTTTGGTTGAGTTTTGGCTTCGCGGCAAATGGCTTGTAGGCGTGCAACCGTGGTTCTGCTACGTCAGTACATCGCAAAACGCACGAACGCTTATTGCACGTACTTTACATTGGTATTGCTACACACTCTATAATCTGGTATAGTACGGTGCCAGGCTCCTTACAATTGAAATAAGGTTCTGTGTCAGTCTCGGCATTTTCTTTCCAAAATTGTTTTGCACGTGGTACGAGTATAAACATGCTGACCTTTTGTTCTGTAGATGTAGTTTCAAGCAGGCGGCTGTGTTGTTGGCATGAAGAATTCTGCTTAGCACGGCTTGTGCTGCAGCATCATTTCAGATTGAGTTCAGCGACCTCGTTATATAATTTATTAAACGAGCTTGGAAATAAATTGAAACTAAATTTTCAACCATAACAAAAAAAGTAAATCTTTACAGAAATCATATTGACAAACTCAACAAGCGTATCTCACAGAAATGTGGAAAAATTTAGGGAATCTTTGTCCGCTTTAGAGGAAAACTGGCTTGGAAGCCTCGCAGAACTGCATGAAGGGAAGCCAACATTCATCGGGGACGAACTATTTGCCACAGCTTTACGTTAGGCGCAGAAGAAGACTTCGTACGATTTTATCCTGAACTATACACGCAGTTGTCGCTACCCTATTGCCAAGATGTTGAGGCAATAGGTAGTGTCGGTACGCTAACTTGAGAGGCATTGTTCAACCAGAAACTAGTCAGGAATGTTTTGTGGATGTTCTGTTGATTGGGTCGTAAACAAAATAACAAGGAAAGCAGAAAATGTCCAGAAAACAATGAAAAGTTATTTCGTAAATCTGATCGAGGTTTAATCGCAAGACAAAAGTTGGCAGTTTGGTTACAACACAGACGTATCACTTGCGATATCAACTGTCGTCACTATACCGTCATTGTAACGTTGTTACCAAATCGTGCAACGTACTTACCGTCACAGCCTAAATTTGTTTCATCAAGGAAAATTTCTGACAGTACGACAAGAGTGTGTCCCGAAATACAACATAAATTTGCCATCTTTTCACAACAAATTGTCTATTGTATTCTTCAAACCTGAGGTTTTCTTTCATTGGAACAAATATCTGGGCCTGACGATTTCCTGCGTGGAAGTAAAGTTGCAAAAGCTCTGCCTATGACAAATCTTTATATATATATATATATATATATATATATATATATATATATATATATATATATATATATATATATATATATATATATATATATGTCCCTATGTTTTAGCCGATACGCCCGTGGGTGAAACGGTGCACGACCTGTTCCCGCGCAGGTCTACTTTCAGCGCGTGCTTGCCTGCGACACCGTCGGGGAGGCCAGGATTCTTTCGTTCATGGCGGCCTTGGGTTGCATGTTCCTCGCCGTGCCTCCCGTCATCGTCGGAATTGCCGCCAAGCATACCAGTGCGTCGCCTGTTTCCTTCTCTCTCCAAGGGTTGCTTGTCAAATGTCTGTGTGTGTACAACCCTCTGGGTTTGGAAAGAGAAGATAAATGCGGATGCAATTTAATTAGCGACTACAAATATAGTATATATAATAAGAAATTTCAGTTATCATATTACCAGAGTTTGTTGGCGCAAATCCAGTTAACTGAAGTGAAGTAAATTTTAATCTGTGCGTTTACTGTCAGCAAATCAATCAATCAGTCAATCAATCAATCAATCAATCAATCAATCAATCAATCAATCAATCAATCAATCAATCAATCAATCAATCAGTTTTTCAGCGACTACTGTTTGATTCTTTCAAGCTACAGTTCTTGACCGAGTGAGCGTGTGCTTATGCAATGTCCGGCGGCGCCGAGAAGCCTTCAGAGGTTTCGGAAGAATCGCCGGTAGCTGATGCGGTGCCCGATAGAGAGCGAAAGGTGCTCTTCCTGAGAGCATGTCTTCTAGATGTCATGTGCATTGCAGACTTTACGGTGGCCGGATATCCTGGATCGTATCGGCTCAGCGATGAGGACAGCCAGCGGGTGCTGCCGGTCGCAATCCTGTACCTGACCACGGGCATGAAGGCCATTTTCGGCCTCGTCAGTATAGCGGCCGCCGTCATGTCATCCGCCGACTCCTCCATGCTCAGTGCCTCAACAATGATCACCAGGAACGTCTACCAGACGCTTCTCCGGCCCACGGTCAGTCGGCTTAGGCAGGGGATGTTTATCGGGGGAGGGGTGGCTAGCACTTCAGCAACCAAAAATTATGCAATTCCTACGCATTGTGGGAATCAATGTAAGTGAAGCTTTCTGTGCTGTTTGCTTTGATCGACGATAATTAGCGGTGATGTTGACGGCGAATGTCCAATATCTTCAGCATTTTGTCCAACACGAGAGTGCTAATCTGATGTTTGCTTGCGTGCACCACTGCCGTTTGTCTGCGTTGTGCACAAAACACAAAGGGAGAGGTGTTTGCTTGAGGCATTGTGGTGCACCATATTTCATAACCTCTGAGAGGGTTCATCATTTTCATTGCCTCACATGGCACCTTGTATTGTGGTAGAAGCTCTAAACTTGGGTTATGGGGCTGTAGGAGCCAAAACCACAATCAGATTATCAGGCACGCCGGAGTGGCGGACTCCGGAATAATTTTGACACCGTGGTGTTTTTTAACGTGTCCCTAAATCTTAGTGCACGAGCGTTTATTTTGCCCCGTAAAAATGCGGCAGCCGCAGTCGGGATGAAATCCGCGACTTCGAGCAATGCCATAACCGCAAAGCTACCGCGGGTGAAACAGAAGTGTTGTATGACGTGCG
This sequence comes from Dermacentor andersoni, assembly GCF_023375885.2. Classification (NCBI taxonomy): domain Eukaryota; kingdom Metazoa; phylum Arthropoda; class Arachnida; order Ixodida; family Ixodidae; genus Dermacentor; species Dermacentor andersoni. The sequence goes on along the minus strand of NC_092816.1, from coordinate 65,030,245 downwards.
ACAGCTTCCGTTGTGCCGCCTAGAACCTGCGGTGCGCTTTAATTAATGCGGCTCTGCTTCTGCGCGCCCTGCATGAGTTGTCTGCTAGACATATTTGCGCGGTTTTATTTTTCAGAAATAACAGAAACGAACTGTAGCCTACTTTGAACTTAAGCTTATCCAGTTTACCTGCAACCGCTGTCGTGTCTATAGTATACCTTTTCCCTATCATCCCACCTTGTATTTGTACGGGAACTGCGAGGGAAGGGTGGCAAGGCTGTTACTCACTCGTTTTGCGACTGCGTCGTTTCAACCCATTCTCTTCCTCCTCTCCCTCCTCCTCTCTTACATTCTATCTAGCTTCGCTATATACTTGCACGTTAGTAGAAAAGTAAGCGCTTTTGCGGGGGGGGGGGGGGGCACGGATAATTACAGCTGTAAAAAGGCTAACGTGGCGACGATAAGGGAGCTCTAGAGCGGATTGCGCGCATTCGACGCGGTGTGGTCCAAAGGAGTTTCTCGCGTCTCTTCTCTGCCACGCTCCTTCCATGCATATACACGCTCTGAACCACTGCCAAACGCGCTGTGCCAGACAGAAGCGGCAGCAGCAGTGGGGAAGTCGAAGAAAGAGGTAAAGAAAGCTTCGCTTTAAAAACATCAGGAATAACTTGCAGCCCACAAATCCTTCCCAAAGAGCAAGTCTAGAATACTTAAATGCCAACTGCAACGAAAGTTTTGGCGCCCGTAAAGATCATGTACATTGATATAAAGCAGCCTTCGCGCAATATGCTACGTCTGAAATACGAGTGAATCTATGAAGAAAATGAAACACTGAAATGAAAAAGAAAATCTGGCAGATCACATTTCGGGTTTAATGTCGACGAGAATGCGTATAATGTTAAGAGTGTAGCGGCTCACCGTATTACCACGATGCAACATATACCTCTTTGTAATCACTGCACCTATTCCTTCCGTCCAATTTTCCCTTTCCCCAGTGTAGGGTAGCCAACCGGGCTCAGTCCTGGTTAACCTCCCTACCTTTCATTTATCATTTGCTCTCTCTCTCTCTCTCTCTCTCTGCACCTCAGTAGATATACTCCGTAGTATCATTAGTATCTCGGCTGACACTTGATTGCAATAGCCTTTCATGCAGAGGCGGCGCTCGATGTGGAGGTGTCTGTTGTGGATGGGGCGCTATTACATTAATATAATTAAGTCTGCGTAACCCTTTGTGTCCCCTTGGTACATCCATTTTGGGGTTGGGTGATAATAGACAATTATAGGCACACATCAATGTCACGCACGCAGTGCCGAAGCTGTTCGGGCACATGTACCCAGCGGCCCATGTTTTCTGCACAGCAAGACAGCACGGTATAGCTCACACCCAGTGCACCAAACTATGTAGACAATTTGGGTCGCTGGGTGAAAGAATGTAGGTCTATATCGCAAAGTGCGCGAAATTGTCAAGTAATGCTAACAGCATAAATAAAGAAAACTACGGCGACGTTACCACTCGCCAGAAGTTACGCAGGACCCAGTACTGTTCACAACCAGGGCAGCTGCTCGGCATAACCTGACCTCCGAGATAAGGCGACACCCACGGCGTGCTCAATATCTCGTAAGCGACGCATGCTGGTATTTGTCATGTCCGCTAACCACCACGTGAAAGCTACGTCTGCTTACCTGCTATTTAAGAATTGTTATTACGAAAATTGTACACTTGCCGCGTCTACAGCTTTGCCAAGATAGCTTCGACATTATGTACTACTCATTAATAAATATAAACAGTTTGTCCAAATGAAAATTTAATTGCAGCTGCCTCTATTCACACCCAAACAATAGCTTGAAAAACTGTGCCGTTTTCAGGTTATCCAAGGTGTATTAAACTGTCCAAAATTACTGGTATTTCATAACTACCTATATGTGCCATACGCGATGGAAATTGTAATTATGCAAATTGTCGACTTTAGCTTCCATAGACTTCGGTGACGTCCCACTCCGGAGAACACTGGAGATTATGTTCACAAACCTATCTAGAGGGAATGTTCAAAGACCTACACAAGAGTAAATTTATCAAAGTAAAGTTTTAGACAAAGTGAGCATACCGAATGTATTACACTATACGACAGCACGCTTAAAATTTTTGGAGGGCACTCGAAGAGTGGAACGCGATAGCATTCAAAGATCTCGGACTGCTGCTCACGCTTCCCGACAATGGAGCCCATCTGACCGTAATGCTCGCCCGGAAGCGCTGGCAGAGAATGCTGTGCACGCAGGTGAGGTTTCTGGTAGAAACGCGGCCTCTTGCGTGGGCCAGTCGGGGAGGTAGTGCACAGACGCCCCCAAAATTACATAATATTCAGGTTTCTGCCATCCTTTCGTACTTTTAAGATGTAAGTCTGGGAAGATTTAATGAAAAAGGCATGCGCCTGTCCATGTTTTCTTTCATGACGTTTGTTTGTGGACTGTCATTCTCAAAATTCCGAGGAATCACTGTGTCAAGAATCTTGAACAAGGTATGACCAAATTTAGTGGCAGAATTGTGTGGCATTATAGCCCGCATATACCGTATGTCGTAAAGTGAGGCGTGGCATATACATATGCCTAAATATAAACGGAAATTTTCGCTCATGGACAGCTCCGCCGACGCCAACACGGCATTGTCTTCGACATGGGTCCTTCAACGCTATCGCGCTGATAATGCCGGGCGAAATGCTACTCTGCACAATGAACAGATTTGAACTAAACAGAAAGATTGGTTGCCACGAAAATCGGCGGAGAAGTTTCATCAAAGTGCATAGGTGTTTTATGTATAATTTCACAAACCCGAGGGATTTATGTGAAGGCTGCAGTGACACCTAAAAGTTGCCCTTAAATGTCCTTGCGGGATTTTATCGGTTTCGCTTTTTCGAACTGACAGCACTCTTGATGTATGCCTCCTAAGAGCTTGCTTGCATACTTGTACCTTGTAGGTTTGAAAGTGTTGTTGAGCTGCTGGTTAAAGTTACTGGTGGTAAAGATGTCGAAGTGGGAAGACTGTATAACAAATATCTAGAACTGCCGCTGATGTTCACGTGCAGGCAACGGAGAAGGAGGTGGTGATCGCGCTGCGCACCATGATCTGTGCCCTGGGTTCGCTGTCCGTGTACATGGCGCTCTCGGTGAACTCCGTGTTCACTCTGTGGAACCTGTGCTCGGATATCGTCTACGTTCTGCTCTTCCCGCAATTACTCTGTGTGTTTTACTTCAAGGAGACCAACGCATACGGCTCAGTCTTGGGTGAGCTGTTATGGCCGCATCGTTGCAGAAATACATGCTATCTTTAGGATGAAAAAAAACAACAATATCTACCGAGCTCTTTCAGACTTCTAGCGCATACAACATAATGTCTTGCACAATATATGTCTGCTATTAAGGGGGTGGAGCTTTGTGACCTTCAACAGCGTCTGCTTTGAGCTCGACCCAGGTTGACCATCGGAGAAGGTTCGGCAAAGAAGACGAGGTGATGTAAAAGCAAACAACAGAAGTTTAAAATATCATTACCGGGGAGCGGTGCGCTCCAAGACAAAAAGAAAATCTGATACGTTCTGCGTGCACGCAAGGGCAAAGATGAGACCACACGTGGCGGGTCGCTGGCTATCTTATACTCTCCCCCATCCGGACAACCTCACATTCTGCTGCTCCCTGGCGGAGTGACTTGTCATGACACATCGGGTAAAACCACTCAGAGGGGCACGGGAGAACCACCCCTTGGCGTAGACGGGCTGAACGTAGAACACGTCGGGGCAACCCACACACAAGACAACGGGATGGGGGGCCGGGCCATTCCTTAGCACAGAGTGGTTGAACGTCCTATATAGAGGAGAGTAGGAATTGCACATTCCGCGCCTAATCCCGTCGCACACATCCGACAGACGAGTCTTTTCACGTTGACGAGCGTGCCGATTAAGCATGCTGAGCTCCAGGCGTTTGACATCTGTTCGATTTATTGCAGCACAAAGTGAACCGTAAGAGTGCGTAATTACGGTTTATTTGGGTGTCGGATATTCCTGGACAAACACCAGCCTAAGACAGTGATGTCAATTCGAGGACCGGGTCAGCCGCTTCCTTGAGGGACACTTGCTCGTAACTCACTCAATTGTTTCGCACGTGGCGCTTCCATTAAGCCATGCTTAGCTCCACCTTTCTTACCTACTTCCCCGTGTAGCACTCGGGACACTATATTACTCGCATAACGTACTGCCTTCATTTGTGCGTAAATCCACCTGAAACGTTCATTTACTTGAGCATCACTTTCTGTTTTGGTCATGCACAACATTAGCAGGCGCAGAACGTTACAATCAAATAATGAATGAATGAATGAATGAATGAATGAATGAATGAATGAATGAATGAATGAATGAATGAATCGATCGATCAATTTTATTGTTCTCCCGGATAAAATTTCGTGCGACGATTTTGTGCTAAAAGCTACAGAAGTATCTTAACCTGGCCCGAAATACTACACTTAACAGCGCCGAGTGATTTACAAGCATTGGTGTCACGCATATGTGACAAGCAAAACTGAACTTGCGGTAACTCATGGCGGATAGCTAAGCTGTCTTTGCTGTATGTGGCACCGATCTACGAACTGCTTTCTGTCCGTGAATTAAAGCCCTCACTCCACTTCCCGCGAAGTTAACCTCTTGCGCTATGAAGAAAAACGTGAAATGTAGGTAGAACATTCCTTGATGCGACGTGGTGCCCAAGGCAGTCGTAACCCGGCAACGTAATGAATTAGCTCAGACAATACTGGCAGTAGCTGTTACTTGTTAATGATACAGCCGTTGAAATTTGCGCATGTGCTGAAATACATGTGCCATTAGCTGAGCGTATTCTATGGACGACTCGCGGCATGACGGACTCACACCCGTCATTACCATGACGGTGAATAATCCAAATTTACCAATGCCAGTAAAATTGTTTCCGTTTAGCAGTTTTTCTAAATACCAAATTTGCTTAACTTGATTTTTCACTAATTTCTCTTGCTTCATGTGAAGGTCCAACAACTTGAAATGTTAGAAAAAACACTGACAAACCCTCAGGGCAACATAAAAAATTTCCTCTAGTAGTTTTCCTACAGCTACATTTGGTTTCGTATTCCAAAGGCGCCTGTGTCGTCACGCCATGACGCAGACTGCGGTCACGTGGGTGCGGGACATTGCGACATTTCGGCATTCGCTTCGTCTCGCTTGATTGCATCCTATGCTGCTACTCGTTGTGAAGACCGATGCACTCGCATAGCAGATGACCGAGTGAGCTGGATATGCTCGTTGCGAGGCAACGTGCAGCTCACATTCGTTCTTTTTTTTTTGCCGTCGGAAAAATAAAATAAAATAAAAGCGTAACCATTCCATTCTGTTATAATAAAAGGGTTACATTCTTGTGCATGCACGGTGCATCCTAGAAACGATGACCGCACTTCTTCCGGGGAAGGGACGATGATGGTAACCGGTAGCACGATGCAAAACACTTCAGTCGAATATCCATGGCTGTAAGGGGATCCTTACAGCCAACGTAAGCTACCTGTACCTAGAATACGAGTCAGCAATAATTGTGCAGATATTATTTTGTGAACCATATGCCGAAGTATTTAGTCAGCAGGATATCGGGTTTAAATGTTAACCGAACGATCTTCTGGATTGGCCAATCTCCAACTTATCAATATTATTCGTCTTAGTTTAAAAGACATCTGAGAGCTGGCAGGCTTATTTTTGCATTATATGAGGTGCAGCTCCCATTGCACTGGCAGCTTTTTCATGTTCAGTGGAACTTTTCAGTGGTAATTTTAGTGGAAGTTTTTCCCACCTTCAGTGGGAAGAATCTTCGAACCTTATCATAAGTTAGGTTTTCAGGTCATTGTATATGTTACTGAATAGCGAGGCTTAGACTAATTTTACGTTCAGGGTTGATAGCGAGTGAGGCAAAAATAGACATTGTAAGTTTCAAAACCCATTGCGACTCTGCTTAGCCCAAGGAGCTAGAGTGCAGGTACAACACAAGACTTTCGAAACGACTCTGCAAGTAACATATCTCATTGAGCCCTGTAGAATAGCTCCTGCAACTTCCACGTATGCAAGTTGCTACGTAGTGTGAGGGGCACGGTCTCTCACAACCATTGGGGCATTGAAGTCAGTGTGGGGTCTAATAAGATCCGCAGTAGCTAGCCGACCGAAACGACATATCCCGGCAGACTCGCATAAATGGCTTGGGTACTTTACGCTATGAATGCAAGCCACAGCCCGACTTGCTTCCTCGCAGCTTTCATCGTGAGCGGCGCGTTCCGGTGCCTCTGCGGGGAGCCCTCCATGAACTTGCCGGTGATCGTGCGTCTGCCCCTGTACGATGCGGAATTGGGCCAGCGGTTCCCGTTCCGCCTGCTGTCCATGGCGCTCGGCCTGACCACACTCCTGCTCGGCTCGTACGCGGCCGGGGCCCTCTTTCGCAGCGGTTTACTGTCTGACCGCTGCGACGTATTCAGTTGCTTCGTCAAGCCGCCCCCGACGTGCCAGCACCGCGAGAGCTCGATCGTCTCCTTTGACCGCGCCCCCGGAACCGGCAACATGGGAAACGAGAACACGCTCGTGGCCCACACCGGCCCTGGACATGTTGCGACCGCCGATACGGCCAACGAGAGAGAGCCTGCCACGAAGCGAGTTTCCAAGGACCACTGGGGGCCTTTAGGCGTCCCTGAGCTTCCCGATGAAGCTCGGGACGGCAAGCGCCTGAGCACAAGGAAATTCCCGTTGGCCTTGTATCGGATAAGCTCGCTGATGCAGTCGGGCTGGGTCCCCACCTTTACTCAGCGCGTTTCGGCCACTGACAGGGCCAGCGAGAGAGAGGCTGTCACTTCGGGGGTTTCCAATGATAACCGGAGGCTGTCGGTTGAGCTTCCCGACGAAGCTCAGTATCAGAACCACCTAAGCACGAGGACAGCCTCGTTGGTCGCGGAGCATAAAAGTGCGCAGATGCAGTTCGGTTGGGCCCCCACCGACACTCAGCTTGTTTCGACCGCCGATAAGACCAGCGAAAGAGAGGCCATCACCTCGGGGGTTTCCAAGGATAACCGGAGGATGCCGGTTGCCGCTGAGCCTTTCGACGATGCCCAGGCTGGAGGTGGCCTTACTCGAAAGAAATCCCCGTTGGCATCTGACCGGACAAGCTCGGTGATGCAGTTGGCTTGTTCCCCCACCGGCGCTCGGCACGTTTCGGCCACCCATACGGCCAGCGAGGGAGAGTCCATCACTTGGGGGCTTTCCAAGAAGAAACGAACGCAGCCGTTTGCCGCTGAGCCTGCCGACGAAGATCAGGACGGAAGTGCATGGCCTAAATACAAGGAAAGCCTCGTCGGCCTCGGTCCGGAAATGGTCTTCGGGCATGCAATCGAGTCGGGCGCACGAATTGTCCAGGGCGGCGGACAAGTCTCAGGGACGGCGCCACCACGGAGACGAGGACGCCACGCAAAAGGTCTGCCAGCGCCAAGGGTGGCTGGAAGGAAACGCGCAGGAAGCCCGTCTCCAGCGAATCGGACTGAGTGCGGCCAATTCGCTACTCCTGAGGGCAACCGGGATTGTGAACCTGAGCCCCCACTGTCCAAGAAATGCTACAGTTAGAGTCACATTTTCATTGCGCTCCTTTGTTTTTTGTTTTTTTAGTTTCTCACACTCCTCCTTGATGCGTACGCTACATTTTGGTGGCTTTTGTAATCCTATTTCATCATGTAATCGTCTTCGTTTAACGTGTCCCAAAATTTATTTCGCAACTTTTGACAAATAATGGCCCGACATCTGCAAGGTTCAATTTGGCGCATGTACTGCGTCGTGTAATACGGTGCAGATATAACACTACAGATGAACTCTTGACATAACTTGCTTGGCACGCTGCTTGGCGGGTGTGACGCTATAAGTGTGGCGTTTCAAAAAACTTGCGCCGTTTTTTCAACGATTTCAACGAGAGCGTTGCTTCGCCTACATGTCTTCGCTTCACCTCCAGATATATGCGTTCTGCATTTGGAACTAGATGTGACTGCACCACCGCATCCCGTACTTTGTAAATATCTGCGTATTCACAAAAGGAACTGTACCCACTTCAACACTATCTTCAGCCTTATCTGACGGGCCCAATTAAGCGTGTTCGTTTGGTCTGATTCTATACAATACTGCAAGAACTTAATATTGATGCGTGTAATTTTTAGACTGTACAGCTGCATGTTTCAGCCGTTAATGGTGCCATCGAGACATCAGGTGCTTGCACATGGTGACAATGCAGTGCTTCGAAACGCAAGGTGCCGCGTTCTGAACGCTATATAGTTTCAGCAGCGTCCATTATTAGCGAGGCGGCTTTGACAAATCGGGCGAGTGGAGGACCCAGCGGAACGAGCGAACAAATCGGACAACTTAAAGCCAATTTTATATTGTAGCGTTAAATGGACACAAAGAAGTCGCTAAAATTACCTTAAACGTTGTTTCACAGTGACTAAAATTGTCGGGAGAACTCTACAACTAACTTTAAATCTGAACAGTGAGCGCTCTAAACACAGTTGCATTAAATGTTGAGAAATATCTTCGCAGCATTGTTTTAGAGTATTCGAGCCTGAAAATTACTGCAGGCCGTCACTTTGTAAGGTGTAACAATTACGTACTGCGTACTGCAGCCAATCGAATTGTGTTATAACGAGCAATTTTTTTTTAACGGCGTAGCTGTCTACGATCTCGCGGATCGCGTCTGCGCGTAGACCAACACTTTTTCGTACATGGCCCATTCCCGAAAATAGTGCTATACCCGGCGGACGCACTCCGGATGTGAAAGAGAGAGAATAAACATTTTTATTGGGTGAATGCAGCCTTGGAGAGGCGTCCTCATTCCAGAATGCCTTGAGCTCGGGCCGCGTCCTGGGCCCTCGCAATCAGCCGTTGCTGATCCTCGAGGTTGGAGCTGGCCAAGGCTCTCTCCCAAAGCTCGATGGAGGGGGGGCGGGGGTAAGGGTTCGGAGGATTTAATGGTGCCGCTCTGCAACCCGCCTACTATGTGCCTGAGGGACCCGGGCTCTGCGCAGAAGCGGCATTGCGGAGAGAATTGTGTAGGGGCTATGAGGTGATTTCTGGTTGGGTCGGGGAATGTATTAACCTGTAGAGCTCGGAGGAATCGCTCCTGCTCTCTAGGTAGTGACTTGTGTGGGGGTGCAGATGTTCTGCGGGTTAGCTTGTAGTGTTGTGTGATGTCTTGGTACGAGACTAGAGGGTGCATGCACTCGGGCTCAGATTCCTCGGCGTCGGCTCGGTGGGTCAAATCTCGAGCCACGGGGTTGGCGACCTCGTTGCCAGGAATGCCGTGATGAGCTGGCGCCCAGATGATCATGACTGATCTCGATGGCAGCTTTTGATTGATGATCTTGAGCGTAGTGGTATGAATTCTGACGCTAGCAAAGTTCCGGCCCGCCTGTTGGGAGTCGGTCACTATGACTGCAACCTCTGTTTGGGAGAGCGCGAGGGCTATGGCCGCTTCCTCGGCTTGCAGGGGACTGTTTCGGATGAGCGAAATGCTGGTCCGATGTTCTTTGTTGACGACTACGGTGGCTGTTGTGGCTGCGCATCTGGGGTAAGAACCCGCGTCCGTGTAAGGCTGTAGAGGGTAAAGTCCCGTATCGCTTGTGGCCAGGGCGCGGGCCTCCCTCCGCTCTGTGTGGTGCACTGGGTGCATGATGCGAGGTAGAGGACGTACGATGATGTTGCTCCGGATGGCATGGAGTAAACTCAGTCTGAGGCGGCGGATGGCTCAGTGGGGCAGAAAGCCCCAGGCGTAAGAGAATGGACCTCCCCGTTTCCGTAACTGCCAGCCTTGTTACCTGACTGGATAAGTGTGCCTCGATCAGCTCCTCGGCCGTGTTGTGCACACCTAGTCGTAGTAGGCGTTCTGTGGACGTACTGATCGGCAGGCCCATCGCCTGCTTATATGCCTTTCTGATCACAGGGTTGATTTTCTTTATTTCCGTCGCTTTGAGTAGTGCGTATGGAATAGCTTAAGTTACTCGAGACACGACGAAGGCTTGGACAAGCCGAAGCGTGTCCGCCTCCCCCATGCCTCTTGTCTTGGTTGTTATTCGCCGGATCATGTGATCATGTGATCGCTCACTTGGCTGTTGTGTTCGTAAGCTTGTGAATTAATGTTGTATTGGTGCGATCCGACTGGAAAACCATTCTGAATATCTTTACGCTCTGAGACGGAACGATGGTGTGTCCCTGAAGTTGTATGTTGATAGTGGGCGAGTCGGATGCGTGCTTCTTTCGCGGTGAGACCAGGAGTAGCTCCGACTTTTGGGGGGCGCAGCTCAGGCCGCACGACTTAGCATAGTCGCTCACCACGTCTGCCGCTTCCTGCAAGCGGCTCTCCATTTTCCCGATCGACCCTATGGACGACCACGTGGTAATGTAGTCGGCATATAGGCCATGCCGGATGCCCGGGATGTTATCGAGGAGCGGTGGTAGGCCTATTAGGGCGATATTGAAAAGGAGAGGGGATAACACTGCGCCCTGTGGTGTGCCGCGCCCGTCCAGTAGGAAGGAGTTTGTGGCTTGGTCCCCAACCTTTAGGATGGCTTTTCTATCTGAGAGGAAATCCCTGATATAGGAGTACGTCCTGGCCCCACAGCCCAGCGTGTTTAGCCTTTGTAAGATTGCTGTATGCTTGACGTTATTGAATGCCCCTTTAAGATCTAAGGAGAGGATAGCCGTGGGGGAGTTGCGCGTCGCTAGTACAATCACCTCCTTTTTCAGCTGAAGTAGGATGTCTTGAGTTGAGAGGTGTGGTCGGAGTCCTATCATCGTTGTTGGAAGTTTCCCCGAGTCCTCCAGGAATGGTTGTAGCCGGTTAAGAACGATGTGCTCTAGGAGCTTTCCTACACACGAAGTGAGGGAGATCGGTCGTAGGCTCTTAATGGCTGGTGACTTGCCTGGCTTCGGTATCAGACGAACCTCTGCCATCTTGCAGTACTCGGGAAGGTTTCCTTCCCTCCATACTTTGTTAAGATAAGGGGTAAGCTCTAGTAGCGAGGGGCTGTCAAGATTTACAAGGACCTTATTGGTAATTTGGTCCATTCCCGGGGTTGTGTGGCGTCTCAAGCCCATTATCGCCGCTGTTACTTCATGTAGATTAATGTCCTAATCTAGGAGCTCGTTAAGGGTGCCGGTGTATGGTGGCAGAGGCTCCGATGGCTGCATGGGAAGTACTGGGCTTTGAGAGTCAAAAGGATGTCCGCCTCGTTTCCTGAAAATTGGTGAATTACTCGGGCCATATTTTGGCGAGATTCCGTTTTGCTACTCGCCGGGTTGATTAAATACCTCAATAACTTCCACGTCTTCGAAGTACTCAGTCTTCCTCTCAAGCTGTCGCAGAGGGATAACCAAGTTTCTCGGCATAGCGTGGTAGCGTATTCTGCAGCCTCTTGTGTGAGTAGTGCGATTCGCCTCTTGAGCGTTCGATTTAATCTTTGCCTTTTCCAACGCTTCAGCAGGCTACCCCGGGCTTCCCACATGTGGAGCAAGTTAGCGTCGATGCTCGGAGCGGTGGTGGATGTGTCAAGCATTTTGGTGTGCGCCTTCACATCCTGGTGAAGCTGAGTGATTCAGTACTTAATTGACTGAAGCCGTTGGTTCTCTTCGTTCGCAGCTCTTTCTTCTCTTACCTACCGCAGCTTGGTCCAATCTGTGAGCCGAGCAGTGCCTATCCTGGCTTTGTATTCGATCCCATGGAGAGTGGTGGCTAGCAGCGCGTGGTCGCTGCCTAGGTATTCCTCCAGATTGGTCCAGCAAGCTTGGGGGATACTTCTGGTGAGGGTTAGGTCGAGGTTCGTGTCTCTTTGAACACTTGTGCCGAGCCTCGTGCTATTCCTTGGATCATTGACGAGTGTGAGATCCATTTCCTCAATAACTTTGGGAAGCAGGTTTCCCCTGGGGCTGGTGTACGTATAACACCAGAGGGGGCGGGCTGCATTAATGTCACCCACTATTAGAAGCGTATGGTTGCCTGCATGCTGCGTGCGTGGCTTGCTCCAAAACCTGTTTGAGGTCCGATGGCGCGCTTTTCGGCCGACAGTAGACGTTTAGAGCAAATATGGGACTCTTCTTCTTTGTTGCCTGTGGGATAATGTCGAGCAGAATGGCAAGCGGTTCCGATTGCTGGAGATGGTTTTGAACGGCCACTAGCGTCTTACTGACCAGGGTGTGAAGGCTGTCACTTGTATCGGTGCCATACGTGACGTATTCGGGTAGGCGGACGTGTGTGTTTGTTTCTTGCAGTGCGATGATTTCAGGTGGTCTTGTTGATGTAGCCATGCATTGTATCAGTGATCCATACTTGTTCTTGTAGCCCCGGCAATTCCACTGCCATACCATGGTTTCGCCTGGGGAGCCCCCGCGCTTACTGCACATATGTTGAGGAGGAGCCATCTTGGTTATGAAGGGGTGGTGATGCGTGCACAAGATGGGGGTTCTGGGGAGCCCAGAGAATCTGGCAAATCTGGTAGGGTCTCATGAGCTATTTTCTTGGGGCGCCGGCTTTGAAGAGCTTCCAGTGCTAGTATGCGTTGCTCTAGTCGCATGATGCGTTCCGCCAACTGAGTGTTAGAGCGTTGTTGTTGAGTTGCGAATTGTTGTTGTATTGCCACTGACTTTTGTATAGCTGGTAGTTGTTGCGGCGTAGTAGCTTGTAGGGATGTCTGAAGGCTCTGAATCGCCTTTGCTACTACCTCTTCTACGTTCTGGAGAGTGGCATATTGGACGGGTATGACTCCCTGCGGTGCAGTGGGCTGCGCGGTTGCTCGTTGCGGTGTCGGATTTGAAGTGACTGTGTGAGCTGGCTGCTCTTCCCGTGGCTGCTCTTCCCGGGTGGGGTTGAAGTGTTTTGTGTAGGGGTAGTGCTATTTCTTCCAAGCGATTCATGTTTAAGTGCTGCGAATTATGCGTGTACGCTAGTGGTTTCTGCTTTGAGTGTTGCTTTCTCTTCAGTGAGATGCCTAATCTGAGTGTGTGCCTGTGTCAGCTCTGTGTCAACAGGGGTGGGGGGGGGGGGACGAGCTTTGGGAGAAACAACCTGTGCCCAGCTCACCTGCTGCGTGACCTGCGCTGCTCCCTTGCTTCCGCTCCAGCCGCTTGCGGAACGACCACGGCTGGAGGTCCTGCCATGAGATCAGTCGTCGCGATGAGGTCCTGCGCCTGGAACCGGAACCTGAACGCGGCCTGAAACTGCTCTTCTCCTGGACAGCTCCGCGTCGTTTTGGGGACCGCGACTTGCGGGATGCTGAGCGCTCGCCACGTGCCCTCGGAGACGAGCAGCCTGCTCTCAGGGCCTGCTGCGGTTTCCGGTGGTTGACGGGCGGCAGGAACCTGTTTTCGCTGCCGTCGGGTGATTCCCGCCGCACAGAGAGCACCGAGGGTGGCACTCGTGCTGCTCCTTTGTTAGCGAAGTGCCACACTCTCTGCACTTGGGTGTGGCGGGGAGCCACGGGCAGACGTCCTCTCTGTGGCCTGTCTCGTTGCAGGTTCGACAATGTGGCACGGTTTTCTTGTTGAGGTAGCACCGCAGAAGAAGGCCGGTAAATTCGATGTAATATGGTACTGTTTTTCCCAGGAATGTGATCACCATGGCGGTGGATCCGGAGGTGAAGCATGCAGGCGTTAAGCACTCCCCATACGTGGGCCGGTCCCACAAATTCTGCAATACCGGGCCGACCCGCTGTGGAGGTGAAGCAGGCGTTAAGCACCCCCCATACGTAGCCAATCCCGCAGATTGTGCAACCCCCGGCGGACGTGAAGCAAACGTTAAGCACTCCCCCAATACGTGGGCCGATCCCACAAATTCTGCAATACCGGGCCGACCCGCTGTGGAGGTGAAGCAGGCGTTAAGCACTCCCCATACGTAGCCAATCCCGCAGATTGTGCAACATCGGACCGGCCCGCGGCGGACGTGAAGCAGACGTTAAGCATTCCCCCAATACGTGGGCCGATCCCGTAGATTATGCAATATCGGACCGACCAGCGGTGGAGGTGAAGCAGACGTTAAGCCCTCCCCATACGTGGGCTTATCCCGCAGATTGTGCAATATCGGACCAACACGCGGCGGAGGTGAAGCAGACGTTAAGCACTCCCCATACGTGGGCCGATCTCGCAGATTGTGCAATGCCGGGGCGACCCGCGGCAGGGGTGGAGCAAGCGTTAAGCACTCCCCTAATACGTGGGCCAATCCGGCAGATTGTGCAATACCTGGCGTACGCGTGGCAGAGGTGAAGCAAGCGTTAAGCACTCCCCTAATACGTGGGCTGATTGCGCAGAATGTGCAATTTCTGACCGACCTTCGGCCGAGGTGAAGCAGACGTTAAAGGGCCCTTGAAACGGTTCGGACTAATTTTATAGACGCGTAGAGTACAGCTTAAGTAGAACATTCGCACCACAATTTCAATGAAGGGTTACGTATTAATGGAGCTACAAGCGACTACAAGTTACCCTCCTCCCTAGTCATGCTTTTCCCCCTCAACTCGTTCGCCGAGCGATCGCGGCTAATCTCCGCCTTCACTGGTTCTGCGTCACGATGCGACGTCACATCATCCACTTCCGGTTGTTTCGGAGCCTGCCCTCGCCGGCGCGACACCTCTGCGCTAGCCGCTTGGCAGTCGACCCCAAGCGAGAGCTATCGAAGTAGCGTGCGTTGCGAGCATTCTATAAAGTTAGAAGCATTATCGATCATGCGCCCTGGTCAGCCAATCGGATAGCTCGCCCCACTGACCTCATATGGGTGATTTCCGTCATATAGGTAGGGGTGGCTTAAAATTCCGCCGAGCAGTGTGCTGCATTCGGCAGCGATGTGCATGTTTAGAACCTTATAATAAATTACACGCTTTACGCGTAGCACTTAGATGTGTCAAACCTACTCTAACGACTCAGTACGTTTGTAGAAAATCGGCAAAATCGTTTCAGGGTCCCTTTAATCTTTACTTTTATTTTTTTCTCTTCCTCAAAACTTCTCTATCTACCTTGACCTTGTACCGCTACCTATGCTTGTTACAGATCTGTTCGTACCAATATCTTCCCTGCTTTTAATGCGAAGCATTCTTTGCAAACTTCTGGCGTTTTGAGAGTGTATATCTATATATCTAGCCTCCCGATGCCGGCCGGGCTGGTGGCGCCTACCGACTTGAGTTGCGGGATACATGCTCATGTTCACGTTGCCGGCGTGGCCTCGGCATCGTCGTCACTCTCGCCTTTGGATCTCGCGTGCTCCGAGTTGGCTGGCGCGCGTAAGAAGATCCAGGCCAGGTCGGTTGCCGAACACCGGGTGGTCAACAATAATACAGTCTTCCGTCAATCATCGTCATCATCATCATTATCATTATATATGTTCACTGCAGGACGAAAGCCTTCAGCCATCACTTTCAATTAAAATTAACACTTCTTTCTTGTGTCAGTTGACTGCCATCCTATGCATATGAATACCTCATTTCATAACGCCGCCTAATTCTCTGCTGCCTGGGACTCTGTTTCCCATATCTTGGCATGTGAAAGGGTCAATGTGACGTCTATGTGCGTATGTACCAGCTCTCAAAGAACGCAGTAACACATTGCTCTATATGAAACTGGCATAATCAATACTGTTAATTGAATGATTAGCGAAAATGAATGGTCTATACTAATCGTTCTTCATGGTGCCGTGGACAAGAATGAGCGGCATGCTTTTGGGACCGTGCACACCCTCTTGAGACCTGCGAATACCTCGCTCTGCAAGTTACTCCTCATTATTGAGTTATACGTTGTGAATATGAAAAATCTATGTTTTCCTTAAACTTGCGGTTAGATGCTGATAAACGCATCTCAATATACGGGATTGAGTGCAACCATTTTTTATTATGTTTGTCCTAGTGGAAACATTTCAAAAATGAAGATGAAACGTGGACTGCTATGTCAATGCTACATCTTAAGATTTTCTGTCAACTCGTGGCATTTGAAACGCACACCTTACAGCGTGTTCTTTGTCATCTGTGACAACGCTACTGTCTAGATCAAATTAGTGCCCTTTTTCCGGAAAGCCGATTGCAAGAGTGTTGCTATGCCTCTTCTGTATAATTCTGCACGAAAATTGCGCTAACGAAATAAAATGTCACAATGCATTGAGGTGGAACAAGACTTGGAATCAGGCGTAAAAATGCATTAGAGGAGATTTTTAAGTGCGTGTCAACCGATACTTCACTCATTTCTTCTAGGCGTGGTAGAAACGGTGAAACGCAGGTATTTTACTTGTTGGGGAGCATTCATGCAGGGATGAAAGTGCCAAATATTAATTTTCAGAAAAAAAACAGATTTCAGAGTGCCTGTATCAGTATTTATTGAAGAACCTGTACTGTAACGAAGAAGAACCGCAGGCTTTCCAGGGGCATCGCCAGCATATAAAATAGAATAAAGAAGTGCCGGTCAGTCAGGCGCATCACCAGCTCTTTGCGCATGGGACCGGTTATTACTGCTCAAAGTGCGCTGTCTACCGTACCGAGTTTTATTCCTTGCTCCTTGCGTACACTGTTTATAAAAAAGCTGACAATACATACAAAGGGCCTTAGGATGACAGCCACTTGTACATTTTTGTACACTTGTACATTGACAGCCACTTGTTTCCATTTAATATCAAGGATCTGACGGAATCTCGTCTGGGCACGAATGAGGCACGAATGAAAAAATAGAACGCCGGCCATGAACTAAAACAAGCATTCATTGAAAAATAAAGGAACTACGAAATAAAGGAACACCCATATGAATAAGGTTTTTCCGCGTGCCATTTGAAACGTCTATTATTCTCCACTAAACTTGATCCCGACAGTTGTGTTGAAGAAATGAATAAGAAGCGAACGTGAAGCACATCTTTCAAATGGGACTGGACTTAAGCGACAACCGAAAATGCATAACGGCGCTTTACTGTGTAGTCAACGTTCCGTTTGATCCCGAAAGATGCCGACGTGCGGTACAGCCGCGACAATCAGGCGATACGGGTGCTGGTGGCAACGAAAGCTCTCCTTCGCTTCAAGACTGTACGTCTTTCTTTTTGTTTTTACATATTGCGCTCCATTCTCGCTGATCCACTTTGGCGAGCCGGTTTCGTTGCTCCGTGACCCGCCCCGGTTTTTAGAACGCTGGAACCCGTCCAGCCGGGCAGCCGTGATCGTATAGTGGTTAGTACCTTGCGTTGTGGCCGCAATAACCCAGGTTCGAATCCTGGTCACGGCATAGTTTTTTTTTTTTTTCGTTCCAATTATTTGATTTCTTGTAGCAAGTCACACTCTTCGTATACCTACACATTAACGCGAAGCATCAGGGTCGGGTATACCGGTTTTTGTTCGCGGTTCACTGACAGTCGCGTGGAATCTGCAGCTGGTTCGAGCCCGTTTCCTTCGCTGTACTTTCCTTCCGTGTCCTTGTTCACTGTGGTTTTTCAATCAATCAATCAGGCTTTTTTTCGGACATAAATACAATGTTGCAGGCATGTCCACGAGGCGTGGCAAAAGGAAACACGTATGTTTCCTGACAAGGCCTTCGCTTCGGGAGTACTCAACAGACATATTTTCGCCAAATCAAATGATACCGAACAAGTAGAAGAGAACAGATGTATTATAATACACAGGGAAGACAAGCAGCTGTACACTTGACGTCGATTATAATGAACTGAAGGATATACATAGAGTAACAAGTCATACATGGTAGTGCAATACGTTGTGTCAAAATATAGATATATGGGATGAGATTATAATCACAAGTGAAGATATGCACTACATACAACGATGAATTTCATTACCTCTTACATAGCAGTTCAAGCACCAAGTAAAATCAGGTAGGATCGGGTATCTTTAACTATAGTAGTGTTAGTTTCCTTTCTTATTGCCAAATAGTTTTACAGTTGAGAGCGTGAGCAATTACAGAAGAATGTCTATTACAAAGGGATATTATTTGATCATGCAGTGTTTGGGTGCCATAGTTTGTCCGGGGTCTTTGTCCAACTAAAATATTCGTACGTAAATTATATACAACATCCCGCTTTAAATATTTTTGGAAGAATGTTATGAAGTTATTCTTGATTTTACAATAAAGAAAGATTGCTAGGAAGAAACTGAACAGGTTGGCGTAAGTTAATATTTTTAGAATCTGGAATATACAGCTGTCTGGTACAGATATTGAAATATATACTAACCGCAAAGCTCTTTTTACGAGTGCGAATAGCCGGTCCGAATCAGTCGTGTTGCCTAATCCCCAAACTAAGTGACAGTAGACAAGATGTGAATGAATTAGCGAAAAATACAATTGTTTCTTCAAACGCATCGATATAAGCTGTTTCAGCCGGTACATAGAGCCTGTGAACCTAGATGCCTTCAAACGTACGTGGTTGACATGGTCGGACCAGCTTAAATCGGATTTGAAGCCAACCCCAAGGAATCGACAGGCTATTATAATTTATAATTTCGGCATTGTTGATGCGTAATTTAACATCATGGTATATGGGTTTATTTTCGGAAGCGAAAATCATAGATTTAGTTTTGTTTACATTAGGTGCTACTTCATTAATATTTAGCCATGCATATAACTCGCTAAGCCAGGCACTAGTTTGTGATTCCAGCAAGGCAAGATCAGGTCCGGAAAAGAAAACATTTGTATCGTCTGCATAAATAACGATATTTGGGGTTAATGCTATATTTAAAATATCATTTATGCAGACAATAAAGAGCAAAGCACTAAGAATTCATCCTCGAAAAACACGATATTTTATATTGCCCGTCTCAGACCGAGTTTCGTGAAGTTGTGTGTACTGTTTTCTTCCGCTCAAGTAATTTTCTATAAGTTTGCTAGATTCCTACGCTGTGGCTTTTGCATTGACGACCAATCGACAGTTTCCATGAGGCGACCAAGGAAGCGGCCATAAATTTTCAATGTTTGCAAGAGCCACTGTGTGCATTTTTTTTTTTTTTTTTTGCGATAAAGACTTGCCCTTAAGGCATAATTCTTGGTGCGTATATGTGTATTATATGTGTGCTGTGAGGCCTGTGTTGCGTATGAATTGAAGCAGTGTTTTGTAGAATCTGTTGTCATGTATCCAGCGGTCATAGCTGGTTGTCACACTGTAGCGGAGGCCGGCTTGCAGTAGGAGACGCGAGCGTTCCGGTTTTAAACCAGTACATGTCCATATTATGTGGTATGCATCTGCTTCCATCACAGGAACGGAGCAGTATGGACACGTAGCACCCAGTGGTAAATGCGACCAGTTCCACCTTAAGATAACAGCCGGTGTAAGGGCCACCCCGGCTCGAAGCCTCCTAAGCACAACTTCCTCTGCCCTAGTAAGGTGAAGGGGCAGGGAGCAGACACACGGTGGGATAAGAGCGCGTGTGTCCTGCCGGAGAAAATTTTTACGGGCTGGGAACGAGTTAAGGGGTCGAGGTGGGAGGGGAATAGGCGGAAGATCAGGATTAGGAGGGCAGTGTTCCTGCTGGTCAGCAGCAATGTTGTGAGGGTTCGCTGAATGGCCTTGAATCCAGTGTACCTCGACGCAAGTAGCTGTTTTTACTATTCATAGTGTGTATTGTCTCGCAGATTTCCATCGCCTTATCAACCTTCTTGAGTTCCTGAATAGCCGCTAAAGAATCAGTGAAGATATCTAGTTGCTTGATGGTAGGCAGCTTAGATGTCGCATCTTGCACAGCGTCGTGGATGGCTTGAAGTTCCATTACTAGAGCGCTGGCTTCCGTAGATAAATAGCGCTGGTGGCCGCTGATGAAATTATGCGTAGTACTCAGGAATGATGTCCTTCCGCCGTCTGGGAGAATGGCAGCATCCGTATAGACTTTGCAGGTGTTAGCGCATGATGCATCGACGATATTGTGTTCGTCAATAATACCTGTTGTATCTCTGCGTCGTAACTTCGTTGGCTTATTAGTTGTGATGCTGGTGAATTCCCAGGGAGGCATTGGATAGGGCTGATTGTCAATCCGACAGCCGCGTGGAAAATGAGCATGCAACGTAGCGACAGCCGGAATAAGTTGCTTTTTTATTTCACGTGCTTTTTCACGTTGCAAAATTAGCTCTGCAATTGTGTTGAGCTGGGCATGTTCCTGTAAGGTTGGTATCGGAGTGACGCGGGGCAGTGCTGTGATTGTGCGCATAGCATCGCGATTAATCGTCTCCAACTGTGCCAGCTGTGCCAAAGTCAGCCGTTGAAATTGTGCCTGATATAAAATTCGTGGCTGCAAGACTGCACGCACCAACCGTCGAGCTACGTCAGTACGAGCTCCAGCTGCTTTTGCTGCAATGCGACGAATAAGGTGAAGTATTTTTGTCGAACTCTGCCTGGTTTTACGGAGCCAGTGTGCACCACTGCCGGAGTGGTGAATATGTAGACCCAGTATGCGGACCGCAGAAGCCTCAGGGATTGTCACTGTGCCGAATCTAAATGTAAAGGGGTGCTGCGTGATTCTTGTGCGTCCTTTCTTGCTGGCCAGCACAACATAGCTTGATTTTTGGGCGGAAATGTCCAACCCTGCTTTCCGAGCGTAGTTGTTCAGAACATCAAGGGCTTCTTGAAGCTGTTGAGTTTGTCTAGATATATCTTCATGCACGGACCTCAAAGTGACGTCATCCGCATACATTAAGAACATCACGTCTGGAATCCGATGTAGTTGCCAGGCTAGATGTATTAGAGCAACGTTGAAGAGAAGAGGAGCCAAAACCGAACCTTGTGGGACTCCTCCGTGCGATGTGAAATATCTTTCTTGCCTTCCATCGACTCTAATCGCAAATGTGCGATTCTGAATATGAATCTTATCACCCGCGGTGGAAGTCCCAGGTCGATGAGGTTGGCTATAACGATTTTATGGTCTATATTCTCATAAGGTTTCGTTATGTCTGTTGCTACTACCGTGCGCACAGCGTGACTGTGTGGTGAAACCTGTAAAACATCGTCTGATAAGATAGAAAGTCCGTCTTCAGTTCCCAAGTAAGAACGGAATCCAATTTGAGCAGGATGATATTTATCGTGGCGTTCAAGCCACCAGGAAACACGTGTGGCCAGCATCTTTTCAGCGAACTTGCAGACAGTTGAGGTTAGTGAAATTGGGCTTAAAAGACTGCAGGTTATTTGGAGACATTCCTGGTTTGGCAATCGCGACAACAATTGAATGCTTCCAATCAGGTGGAACGTTTCGAGTCTCCCATACTTTATTAATAGCCGGAAGAAGTGCGTCGAGAGCTGCTCCTTCCATGTTCTTGAATACTTCATAAGGAATACCATCGGGACTAGGTGCTGTTCGTTGCTTCGAATTTCAATCGCCGCTATTAGTTCGGCCATGCTAAAAGGGCTGGATATTTCGGATTTGGAAGTTGTGTCAGACTCATCAATTTTGGGGCAGTTTATAGGTGACGCTTGATCGTATTTCGGGAAAAACGCTCTAGCAGCGTGTTCTGCAAATTGATGTGGCGAACTCTGCATCACTAACCTAACGCTCGCTGCAGGGTCAGGTTGCCTATGACCGCGTTCCCTTGACCGGAACGTACGCCAAAGTGCTCTGTTTCCAATGCCCGATCCGAGATTCTCGCACCACTCATACCATCTTCGTCGAGAAAGTTGCTTTTCGTGCCGACGCGCCTTCGCCGCTAGATGGTCAGCACGTGCACGGCTACCTGGTGCATCGAGATTCCTCGACGCATACACTTCTGCCTGACGTCGCTTTGTCCAAAGTTGCAAAAGGGCGAGGTCCGGTTGAGGTTGTTCCTCGTCAACTGTAGTTACAGTGGTGTTCCTCCGTAGCAGTTCTTGCAAAGCGGGAAGAATTTCTGAGGGCTCTGAGGGTACTTTATCAATCGATGATTCCCGAAGCTTATACCAATGCGTGACTGTTACTCGTCGTCGAATTTTCTTTATGCACGTTCTGTGCAAACCACTCATCATGGGCATATGATCACTGCCCCATGTATCTGGTTCCACCCGCCACTGCGGCATTCCAGGACCCAACCACCACGTGAGGTCTGGAGCGTTTGTTCTAGATACTGCGGGTACAGCACAGGTAGCGACAGCGTGATGGTTCAACAGTGTAAAAGTGGCATCGCTCATGATGTTTTTAACTTGGTATCCTCTTCGGGAGTTGCACTTGTACCCCCATTCTGTATGTGGGGCATTGAAGTCTCCACCCACGAGAATAGGAATTCCCGGGTACGTAGACCGGAGATGGGCTATCCACCCCAAGTTCAAGCGTGTGCGCTGTGGTCTGGCGTAGTATGACACTAGAATAACAGGAGTCTTCACTGGTCTTGTCAGGACCCCGACAACTTCTTGATTACCACTACACCATGGCTCCAGATCAATCACTGTGTGAGCAATATGCGATGATATATAAACTGCAGCTTTTCCCGGAGCTGAAGCCATTGTAGTAGCACGTCTGTCTCTAATAGATGGGTTATGATACCCATTAAAATTGGACAGGGAGCATAGCGTATTATGCTCTTGAATAAGCAGTGCCCATACATGTAGCTTATTGTATTCAAGCTTGGTTTTGATTTCTCCTAACCTGGAGCTTAGGCCCCGACAATTCCACTGTAGAATTCCATCCTGTGACAGCTGCTGCAGAGAATTAGCCATGATGCAGGCAATTCTGAATGAGCAACGTTAGTTGAGCAAGTTGATAAGCTGCTGTCCAAACAGCTTGGTTGACCTGTTGTGCCGGACGGGATCCAGGCGTAACGGTGGCATTCGCAGTGGTTGATGCGTCACGTGTTGGTCCTGTTTTCTGACGACGCAGAATTACCAATTCTTCATGTTTGCGTAGTCGCTCAATCTCTCTGGCCAGTGCGTCTATCCGAGCGTCAATGTCATCATGGTCATCATCTGACTGATACAGAGGTTCCGGTAATTTCTGTTTCTTTGTCTGCGACTGCTTGCCACGTTTAAGAACAGAAGAATACAGTTGTATTTCTGGGGCTTTTTCTTCTTCTGCCAAGAGCATCTCTGGCTCTTCTGGAAGAACCTCATAACGATTGTGTGTTGTTACTATAGTCGTTTTTGGTATAGCCTTTCGTATCCGTAGTGTGGCCTTCTGTTTAGTCGGACAATTTGTGCTTGTCATATCGTGCTCATCAGATTTACATAAGCCACATCGACATCGTGGTTGGCCTTCTGGTGTGAGCTTTACTGGATCAATAGTACGCTGTGGGCAAAATGCCTGCATGTGTCCACGTTGAAAGCAGTGGTAGCAGAATATTGCCCGAGGGAGGTAGGGTTTAGGTCGCAATATGCAACCATAGTAATACAACCGTTCTGGGATACATTGAGGGCCCTGTACCGTCACTAAGCATGTACGGCTTTTGCCCATGATGCGAGCACCCTGTGTGTCGTGGAGGTCAATTCACGACATATTATCTCAGGGGTGTCTTCCGGGTCAATGCCATAGACAACACACCTCTGTATATTAGGGCCCGATGCAAAGTAGCACTGCACAGGTAGATGTTGATCTTCTGACAGCGGGATAGATGTTAAAGTGCACATTTTCTGCACATCACTGAGAGATGCCAAGTGCACAGTGATCGAGATGGTAGATTTATATGCTGTGAACCCTTTGTATCCAGTGGTTTCAAGAGATTGGTCGATGACCCTTCGGACATATTTTGTGGCTACTGAAGTTATGTCGTAGCTTGAAAGGGGGCGTATATGAACTCGATAGGATTGAGAAGGGGTGGGCGTTGGGTAAGACTGAGGGAGCGGGCGTAGGGGAGGCCGTGGAGGAATTGTCTGGGGTGGCCCTTACCTTTTCTGCCGGTTACTCCGATGCGATGGCGTCTTGTTGAAGCATGTTGATAGGGGGACCTCGCTTGGCTGCATTCGTCGAACCGCCAGAGGGCTGCACGTCCAAAGGGTCACCAGTGTCCGTCGGCACGATTGCGGATAGGTTCACATTCACATCATGAAGTGGACTGCCCTTCGGTGTTGCATCTTGGGTATTCGAGCTATCGCGTGCACACTTCGGCTGCATAGTTGGCATGGATGTTGTCACGCGCAGCAGTCCAGTGGAAGGTACAGATGAGGAGCTCACTTCTGGCACAAACGCTTCTTCGTCGGGCGAGCGCGGCGGCACGGCAGCACTAGGCCTAAGCGCCAGCCGTGCTTGTTTTGAGTCTATCAGACGAGCAGGATCAGTAGGACAAGGCGAAAAAGAGTCCTCACCAGAGTCCACTGGACCCCATAGGCTTCCGAGGAGCTTCATATCCGGATAAGGGCGAGATTTTCTTTGCTGTCGAGCAATTTCCAAGGAACCCAAGGAAACCACGTCTGCATGGAAACGTGGTTGTCTTCTTCTCCCCAACCGCAGTTCATCGGGCCATGCATAGCCAAGAAGCAGGTACCGCCCGTCAATTATCGCGTGATTCCTGTTGTCGCCACAGCAGACCGCCGTGGTCGCAGCGCCGAAGTCGTTCACTTTTCTTCCATTAAACAATTCACGGACGTTCTCCGTCGACTTGACCTGCAGCCACGATGGCCGCTTCCACGTGGGTGGGTGGGGGAGAGGGATAGTTTAGTGTGGGAGTTTATTATGCACGTCTTTTTTATCTGCATATTATCGTCATCATCATCCTACGTTGATCCATCCTCAACTTTAGTGCCTTGGGATGATCTTCATCGAGTGTGTGCCTCTGCTCGTTCGATGCCGAGTACTCGGGCCAAATAAACGTCCTTTCAACAGCGACTTCATACTATATATACTTTTTTAAATATTCAGTTTTGAAACGTATGCAGACGTGTTCGTTGAGCGGACAAGTGCTGTCGTGAGAAGCCGAGCCGTTTGCATTTCAGCGGCTCGTGATATCGTAATGCTTGCGCCCCTGCTGATAAAGCGCTAAGAAGTTGAAGCCTCCTCCTCCCGAATATATTGATGCATTTAATGAATGCTCAGTTTGTTGAACATTGAAGTGAATTCGACGATTAGGTCGAGAGTTCCTCTAGAATACGCGCGCGCGCGCGTATTGCACAGCGCTCGTATCGCTTGGAGAGACTAGTAAGAAAGACGGGAATGGTTGGCGGTCGGTCTCGCGGAAGACGTTTTCAGTGAGCTGGTGCGTGCCTCGACCGCGTTGGCCAACAAAGGCAGCCGCGGGCCCGTGGTGCTCATTGAGACAGCAGGACGCCAGTGGCGTACCTTTCGTCACGAGGACCACCGATCAAGACAATAATTGTGTTCGTACCTTTGTTCAAAATTCTGTGTCATCTCTATGTCGTGTGCTGCACAGTTGCGCTGGTCATCCACCTTCACAGAGTTGGAATGGCTCCCCCCCCCATTATATTTATTCTTTCCTTTATTTGGAAACGCGCTGGCACGTGGGCCCATGATATGCCATTTGTATACTAAGTGTGAAGGAAGCAAGTAGCGCTGAGCCGGCCAATATACGACTGTCTTATGGGAATGCGGTGCTCTCTGAAAAGTCTAGCAGTGAGCTAGTATCGGGGGGAGCGGGAAGTGATAGGCTAATTTAGGAGTTTCGAAGACAGCCAATCTGTATCATATATAGAGTAAGGGTTCATATATGGAGTGTCACGCGATGGTACGATAATTTCAGGGACCTGGATTTTCTGGGCAGGAAGAGCACATTAACCTCGCCGTAGTGCGCTATCTATAGAAGCGCAGCTACCGAGCGAATAGCACGAACCTGGCACGGAGGCGTGCGCTCATGCGCCAGAACAGCCAGCGATATGCAGTGATATTTTAACGGAAGACGAGCAAGAACGTTTGCCTCGCAAACGTGCAAATTAGGTGCCGCTATATGATGCTTCGCAGCGCGATAATTTCTCTTAAGAAAGCTCCGGCCACAATTTTTGGGGAATTGCGGTTTATATTGCTTACTTATTTTTCATTTTTATTATTTCTTGTGAGTCAACATGTATATTATTTCATGCGTTTTCAATAAACGCTCATTTTTTAGACAGCGCTTGTCCCGTGTGCTTCTGTTTCTTAGGCCAATATAATGCAGGTTAGGTTAGGTGAGGATAGGTTTGTTCGCTTCCCTTCTTTTCAACCGCTGACAAATGTAGTCTGTGCTGGTGATAGCATGGGCGGCTTGCAGAACTGGTGAAGCGCCAGAAGGAATAGCTTCCGAATAGTATCCTTCCATTATCCGCACCTTGTTTAAATCTTTATGTGCACTTGTCATCATGAAGGCTGCATAAGGGAGCAATACTATAATAGTTAAAAGCGGAATGGTAACATCAAAGTGAAAAGTTTGGCTTTCACAACTGCAAAAGGGGTCTTCGATTTTATTTATTTTTCTTCCGTCCGTAATATTATCTGGCGGTTTATATCTTCGCATCACTTAGGAGCTTTCACATTCTCCCACGCGCAGCCAAGTTCAGAGGTGTCATAATCATCATCGTCAACAACGGCAGCAACATCGATATTGCTTCGAACGCTTCGCACGAACGTAGAAAGAAGAACAAGAAGAAGAGATGATCACGTCAAGGAAGGGCGCCATTTACCTCATCGGAATCCACATGGTAACAGCTTCACTTGCAAAACACTCCTTTGTCGCATTTTGCGCACTTTTACCTTTCGAGGATTTAGGCGTCTGATGACAGAAAATGTGGCTTCGTACAAAGGGTTTTGACCTTTTCTCGGCGCAGGTGCCCAACATTGTCGGCATCGTGCGCTTTTCCTACGGTTTTCACAGGACTGGGGCACGTAAGTCTGCTCTATAGCGTTTGCGTTTGTACTCCTGACACTATGCGCTGTCGCTTGCCGCAAGTGATTTCTTTAAAGACATGCACTATGGGGACGGAAAGCCAGAAAGCCAGTACGCCAATTCCACAGAGCATGAAAAATAACGTAGCAGTTGGCTACCCGTAAGGTGTCTCTATATAGGAGTTCATTCTGGTGTGTGTGTGTGCGCGTGTGTGTGTGCGCGCGTGTGTGCGCGTGTGTGCGTGTGTGTGCGCGTGTGTGTGTGTGTGTGTGTGTGTGTGTGTGTGTTTGTGTGTGTGTGTGTGTGTGTGCGTGCTTGCTTGCTTGCTTGCTTGCGTGCGTGCGTGCGTGCGTGCGTGTGTCTGCCAGGCACACGTGAAAATTCTTGAAGCATAGAACCGAATTACTTTTGGCGGGAATGGTGTTCCATTGGCAGTGACGGTGCCCTTTTCTCTCTCCTGCCGCAGAAACAGAAGGGCTCGTATTCGACGTGTTGCTTGGCGCCGAATGCGTTTTGAACATCATCAGCGACGCAGTGGTCATCCTACTCCTTCGGCAGGCGGTACGGCTGCGTTCATTAATTACAGTTTCTTAAGTTAAATATGCTTAACTAAACAAAAAATGGTAGCAGCAGACGGGTTGAAAAATTGCCGGAGTCGCCTCGTCATAGAAGAGACGGTGCTGTCTATTAGACTCTGAGAGACATGACCGGCCCGTTTTGCCATTTTCACTAACAACTTTTCCAAACAGGCAGGGTTTAATCCCTGAAAACCACAGCATGACTTTGCAAGAATAAATTCTGCAAAGTCATGCTGCAGAATAAGCTGCAGAAGATTTTCGACCTCCTGTAGGGTAGGATGCATAAAAAGAGTTGAGGTAGCCCAACACGAATTCCATGTCCACTTTTACGGAGTCGTCCATAGCCCGTGCTTTGCCTAGGAGTGCAAAGCCGAGCGAATTACTTTTCCCGATCACCAATTTTGCTCAACAGATGTTATTTTTTCTCTTTTCCTTTTCTGAAAACACAGGAGAAATCAAAAGCAACTAGCATGGGTCATGTGAGTAAATGAATTCGTCTTGCTTTCTTTCTGACTATTGGTACAACTAATTTGCTCTACTGGATCATTTGATAAGACGGAAGATTTAGTGCATTGAGCAGAATTATTTCTGACCACTCCATACAATATGCCTTGCCTTCCATACGTCGGGATCTAGTTGGGTCTGAATAGCATTTGCTTTGTTTAGTTTGTTTCCCCGGAAGGTGATATTAAAATCGCAAGGAATTAATTTAGAAAATATTTCACTGCCATACCCTATCATAAGCTAACTTATATTGAGAACGATAATGAAGTCCTTGAGAAACAGAATAGTTCCTGAAAAGCGTGCAAGTATTCACAATACAAGCGCTTCCTGTTATGCCTTTCAGGAAGCAGCCCCGTCTCCACCAATGGGGTTGAATGCCGTAAATTTCGGAATACCCAAGCCATATCACGTCGCACAGTTTCGGTGGATGTACTGATAATCGTCACTCGCATTGCAAGGGTTCGATCAAATGGAATGCGGCTAGGAATTGAATTTCGCGACATAACCATATGTAAACTCAACCTAAAAAAGCTAACGAGTAAAGATTTACCAATTTTATAATACACAACAGCGTCACATGTTGATCTAGCTGTATGACACACTTCCAAAGGGGCAGCGCATGGCAGTGAGTAATAGTGCACGTAAAGTTATGAACCAAAAGCACCTATAGGCACAATTAAGGCAGACTTTACAATTCATACGTTTTCAGCGATACAAAAAATATAACCGCCGCCCGGCTCTTTGGCACTTATATTAACCGCGATGGCGCTGCTACACGTAGGCGTAATAAAGAAATCTTAGTTTGGGGTCCGTTGAACACTATATATATATATATATATATATATATATATATATATATATATATATATATATATATATATATATATATTTATGTATGTATGTATGTATGTATGTATGTATGTATGAGAAAACTGCATGTATCTATGATGTGTCTATATATCAGTAACCGCTATACAAATCTCTACAGCTTTATTGACAAAATTTCACTCTGTATTCTATACTGAGTGACGGCTGCCAAACTTAACGCTAAACGTCATTAGCTGTTAAGTTTATGATAATATCAAAACGCATCATCAAAGACATATCAAATGTAATAAGAAATTCAAGAAGCATTTTTGTAAGGGTCATCAAGCTATGTGACTTAGCTTTCACCTAAGCAAGAGACCGCAGCCCGCGTTTACGAAAAAGCAGATGCACTAAAATTATTCATAAAGGAAATGCCAGTCAATCCTAATGCTGGACATAATAATAACGAAGGCAACCCGCCAATAGCAAAGAATACTAACGAACGAAGAGCTTTTTGAATTCAATCCTGGATTTTCATGCACGAGGTTCTTCGGAAAAAAGAGAGAAGTAAATAGTTTTAAACGCAGGCAAATATTTCTCGCACTAAAATTATTTCTGCAAGTACAATACTTCCGCACAGTTCCTTACCAGATAACTTAAACTTCCGCCGTCTTATAGTAAAGGTTAGTTCTCCTTAGCGGAACACGTCAACGTCTGAGAATCTGACCCAGAATGCTCCGAATTTAGGGTCTGAAGAGTTTACGAAACAGCGACCATTTCCGAAGCACGCTCCTGTTTCTGTTGGTGGCGTCGCAGGCGGCAGTGTCGACCGTTCTGCGCGCATTCGTGGCGTGGAACACTGTGGCGGTGCTTTTCTGCTGCGGCGCCAACCTGGCCGGCCTGCGTTACCCGCCCAAATGGGTGAGTGCGAGCCCTTCTATCTCAACATGGAAGACCATGCGGCTACTATTGACAGCACTCGCTTTGCGGGGTGCTTACACAAATCCTGTAAAAGCTGTTCGACTAGATTGCATGCATGTATGCGCTGTGCGAGCGCCACATTGAGTTCATTAACACTTCCTCGCCCGTTACAGATTACTGATCCCGACTAACGATGCAGTAATGCAAGTTAGCTGCAGAGGAAATAAAGAACTATAGAAGGGGGCCTCGTGCAACGCGAATAGAGCAAATACAGTCAGCCCGACACATGATCTTCACGTCAGAGCGCGTGGTAGGTTTTAGTTCACCCAAACCGTCCGCTCTTTCCGCGCTCCGCGGGCAGAGCTGCCGCACAAGTGCCGGCATCAATTAAAAACTACCGAATACCAAACATTCTCGGTCAATGCGCCGGGTCTCTGAGGTCCCCTAGGTTTTCTAGAGAAAGAAGTGAAGGGAAAGGCTTCGCTGAAAGTTGCCATGGCAATGCTGGCTCTTACCTAATGCTCCCTCCTGGTTCATTTGTTTCCTTGGTGATGTAAGCACAGCCGTGTCGAATCGCATTCGCGGTTTGCAGAATAACATTATTTCCGCCATTTCTAAGCCAACATTTAGCAAACAGCAGAATTTATACAGCTGGTAGCCTGTCTTCGCATTCCGTTCGTTATGCCTCGGCTTTTTTCCTTTTCTTTTTATTCCTTCATTTCTTAAACACGTTATTAATATAGCAGCGCGGACGGTAACGTGCGCCTCGAGCGCCTTTCTGCTCGACTGCCTACTGCGTGGCATTTTGGTGGCATCTAGCATGCGTGTCGCAATTAGCAAGCATGCATACACATGCATGGGCCTCCGATATATACGATGTAGATCAACGCATGGTGCAGGAAACTTCTGAGGCATCAGAGGAGCTATGTGCCATTTCTGGTGGTAGAAGGCTCGGAAATAAGTTCGCGATCTTACATTTGAAAAAAATGTGTCCCCAAAGTCTTAAGCACAGAGCAGTTTAGCACTTAACCTCCACCAGAGTGCGGTCGTCTCACCCGGGAATCGAAGCCTCAACAATGAAACGACAATTACAGACATGTATAGAAATTCAATTACGACATCGCGCTATAAATAAACATGAAAGCAGGCTGGAGTTTCTCGTAGATATCAATTTAGAAGCCTAATTTTGATGCATTAATGAACAAGCGTTCCTTATTTCAGCGAATGAAAGGTTAACATTTTTTCGCTCGGTCTGTTCTTTATTACTTCCCCCTACCAAGTCTTTGTTCCAGTTCGTGCTCATATGCACCCCCTAGATTTGAACCAACTTTTCGAGGAACATGTTATACCGTTAACATTAATTGTTGATTTTTGCATCTTTCTTCCAGTACACGGAACAGGACGCAGATCAGATTACCTTGGGACAGCAGGTAAGAACAGAAAACTCCTTCGTACAAAGTAGTACAGGCACTGTTCACTGACATTCAAGATGGTGTCAAGGTGGGCCGTGGTCGGTTCTTGAGTGAAAACAGGAAAGGAAGGCAACTGTGCTACAAAGGAGATTGCAGCGCCGACAGTGACAGCGCGTCGTCCAGTCGTTATTGCGCTCTTTGCGTTCTAGCCGCATTGCTTTACACTTGTGAGCTTGCTTGACGTATATACGTGCTATACTGTTCGCGATATCATTATAGGAAGAGTCAGCGACATCTGATCGAAAAGCATCAGAAAGCTTTAGCAGTGTGTGCACATTGTAGCAATCCAAGCACTACATTTGTTAACGAGAAAATGGATACTTGAAGTGAGCGAAAGTTGTTGAACAAGAGATCTTTTTGACGTAATAGCTTTACGGAAACCCGGAAGTTAACTAGTACTTCAAGCTCTTGCCTTTACTTCAAATTGTTGATAAATTTGACTTCGCCCTGTCATCTGCTAGTCGCCTGTTTAGCTCAGATGGTAGAGCGGATAACCGGAAAGGGGGTGGTCCCGGGTACGAGTCCCGGACCAGGACGAATTTTTTGTTCAACTATGACGCTTCTCTTTCGAGGAACCCGTATGGGTTTCCTTTGTAGCAATTAGCTACGCCTGGGTGGATGCCTCATTTTCCTTTTTTTACGGGGATGTTGGGAGTATAGACTGAATATATTTACAGTATATATACAAGCAAAGTCAATGTTGTCAAGATGGCTGACCAGCAACAACACGCAGCAGCCAGCGTCTCGCGATCTTCTTATTCCTCTCTCTCTTCTTTCATCCTTCCGTAACAGGACCCCCGGGTGGTGAAGCGCCGTCTCGGCGCATGGTAGGCGAAGAACTGCGAGCGAAGTATGGCTTCAGCCGCGAAACGTGCACGACGTCAACAGGTGGCGGAATTGAGGATGGATGAAACTGTAACGGCGCGATCTCGTAATTGACGTCGTTAACCTTACATAGGACTTCATAAGGCCCTGTGTAGCGAGAGAGGAGCTTCTGGGAGAGGCCGACCCGACGACATGGTGACCAAAGCAGCACCCAAGCACATTGGGCGAACTGAATATCGCGATGGCACCGGTCGTAACGCTCTTTTTGCAGATGCTGAGAAGCTAATAGGCGAGTTCGGGCGACTTGACGCGCCATGTGAGCGCGATCGATGACATCACGAGTGTACTCAGTGGCAACGCGGGGCACATAAGGTAGGATGGTGTCAAAGGGCAAAGTGGGGTCGTGACCATACAAAAGATGAAAGGGTGAATATCCTCCTGCGGTGTCATGTCGCGACGAGTTATTCGCGAATTTCACGTAGGCCAGCGTGGCGTCCCAGTCGCGGTGATCGTTGGAAACGTACATCGACAGCATCTCTGTGAGTGTTCCGTTGCGACGTTCCGTAAGACCGTTCGTTTGTGGGTGGTAGGCGGTGGACAGCTTGTGCTCAGTGGCACAGGAGCGGAAGAGGTCGTCCACAACTCGAGACAAGAACGAGCGGCCGCGGTCTGTAAGTAACTGTCGAGGTGCACTGTGCTGGAAAATGACGTCGTGAAGGAGAACATCGGCGACGACAGTTGCGCAACTAGTCGGCGACGCCTTTGTTATCGCGTAATGAGTAGCGACAGTGATCCACTTATTCCCTCTGTTCGTCGTCGGAAAAGGGCCAAGCAGGTCAAGGCCTACGCGAAAGAATGGTTCAGAGGGAACTTCAATTGGATGGAGTCGTCAGACAGGTGGCAGGGGAGGTTTCTTGCGGCGCTGACACAATTTGCAAGTTGCGAGATAACGACGAACAGAGCCGTAGAGACCCGGCCATAAGAACCGGCGTCGTACGCGGTCGCATGTACGCAAAACTGCATCATACAACTACGTCATGCAGCATGAACATGCGACATGTGCCGTCGGTACTGCCTGATTGCACTCCGGCGATGATGGACTGTAAGGATGCGTCGCGTTCTTCAGCGCGCATGTCGGTTATGTCAGTCAAAGCCATCACGCAGGTCACCGGATCATGCGCAACAGGATCGGGAGGATCCACGGGGTGACGCGAGAGGCAGTCAGGGACCTTGTGCAGGCGTCCAGATTTATAGTTGACAACACATGAAAATTCCTGGAGCCGCAACGCCCAGCAACCAAGCCGTCCTGTGGGGTCCCGGAGGGAAAACAGCCAGGCAGAGGGCGGGGTGGTCTGTTATGTCCGAAAACGTGCGGTCGTACAAATATGGCCGGAACTGGGCGACAGCTCAAACTAAAGCTAAGCACTCCCGCTCGGTGATGGAGTAATTTCTCTCTGACGGTGACAGCAGGCGACTGGCGTAAGCTATCGCGCACTCGGTAGCTTTCTGCTGTTGGGCGACAACAGCGCCGATGCTGTGGCCGCTTGCGTCAGTGTCGACTTCAGTCGGTGCAGACGGATCAAAGTGGGCAAGTATGGGAGGCGTAGTCAGAAACTTGGTGAGAGCGGTCAACGCGTGAGCCTGCTCCGCGTCCCACGAGAGTGGCGTGTTATTCTTCAGAAGATCTGTCAAAGGCTGAGCAATGTCGGTGAAGTTTTTGACGAAACGGCGAAAGTAAGAACACAGGCCGACGAAGCAGCGCACGTCAGAAGCAGAACATGGCACAGGGAAACTGCGTACGGCGCGAACTTTTTCCGGATCTGGTTGGACACGGGATGCGTCAACGAGGTGTCCCAACACGGTAATCTGACGGCGCCCGGATTGACACTTCGTGGAGTTCAGTTGGAGGCCGGCTTTTCGGAAGACCGCAAGAATGCAGCGAGTCGGGTAAAGTGGCAGCCGAACGTGGGAGAAAAAAAAAGAATAACGTCGTCCAGGTAACAGAGACAGGTGGTCCATCTGTAGCCTCGCAGAAGAGAGTCCATGGTACGTTCAAATCTCGCAGGCAGGAGCATTGCATAGGCCAAAGGGCATGACTTTGAACTGATATAAGCCATCCGTCGTGATGAAGGCCGTCTTCTCGCGGTGCATTTCATCAACCGAAATCTGCCAGTAGCCGGACCGAAGATCGATGGATGAGAAGTATTTAGCTCCGCGCAAGCAGTCCAAGGCGTCATCGATGCGTGGTAGTGTGTAGACGTCTTTAAAAGTGATTTTGTTTAAATGCCGATAATTGACGCAAAAACGCCAGGTACAATTTTTTTCCACAAGGACGACAGGCGAAGCCCAAGGGCTGGCTGATGGTTCGATGACTCCTTTGCGGAGCATTTTGTCCACTTCTGATTGGATGACTCGACGTTCAGCATGCGATACATTACAGGGACGCCGACTAATAGGATTCGTGTCTCCAGTGTTGATGCGGTGGTGAAAAACAGATGTTTGTCCTAAAGGCTTGTCGCCGAAATCAAACATGTCAAGGTACGATTCGAGGAAGAGACGTGTGTCCGTGGCCTGTGCAGATGCGAGGTCAGGTGCAATTATCTTAGCCAAGACATCTGTTAGGGAACCAGAGCTGTGAGCTGCAACTGGTGCTGAGAAACCGCTCTCGGCATTCAGACTTCAGTCAAATTTCAGAATTCAGAATTCAGAATTCAGTCAAATTCGGAAGTACTAGAAATGCTGGCCAAGAACATGCCGACAGGAAGCACTTGAGGGCACAGGCGGAAATTCAGAAGCGGAAGAATGACGTTGTTACTACTAATCGTCACCACCGTATGCAGAAGAGCAACGTTCCAGTTCAAAAGCACGTCGATGACGGGGCAAAAGAGATACTCACCGTCGGGACTCTGTGGCTGTGCGGTCAAAGCGACGTAAGTGACTGCCTCAGGTGACATACGCACATCATGAAGCGAACACAACTGCGGTGGAGCGGTGCTCGGAGCATCGGCGACTTGATGCAGTTGGAACTGAAGAACGCCGGTTGCGCAGTCGATGAGAGCGGAATGATGGGATAAAAAGTCCATTCCAAGGATAATGTCCTGAGGGCAGTTGTCGATCGCAGCAAAGAGAACAGAAGTAGGGCGGCCGGCTATACTTATGCATAAAGTACACATTAGAAATACAACCAGCACGCCGTCGTCGGCCCCCTGAAGCACTCGGCAGCTGCTGGGGTGATAACTTTCTTTAAACGTCTACGTAGGCAGAAACGCGGACTCTTCACAGAAACGTGGACTCCAGCGTCGACGATTGTTTGGACAGGTAAGCCGTCTATTTTATTGTCCATTACACTTCTCTTTGTGGGCACAGACAGAGGATTTGCTGCAGCAGAGGGCAATGCAGCACCACCTCCGAGGGCTGCATTTCTTAGTTTTCCGAAAGGGTGCGGGCAAAAGCCACAGGGGACGAAAGGCGACGAGGCTGCGGCGAACGTGAATATGAGCAACGTGTTTGCGGTGAGCGAGACTGGTGGCCGCGCGGCGATGGTGCGCGACTGTACCACGTGCTCCTAGCGGAGTTATCGGCGCTTTTAGACTCAGCGGTAGGCGAAACATTGCGGGCATTTCCATTAAAACGGCTCAGGATGGTCGGCGTGCGAGGTGTTGAGGGCCACGAGTTGCGACAGTATCTGGCGACATGACCAATGTGGCGACAGGTGAAACATATCGGCAGGTCGTCCGCGGTTCTCCACTCAGTCGGGTTGCGATAACGCGGAGAGAAGCGTCGGGGTGGAGCGAAAATAGTAGAAGGGCGTTCGTTGGGCTCTCGGGTTGGTGACAGCACAGAGAATGTAGGCCAAAGTTTTCAAGTTCCTGTCAAACGATGGCTTGCACGAGAGGAACTGAAATAGGGGTAGCATCAGGGCTACGCGAACAGAAAGCCGCGGGCGCCATTGCGTCCAGTTCACGTCGAACGATTCGCACCACGTACTCTGATGGCGACGTATGCTGCTGTGCGGGCTGATCTTCACGCGTCAACGTTGCGGCAGCATAGGGAAGTCTGGTGAATGGGTGCAGGACGCGTCGGCTTTTTTCCTGCTCAAATTGTCGGCAGTCTTTGATTATAGCATCAACTGTAGAACAGCTTTTGCACATGACCAGATTAAAGGCGTCGTCAGCAATTCCCTTGAGCACATGCCCTACCTTCTCAGCTTCTGTCGTGTCGTGATCGGCTTTACGACAAAGTGCCAGAACGTCCTGGATGTACGACACATAAGACTCCGTCGGGGATTGGGCAGGAGAGGCCAGTTCTGCTTTGCGGCAATGTTATGGCCGGTTGGTTTGCAAAACCAACTCTGTTAACTTCTCTTTGCATTGGTCCAAGCTGGTCAGCTCCTCTCAATGGTTTTCGAACCACACTCTCATCGTGACTCTTAGGTAGAACAACAGGTTAGCTAGCATAAGCGTAGGGCCCATTCTGTTGATTCCACTCACGCGTTCGTACATGGCCACCGTCGGCGCCATCAACGTCGGTGCCATCAGTCCCACAGAAAGTTCCGGGATCCTTGGGTTGTACAACCACAACCGAAGGGGAGAGCGTCGTAGCGGGCGATGGTGACGTTGGAGGCGGCAACGATGTTGATCCCGAGTGCTCACCGTCATTCATGGTGAGGGCGGTGATACGACGACTACTGCGGAGCTGTTTCCAGCCGTGGTACCCCGCACCTCCAACCAATATGTTACGGGGATGTGGGGAGTATAGACTGAATATATTTACAGCGTATATACAAGTAAAGTCAATGTGGTCAAGATGGCTGACCAGCAACAACACGCAGCAGCCAGCGTCTCGCGATCTTTTTCTTCCTCTCTCTCTTCTTTCATCCTTCCGTAACACTTTCATTAAAAAGATTCTTTTACAAAGTCAGTTTTTCGACAAAGGGACAGCGTTTCGTGGCGACTGTCGAAATGCCTGCGCCCGACATCTAATTATTCGATGACAGTTGATCATATTATATAGCAAGTGCAACCGATAAATTATTTACTAGACGCCTGTCACGGGAGCGAAGAACTTTGTTCCACGTTCTTTCCACTTTCCTCCTTTTTACAGCGGTCGGCTTCCAGCCCAGGAAGCGGAGAACGCTTGCACAATAACTCACGTGATGTCTCCTCCGAGATTGCTGTCAAATCTGCTAACGTCAGGGAAGTAAGAAACGCCAGATGCGCGGTAACATGTGTAAATAATGTTACCTTTCGGGGCATCTGAGTCAAAGAAGTATGATTCCATTTGGAAGCAAAGTGTTACCTTATGGAAAATGGTTATTTATACTGTAGTGTACACCACCACCACCTCTGCATGAATCTCTTTGGCAATGTGTTCCGTAAACCACATAAAGCTCCCGAATCACTGCTCGTGCTTCAAGAAAGCTTCTCCATGAAAGCTGCCGCTTTCGTTTTGATGCAACCTAGCGATGTTATGCGATACTGTACAGAAGGAATGTTTGTTTTATATTGCAATAAGACTAAAGTAATGTCCACTTAATGTGATGCCTATCATGTATGCCTCTTTCGAACCCAAATACTGATACAAAACATACTGGATGTGTTTTTATGGTTGATGCTGATATCTACAGCTGGTTGCATCCGCATAGAAGGCTTTGATTTTGTTTGTTTTTTACCTTTGAGCATCATAGCTGAGACATCTACAGTAACACAATTGGTGTCGTTAACCTCCGGGGATCGGTGCTACAACCATAGAAAGTAGCGGTGTTTCCAATTTGCAGGTGAAGATTGTCTTGATTTGGGCTCCCTGGATTATAATGGCTGCCTACGGTAAGGTAAGCAGAAGCGTGAATTTACGCTAGGAAAAGCTTTCTTCAGAGAAAGATAAAAAAATATAACGAGCAGACCTTAGTAACTTGTTCTGAAATTATCTCGGGCGACTGCAGCAAGCGGGCACTGCCTTGTACTCAAGAAAGTCTTCTTTGCGACGGCCATAATGTCATCTTTGCTCGCTGCAGTAGAGTGTCCGCTACGCAATGACTGAACATTTTGCGGAGGTGGTAAGATACGTTAGTTGTAATAGATTTATGTTGACTGGTACGCTTCACGGCGCTGCTACATCAATTCGAACCGACTCCGCTCAGAACAAATCGAAGGCTGTGTGCTTTGATAGCCGTGAGATGATCTTATATCGGCAGACAGGAACCGACAAGGTCATGCATTTTAAGTATAGGACGTAGGGTGCATTCAGAATCAGAATAGGTTTTATTGGAATGATTGGAAAAATTACAGGATCTTAATATAAAGAAGGAGGTTCCATAGTCAGACCTTGAAGAAGGCAAGTCTACTTGTCGAAACGTTGGGTCCTGCTTTCACCTTGTTCTCATTTTGGTCATCGCAACCTGAGTTAGTTGCATTATTTTCGTCGTCTGACCGTTAGCGGTTCGCGTTCGTGTCATTTTTTGTTCGTGTCATTTGTACGCAGCTGTACTACACGACGATGCTGTACGCGTTCTACAAAGTGTACGAGTCGACCGGAGGCAAAGCGTTCGACGGAACAGCAGAGGTACACAGGGCTCCCTCCAACCGGAGCCTAGACGATGGTCACCCAACAACCACGCCACAACGCAGCATCCCGCGACCCGAGATCGACCCGGCTATCTTCCGTGATCCGACGCCAATCATTGGCCGAACTCCAGCTAGTGGCCTGTCACCCTTGGCTCCGTCGCCCATGCACCCGCAAATCAATTCTGCGTTGCCACGCTTCGTTAACACGCCCCTACCGATGTCGCCCAACCATCCTATGCACGGCACGCAGCTATACGCATACCCGTCGCCCATGGGGGCCGCGTCCGTATCGCCAGACCGAATTCCCGTTGGACCCGGCTTTCCTCCGACCCAACAACGTCTGACGTCCAGCGGCCCAACACCCAACGCCCTGACGCCTGGCACGCCGACACCCATCGCCCAGACGACGCCTCGCGGATCGAAGTCTAGTGGGGGGACAACGTCGAGCGCATCTCGGAGTAGTGGAGCTCGAGCCCCGCAGACGCTCGAAACGGCGTCACCGATCTCGAGGACTCCGACAGCGAGTGGCGCGGTGTCCAGGGCGCCGGCGACGTCCTCCCAGCGGTCTAGCCCCGGTGGTCCGATGATCCCACTGCCTAACGTCGCCGTGGACCGCGCGGCCGTCGGAGCCAGGACCGCGTCCAGCGAGCAGGAAGTGCCCCCTTCCCGCGTCACGAAGGCGCGACGCCCGGTCCCGCCTTCTCCTGTGGGGACTCGCAAAAGCAAGAAACACCGCTGAGTTGGCGGGGACGTTCGCCAGCGCTGACGGAATTTTTCGCTCTTCGCGCCATTTTTTTTCTGCAGATGTTTGACGCTATTGAAGGTATCCTTTTATTGACAGTCACCTGAGCCGACCCACCGATTACGTCAGTCACGTGCAGAAACGTGGCATACTTGAAAGTGGCACTTTAGTTCTGGCAACAGCACAGCGAGACGTAATATGCAGGGTGTTCAACTTAACTTGAGCTAACATTAAAGATATGCAAATGCTACGTAGGTATATCAAACCAAGGTAACGTTGTTTGCGTCGCTCGGAGATACTCAGATTATTTTTGTATTCTGTCTAATTAGATGATTACTCTTAATTAAATTCCCAATTATATATAGTTAGATTAAAAGAGTCAAAGAAAGAACGGTAGAGCAACATGAGAACCTCCACGACGCCGCATTCTGTTCCTCAATACGTGCTGCATACAGTTGTTTTTCCGAGTGTGAAAGAAGCCTGTGAATACACGCAAGATTGCCGTGCGACTAGCCGCTCGACGCACTGCGTGTATGATGAGCCCTTGAGCAGAACATGACAGGCGCCACACTTGTGCAGCCTTATGGGCTTCAATGATTTCTTCAATAGTGTTTTGCACTCCGAAGTTTAGGAGACGCCAGATACTGGTGCCTTTAGGCATTCCCAGTGCCGTTTTTAGACTGTCCTAATCATGCTGTTGAGTCTCATTTTCAAGTGAGTTTTTCGGAGGTAGAGATAGGGGCACGCGTAAGCCAGCCTTCCAGTCAATGCAAGTAACATAGCGCTGCGAGAACGAGCGACAACTGGAGACAGGACAAGCGCTTGTCCTGTCTCGACTTGTCCCTTTTACTTATTGCGCTACTTTACTTGCATTATGATGAATAACCAACATGCCCCAAAATATTCTCTTCTTCTAATCAAGAAGGCTTGAACTAGCTAGCGTGTCTCCTTTTTCTCTACTGCCTGGTTCCCATTCGTCACGCTTCTGAGCATATTGCTGACCTGTTTAGCTGTAGTCAGCAGCTTGCTTAAGGTTACGTAATTCTAGGCCTTTTCAATTGGATGTACAAACCGGATGCGCGGATTGCCGGTACGATTGGTACCGGCGCGCCGTCGATTAGAATTTTATACCTGTCTATCGTGTTAGGGAGCTTCCTGCACAGTAAAGGGGAAGACGACCGATTTTTCAGGACCTAGTTTTTTTATGGTGCAACGCAAAGCTCACGCTTGGTAGTTTTTAGACCTGCAGCGGTTACTTCAAAAATCGCTTGGATATTTGGTAAGCAGAATTTTCCATCCGAGCAGCCTCTAAAAAAGAAGAGACCCTCCTCCCGCAACGCTGAGAAGCGAGAGCGATGTGGATAACCAGCCTTGTAACTTGTGAAAATCAACCGTACTTACGTTGCCACAGAAATGAGTTTAACTCTGGTTATAACCAC
This sequence comes from Dermacentor andersoni, assembly GCF_023375885.2. Classification (NCBI taxonomy): domain Eukaryota; kingdom Metazoa; phylum Arthropoda; class Arachnida; order Ixodida; family Ixodidae; genus Dermacentor; species Dermacentor andersoni. The sequence goes on along the minus strand of NC_092816.1, from coordinate 64,989,647 downwards.
CTTCACTGTGACCTTTTGAACCACTTTTGACAATAAAAAGCTGGTGCAATAAGTTCGCGTTGTTGTACAGACATTTCTGATACTTGCACAGCGTTTTTTTCTCAAGTTCACGCCTACTTCGTGACTGGCTGGATCCCGTCCTCGTTGTTCTGTCGAGGGACCAGCCAAGCCAACTCATCGAAAACGAAGGTGGAGGCAGCGCCACTTTTCTACTCACTACAAACGAAGGCTTATCTTCACATTGTAAGTCAGGAGAAACTTCTAATAATAAAAGCATACTGCATGCAGGTACTAATAAAAGTTCAGTAACCGCGTACACTAGTATAGAAGGTCACGTGGTGGACCTAATATAGAGCTTCATCTTTTTGCCGCGTGCGGCGCCAAAGGTCATTTTTTCATGCTTTTAGTGATGAACTAAAGAACATAAATCCACGTTTAATGAGAAAAACCTGAGTTGCTTTAGCCACTACGATAGGGAATCATTCCATCTTTGGAGTTACCTCGATTTATGTTCTCAGCGGTTGTCTGTCCCTTTGAGAAGAGTTCCGACTTTGCCAGAGAGCGCTCGAGCCCATTCTTACGAGCATGCCGCTGGAATTAGTCTCCAGGTCTCCGCAGTGCGTCCACCACATCCTCTGTACAGACAGTATGCGTCCATATGGTCACAGCATCCACGTAAATGGCTTGTCTTATGCGCGGGATTGGCGATAAGTTTCTTGCAAGTGTATATATTGTAACGATAAACAGAAAGGGAAGAGGAAAGCCCCTTTGGGATGCTGCAAGTCCTTAGGGAGATTTTGTCGCTGCAGGCCGTGCCAACATGAAAGCTTCGATATATATGTGGGTTCTGTTGCCAACACTTACAGCAAAGAGACCCTCGAGAATAGCTCGGTGCGCCACATTACCAAATGCTTTCGTAAATGTCGAGACCCCGGATTTTTCTGGTTACTCCAGGGATCCCTGGATCTAAAATGTCCCTCTGCAGTTGCCATAAGATATCTTGGCTTGAGACGTTGGGGCGTGATCCTATCATAGTCGTGGGGAAGAGCTGCCTCGTCTGCGTGATGTCGAAAAATCGACTCAGGACATGTTCCATAGCTTTTCCCAGTAATATGTCACTGAAATAGGGCGAATGTTTTCCAATTCAAGAGCTTTGCCGGGTTTGGGTATAAAGATTACTTTTGGGTACTTCCATTCAAGAGGAAGGCAATCTTCGTGTCAATAATGATTAAACAATTTGGTGATGACGTCAATAGGAAGTCCTAATTTTTGAGTATTTTGTTGCTTGATATATCTGTGCCTGCCGCCGATGTGGAGCGCAGGCTGGCCAGGGCCGCACAAACTTCTGCTGCAGTAAAACTTTGATACAGTTCGGCATTGCCAGCGCCTTTGCGCACTTCACAGAGTCGCTGTCGATTTTGAGGTTTATCTATGTGGAGGAGAGAAGGACTATCATTGCCTTTTCCCCATCTGGAAAGGAGTGTGAGATTTCAAGCATTTTCTCTTGACAGGCGCGTTTGGATTGGTCCGGATGAAGTAGGTGCTTTAGCAATGTCCATGGATTTTTGCTACCCACCTGTGCATTAACCTTATCACAGTTTTGATACCACTGCGACGAAGTAAGGAGTTCCGAGTAGTCCTGAATCTCTTTGCCGAGTCACGCCAGACGAAGTTTAAGGTGACGGTTATGCATGTTTTTCAGCCATTCTGACTGTGGCATTTGAGTTTGAGTTTATGGAGCCACATGGCAGATACATAAGAGTACACATTGACGTGGTTAGGTGTGATGGGAAGAAAGCTGCGTTTCACAGCTTTACTAGCCCCATGAGCCGGAAAACAAGATTACAACATTACAGGCAGCGGAGAGCGACAATACAAAAGGAACACGCACGTGGCCCGTCACAGCAAAGCGTAATATAAAACCCTGAAATACATTAAAACATTGAATAACAAAGCAATGCATAATTTAATTTCATGACACTAAACAGCCATCACAAAAGAGACCTAATATTACATGAATAGCACATTCAGTACATCCTATGTTGTATATCAGTTTTGTACAAGATATGTAAACTTTCAACTGTTAATTTCCATTTATTCAGCAAGCTCGGAAGACAGAAATGTAATGTTTGCTGTCCATAGTACCAATTCTCTATGTCGAGTGAGGCAACTGGCCAGATCTTGTTACAAACCAGCCAACGTACGTAACAGGGTACGTTATCTGCGTGTTTTGATCTAAATGCTTAAAATATCTGGAATTCGTAATAAATGTTTACTCTTAAAATTGTATATTTTATATATAGCGAAGCGGTGCGTGCGTTGTGTGATACACCTTCAATACACCGAAGGGATTTTTTTTTTTTGCAACACGACCAGATTATTTAAAGATGCTTTAGAGTCTGTAGACCAAACGAGATAACAATAGTATAAACGCGAAGAAGAAAGAGCGTTATATAACAATAGTTTGTTTTACAGGTAAGATACCCTGACACCGGCGTCTAACCATCTGCATTGTTTATGGCTTATGTGTTCAGTCTGGTAATTTCGTGCCAAATGTTCGCGAAAGAGAACACCGATAGCTTTAACAGTCTGGGAAAATTCAATTTCGTTATTATTAAGGGTTAGCTTGAGAGACGTCTCGTTTAATTTGGATTTCGCACGGAACAGTAGAGTCTTGATTTTGTAGCAAATAATGTGTAGTGAATTTGCTATAGTCCAGGCATATATTTCATTTAGTACTTCATTTGCGGACACCATGAGGTCATCAGCCATTTCACCAAGAAGAATGGACAGGTGCCATCCGCGCAGATTACACAATCTACAGAATTGTTAATTTGTACAATATCATTATTAGTAACATTAAATAACAGTGGTAACAGACCGCTCGAGTTATTCCCGTCTGTAAGAAAGGTGGCTGCTTACTAATACAAAACTACTCACCAATATCTTTAACTTCTATGTGCTGTAAAATGCTAGGGCGTATCATTGCAAAATACATAAATGGGTTCCTTGAAAAACACTGCGTAATAAGTAATTTTCAACATGGTTTTAGAAAGGGCTACTCAACAGTGACAATTAGTTACATTAGTCCATACTTTGGCAAAAACTTTAGATGATAATGATCAGATTGACGCTGTACTTATGGATTTTAGTAAAGCGTTTGATAGAGTGTCATTCAAAGCTAATACAGAAACTAAAAGAGATTAACCTTCCCGATATTTTCATTTCCTGGATTGCTGATTATTTAGCCAACAGAGCACAGTTTGTTTCATTTGATGGCAACGACTCCAGTTGTCGTCCAGTCAGCTCACGAGTGCCCCAGGGAAGTGTCCTTGGACCATTGCTATTTCAGCTGTATATGAATGATATTGCTACCATCATTACACCAGGAACACAAATTCGATTGTTTGGAGGTGACTGTGTGTTATATTGTCAAATTACGTGCGCGGAAGATCAAAACGAACTTAACGCGAGTCTAGACAATGTGCTTGATTGGTGCAGTGAATTTTCTGTGGCACTTAACATAGAAAAACTGTTTTAGCTCAGTTAACCCATAAAAAGAGTCCGTTAAACAATACATATCAACTAGGGTCATCAACAATAAAACAGGTTTATATCTACAAGTACTTCGGCGTAACGATAATTAACGATCTTACCTGGAACTTGCATGTAGAAAACATATGCTCGTCTGCTTTCCGTAAGCTATGTTCTCTAAAGCATAAGCTTATAAATGCCCCCCTTCCCCCCCAAATATTAAACACCCCCTAACACATTACACCTACATCCGACTGAAACTAGAATATGCATCTATAGTGTGTGACCCTTTTACTTAAGGAAATGTTAATAAACTTGAACGAATTCAAACGAAATAATGTGAGGTTTGTATATTCAAAATTTAAATTCAGGGATTCTCCTACCGGTCTTATGGTGACTAAAAATATTGAAACACTTGAAGATCGAAGGAGGATATTTCACTGTTACTTCCTTAATTGGATACTCAATCGTGAACTCCTAATAGACTCCTCCTTATACTTATCCCCTCTATCTACCCGACATACCCGACACCATCACCCGCAGTCCACCAACGGCATATGTTGTGAAAACAAACTGTTGTAAATTTTCTTTTTTCCCGCATACCATGTCTGAACGGAACCATCTTACAACTATGTCGCAATTTTAATAACAATTGATTTTCCCGCCGTCTATACTGTATTGTGTTCCGCATTCTTATTCTTATTCTTGTTGTACATTTACTATGTTGTGCCTGTCCTGCTTGGACCCTGTTGTGGTCTACACTATGCAAAAAATTAAATAAAAAATATGTATTGTGTACAATTCTGATGCACTTTATCATCTCTATCAGTTTACAATGCAGGACATGATCATAAGCCATCGAAAAATTAATAAAAATGGCATCAGCTCGAAATTTGAAGTTAAATAGTGATGCGAAGTCATGGGTTATCTGAACTTATTGTGTTATAGTTGAGAAACCTTTTCTAAAACCATGTTGCATAGGTTATAGTAGTTTATTTCGTCTAAGTGCGTCATGATTGCTTTACTCACTGTTTCCGATAAGTTACAGTAGCAAATTGTTGTTAATACGAATCTATGTGTTCCCACGCGTAATTGATTGCCTTCTTCATGAATGGGGCTTGCTTTGGCGTATAGCCAATCTTTAGGGTAGAGAAGCTGTACTCAGCGATTCGGAAAATAGAATACGCAAAGAGGGTGCCAGTTGCTGCGCGTATCGTTTCAAAAACACATTTATTATATCATCGGAGCTCGCCGCATTCGTGGTGCATATTTGCGAAATCAAGCTTAATATGCCTGACTCTGTTATCACAGCATTGCCCATCCGGACGTCAGCCACGGCCACGGGCGCACTCGAGGTCAGCGAGCGCATGAAAATATCAACGCGCGGATTTAGAAAAAGTGGCATATTTGTCACAATGCACACGTCTTCTGTGACCAAACCTTCCACTTCTGTTTTACTCCTCACGCCTTCTGCTTTCGATAAGTATAGCGCCAAAACGTGTTTGGTTGATGCAATATGAAAATCAGTAACGTATTTGAAAAAATGGTATTTTGCAGTCCTTATTTCTAGCTTGAATTAGCACGTGAACTCTCTCATCTCTGCAGAATTTATCTTTTTTCTTTGTTCTCATTTTAATTTTTTTTGTAGGTTAATTAGGATCTGCGTGATCCACGGTATCTTTCGCTCAGTTCATCTGAATCTTGTAGGTACGAAATTTTTTGCAGTGCATTATAGCCTTTTTTACTTTTACCCGAACGGCCGTTAGCGCGTCCGCAGGGTTGACCTGAGAAACTATTCAAGGTTTCTTCTTAAGTAGTCAGTAAAACTCTCATCATTAACTCGCCTAAATCTTTTGAAAACAGAAAATTAAATACGGGATTTTACGTGCAAAATTCTGATTTGGCTGTGAGGCACGCTGTAGTGGGGCACTACGGAATAATCTAAATTTAAGTACATGGGTGTCCTCGCATTCCGGCCTTGTTTAAATGCGGCCGACGTAGTGGGGATTTGATCCCGCGACTTCGTGCTTAGCAGCCTAACATCATTGCCACTAAGCAACCAGGGCGGGTTTCTTTGAAAGCTATTCGAGATGGTTGGACCTTACAGCCAGCGCTCATACTCGGAGCAAAAAATGTTAGAACCAGCATCTCATGATCTGCAATCCCTCCTTCAAAGTGTATATGCGGTTTTATCGACTGCGGTACTAAAGCAAGATCAAGTACTGAACAGGCATCTTCCTGGGCACGCGTAGGCTAACTACCTGTGATAAACAGAAAACTTAACATTATATCAAACAGGTGGTGAGAGTTTTTCGCATCACTCTTGGCGATAGTTAACTTATCCCAGTCTATCCCAGCTAGATTAAATCAGTTAATAACAGCTGTGTACGATTCTTATTTCTCCTCTGTAGGCAAGCATGCACTTTCATAAGGTATTCCTCAGGCGCTCCACGGCGTCCATAAAGAGCATCTAATAACAACAACGTAATATGTAACTGAACAGTGCACAAAGAACTTCCATGGTTCTCTATTCCGGGCTCATATTGAAATGTTACACTTATTTTTATCCTGATAGCTATGCCACCTCCACGGCCGTCACGGTCTGCGCGCATCAATGGATACGAGGCAGGTTTTGAGGAACAAAGACAACATTAAGAAGATATAGTTAAAATGCTGGTCTGATCAATTAGTACGCCTTACCTGATAAGCTCAAGCAGGCTAGGTGGCTGTGCGTCACCACCCCGTTTCGAAGGGGATACAAAAAAATCATACCTGTGAGGCAGTGACGCGGGCGTATCTATTGAGGCGCAAGAAGCACCACTTGACCCTCCCCGCCCCTTTCAGAACTGCGGGGAGGGGGGGGAAAGCAAGCCGTCTGCCCCCCTCCCCTCCACACTTTCGAAAGCCGTGAGTACTGCGCCCGGGGTCCAGACCAAGATAACTCAAGTCTACAGAAAGTCACTTGAATCCCTGATAATGGGGCTCTGGCTTCTCCACCACATGCACACTGTCTCGTCCACATTGTTTATTCAGTGCACTCATCACCACTGCGTGCTCGTATATAGCACACATAGCCTAATGGGTTCCAGCTGGTAAATTTCTTCACCTCTGCACGTCTGAAGTAGTCTTTCAACACTTGATCTAGGCTTTATTTAGGACTCGGGCTGCTTGGTCTGTCATACCACGAACCGCAATAGTGCAGTTGAGGTTGCCAGTACTTTAAAGACTGCTTTGCTTTATTTGGCCGTGAAAGGTGTTCTCGCGGTGAAACCAGAGGCAGCACGAAGCGTTTGCATCTCGCAGCCAGTGCTCCTCGTAACGCCAGCGTTGTGACAACGAGTGCTCGTCGCCATCGAGGCAGATGTGTTTATTTGTCTGCGCGTGTCTGAAGCCATGCTTGTCATAGGCGTATCTATCGTTCCGGTGGCGGAGGAGGCATCCCATTGCCTCCCTCCACAGTCAGAAGGGAAAGGTTAACGTAGGTCATTGCCCCCCCCCCCCCCCTCTATACAGACGGACACCTGTGAAAGCGGGCACTGTCTGCATGCTGGCAAATCCAACGAAACAGCTGATGCCAAGTTTTCTCGCAGAATTGCGCCCACATAATTACGATTTCTTTATTACGCGTCCCCTGTCTATGCAGCTAGGATTGTCTTTCCGACGGCGCCGCCACGTGCTCCATAGCAAATGACGCTCGGCCGGCCGCAGTAAGCCGTTAAGGGTTGCCGTACTTTGCGGTGCGAGAGGCCTGCGGGACGCGCCTTGCGAGCCTGCACTGCTGAGAAAGGTGTCGCTGGGCAGTCCAAGACAAGTTTAATATACGATCCCTTGCATGATCCCGTGTTTGTTGCGGCCATCTAGTCTAACCATATTTGAAAACGCAAAATGAGATTTGCTTCCTAGAATTTACTGGTATTTAATCCGTGTTGTCACTTTCCCCATTTCTTCGCTAGAATGAATGAATTTTCGTCTGCTCAGGACAAAGTTAACTATTTAGCAATCAACGAATCTTTTTCGTGACCTTAAGGAACAACTGGCGATATTTTGGCGACTTATAAGTTCGAAAGCTTGCTTGAAAAATGACCTTATAAAACGCGGTCCACTAGCGAGAAGCGGTATGTAAGTGGCGGAAACTCGCTCTACGACGCATAGGCGCCGTGACCATGATGAACCCATGGTTGCCTTAACATTGGTTGCTTGCACATTGTGATTGTGTTTCACAGCAAAGTAGTCATCATAGGCATCGTAGAATCACAAAATTGAACTCACCTTATTATATACAAAATCTTTTTGAATGCGTTTAAAGGCTGTGGGTTCTGTGGTGCCACTAAACCATTCGATTAGTAGGCAATAAAGCTATTTTACCAAAACCAAATGGGATAAATCTTTTGTTCAAATTTTGAACACGAGAGGTGAGTAAGGCTGATCGACTGCGTAAAGAAGGGCCTAAATATCGGAATGGCTGAGCTCGTTCACGCGCGTCTGAATAAATCGCTTCCGTTTCTCGCGGCCGTCGAACCGATCAGTCCTTCATGGTGGCCTTCCGAAACATCAAGGGCGAACATGAGGCAGTTGACCTGCACAAACCTCGGGTAATTGTCATCGCCGTGTTAACATGCGGCCAAACGTGTTCTGCGGAATGTAGTTCTGGTACCATGAACTTCGAGATACATAAGATATTTATGGATAATGTGTAGACTAAGTGAATTTTTATGCTAACAAAACTACGTTGCTTGTGTTCTCTTGAATCGTGCTGTATTTGTAACCTTCAAGTCTGAAGGTAATGAGAAACTCAAGCTGTCATAATTGGTTATGTATATATCACAGGTAGGCAATAGAATATCTACTTTTTTCGAATACGAATCGAATATCAAATATACTGTGAGAAGGTCTTATTATGAGAAGAATATTATGAGAAGGTGTTCTCGCGCATATATACGAATCCAAGAAAGGTTTGGCTGTAAATTAAGAAAATATCTGGAGGAAAGGCTAGCCCTCATGACCTACAAATAGCTTCGGTTAACGGCACTCTTTCAGGTGAAGAAGCCGTCTCTATCCTAAAAGTGCTGCAGCAACATTTCTGCAGCAGATCCAGAAGAGATAGGGCATACTGTGAAACCGTCTCTGCAAAATTCTTTAATGCTATTTCCGGTGACACCAACCGAAGTAGAAAGCGTGATCAAAAACTTTAAGTCAAACAGTGCTGCAGGTTTCGACGGTATCATGGCATCTCCTATAAAGTATGTGTCTGACATCATCTCTAATGTATTAGCTCATATTATTAATAAAATGTTTGAGTCCGGAATTTTTCCTAGCAAACTTAAAATAGCCAGAGTCTGCCCGGTTCATAAAGGCGGTGCTGATCATAGTGTAAACAATTTCCGACCCATATCTATACCACCTCTTTTTTCGAAACTTTTTGAAACTGTTCTAAACACTCGACTAGAAGGTTTCTTAAGGAAATATTCTATTATTAGTACGGCGCAGTACGGATTCCAGAAATATAAATCATATGAGGATGCGCTCCTAAATACAAAACATCAAATACTGCAAAATATGGAAAACCGTTTATACACGGTAGGCTTATTTCTGGACCTGCGTAAGGCTTTTGACAGCTTAAATCATGGTATACTTCTGTGCAAACTTTATGACTACGGTATACGTGGTACAGCATTAGAGTTAATGAGAAGTTACTTGACGGATCGTTACCAGTTTGTTTCATATAATCAGGCCACTTCCTCACTTCTCAATATACAGACTGGCGTGCCACAGGGATCCATACTTGGTCCTATATTATTTAATCTATATATCAATGACCTTCCTAACATTTCTTCCTCGCCTAATATCATGTACGCAGACGATACTAATCTTTTCTTTGCAAATTCTCTCTTGCAATGCATACAAAAAGAAATAAATGATTATTTAAATTTATTATCTGAATGGCTGTACATCAACAAACTACAATTGAATGTCAACAAAACCAAATATATAATATTTAGACCGATAAACAAGCCATTGCCTGTTAATATAACTGTTCTATTTCAAGCAAAGAGGCTAGAACAAGTAACAACGCAAAAGTTTTTGGGGGTATGGTTCCAAGAAAACCTCTCCTGGGACAATCATGTGAATAAGCTTTGCAATGATCTTAGCAAAGTAGTAGGCTGTATGTATAAAATAGGCGATCTAATAACTTTATGGCTAAAGAAAGCTATATACTACGCCCTTCTTTACTCGAAGCTAACTTATTGTGTCTTGATCTGGGGAACAACTACAACAAAAAACTGTGATAAGTTATTAAGCTTGCAAAAACGAGTTGTCCGAATTTTTGAAAACTACCATGGTAGGCCGCGTGACTTACCCACACACAATCTCTTCGGCAAACATTTATTGATCCGAGCAAATAAAGTATTTTACTATAGATTACTCTTACATATAAAAAAAACACAGGCTCCATGTTGTCAGCATACCCACTTCTCTTCGATACCCATTACGTTATCAAATCAAGAAAATACCATTCACGCGTACTAACTACGGATGTCAGGATATAAACTATCAAATACCAGGGCTACTAAACATTGTTGAGCAAAAAATTAATTTCTGTGCGCCTAATTTTAAGCAATGTATAAAAAACCTACTCATACACTATCAAATTATTTACACATAAATTGCTCTCGCACTAAATTTTTTTTATGCACTATATATGCATTCCTTAATCTGCACGGTAATGTGATTGCACAAACAAAAATTAAAGCATAAATGTCTTTTTCACATAGTCATTGTATAATGTACACATTATCTTGTTTATTTGTATTTTCTACATCGTACTTGCTTGTTTATTGTTATATTTGCTTTTTTCGTACATTGGATCATCATGTAAGCCGAACGCACTTAGGAGCAAGAGCCCCTGTCAGGCCAAATGGCCTTTAGCTCTTGTTTCCTCTTTCTGTAATGAAGAAAGAAAATAAACTTCAAACTAAACTAAACTAAACTAAACAAACAAACGCAGACGCCATATTTGCAGCTGGTATAATTATTTCGGTATAGTAAGGAACTCGCTTGAATTTAATACACAGTCAACTATATATCAAGGATGATTATGATCGTTCTAACACAAAATAACTACAACTGTCGTGAAAAGAACCGCGCTGCTGGCAGCTTGGCACTTTTAGAAATTTATGACAAACTAGGTTTCCCGGAGTGAGAGGTTGCTGAATGACCAACTTTCCAAAAACGCAAAATAAGTAGTTGCTGAAAGACTAGAACTTGTGGAAAAGCCAAAAGAAAAAGCTAAGAGGTATTTGTGTGCCCTAAACACAATAAAGGGCCTTTTACAAGAAAAACATCACTGGTTCTAACGTAAAAGCTAAAACTGCTCATGACTAGACTGCAGGAAGGATAAGAGGAACACCACAAGCAAGAACAGCTGATTATCATGTTTTGGATGAAAAGAAAGGGAGCAGAGGGGCCCGGCTTCTTAAGGGCAGCGTTTTTGTAAGAATGCTCGCCCACATCTGTTAGTCTGAACCATACGAAAACAACAGATGCCGTAGAAAAGTAAAGCATAGAGTAAATTATTTGTTGTTTTTGATTAAATGCAAATATGAGAAGATCAAGGGAAATGAAGGAAGGAACAACATGCTGACGGTGAGGGCCGAATCCACAAGATCCGCATTACGTGCGAGTTGCACTACCAATTGCGCTGAGGCGACGACGGCAGTCCCCACATCCGTGCCTAATTCTTGGGTATTCATGTACAAGGTCTGACTCAAGGAACGTCAACCAGTGACACAGTTTCCCCGCCGAACCGGAAACAAAGCCTTCATTACCGATTTTGTTTCTGCATTGATTTAAAATATTTGCCACTGTTTTACTTCTGATAATTATATTTTACAATACTTTGTTCAGCAGGTGGGGAACAGGAATCAGTCGGTTGCCGAGAAATAGTTTGTGAGTTTTGATATTAGAACCTACCGAATAGTTCATTCTCGAATACGAATAAAGTATTACACACCAACTATTGGTATACGAAACTTCGTATATTAGCTCACCCTATAGTACATACATTAGTAAAGTCAAGGCCTCTGTATACCCTGCTGGTAATTCACTATTTTCCTTCAGATGCACGAAAATTAGACCAACATGACACGCCTAGGTAGACGGTTTACTTCTTGTGAGCTTACATTAGAGTGTTTTAAAACACATATGTTCTTAAAATCCACTTCACAGTTATAGCTACAATTTAAGCGACATTTTTCTCTCAGTTCAGCGACACGGTAGAGCAAATATTGGCAACGCTATAATGTGCGAATTAAAACGAGATCTGTCGATATAGAAAAAAGAATTGCGAGCACTTATTATTCCCAGCTTTGTCTCCTATTAGACCATCTATTTGCAAACATACCTTGCGAGGTTTCAAGAAGGGTCATCTAGCCCTCGAGATTGATTGAATATATTATGAGTGGCCCCTCGTAACTTCTGCCTTCATACAGCTTTAATTTCAGAATGCTGACCTTGTTGACGCCATGCTTTTTGTCTCTTTATCAGAAGTTGCCGGCAGTCATGTGGACACTAAGGTTGGCTGGCTTCGACCAGAACGGAATTCGTGCCAACAGTCCCGCCTCCTGGATATTGCAGCACACCGGTGGAAACGCGTTATTGGCTGTTCTTGAAAATTTGGGCATGACAGGTTTTACATTCGGCGACAAATTCAAAATTTCTCTGTACAATTATTTGTAATATTATTGATGATGGGGGGCTAACGAGAAAAATTAATTCTCCGGTTGCCGAAATTTCACAGACCATGTGTCATCTGACTGGCAGAATATGTGAACACAGATGACAGACTTTTTCAGCCCCTGCCACCTGCCAGGGGGAAATTGTTACACCGTTTACGCAGTAGGTCTGCTCAGCCTGTGTAGCCGCAGGATGCAGCATGTTTGCAGAAAGCCCGTCCGGACTGTGGTCACGGGTTGTAGTGCATAAGCAGACATTCGAAAGGCTCTGTAGCCAACCTATCGGGAAGTTGCATGCACGCATGCACTGACATACCAGACACAGTAGTATTATTTGCACTGTTTATTTTCTCTGATTTCTTCATGGTCGCTTAGTTTGAAACAAAAAAAAAAAAAAACGTCGCAGTTTCTGGCGGAAAGCGAATCACCGATTGCGATAGCAAATTAGTAGATAACTATACGAAGTAAGGATAGTAGTTTTCATCGGCCGTGTAAACTTGTAAATGTTCGCTTACTAAATTAACAAGCACGGTATCACGCGCGCACAGGTACACATGAACACATCTCGCTCGATGACCCCGGAAACTCGCTGTCAAAACGCTGTAGCGAGAAATCGCGGCGGCGGCAGCGAGCTAATTAAGTGACCTTCATGCATATCTCGCTTCAACGCGAAGGAAACGTAGAAAGCACAGCGCATACGAACCTACCGGCACTGCGCGCACTGTGGAAACGTCTTGGGACGTTTTGAAGACGAGGCTCGCGTGGACGCGCACTTTAGCCACGTCGCAGACCCGGCTGCCGCTCATCCGCGCCGTAAGCAGCAGGCGCCGGAGACCCCCCTCCCCCCCGCCCTGTTGCTCGCATAGCCCTCTGCGTCGCGCGCTACAGAAGAGGGCGCGCTTCCTCACCGCCTCCCTTCCTTGCGCACGCGATATTCAGTTGCCCCGTTCGCAGGCTCACAATCACCGGCTTTCTCTCGCACATACAGCATACGGCGCGCAGTGGCGCTTTCATCGTCCTTGGAATGTATACGGAACCTCACGGCGACGGCAGAAATACGCCTGAAGTGTAGATATAATTCCTATGGCAATAATATCTCTTCTAAGGTATGGAGCAGTGAGCGAGGAAGTTAAGCAAAGCTTGAAAAGGCTCTACTCTGTGTAGCTTCATCATTCGTTGCGCAGTGACAGGCACTCTGACGCACAAAGTTAGCGGAAGCAAAAAGAATGCACGACAAGTGAAGCACAAACTGTCACCTGAGTTTGATAAAGGACAAGGAAAAGTTTATACCCTGTAGCCGCTATCACCAGCTGCGGGTTACATGCACCAAACAAAAGCGGAAGAAACATCATCAGAATGAATTAGAACTCGCAAGACGACACACTTGAATCATGTAGGGGCGATGTTATGTTAGAAATTGAGTTTTCTGATGAGATAGTGACACAGACGGCTCACTCACGCAGGCTTCATCACCAGCTGCAACCATGCAATATGCTTTCCATATTTGGCTCGTCACGTTGCGCTAGCTTCAGAGCAGGATTTCCATACGTTAAGAAGACGGTGTGCAACCGCATCTCGTGGAATGCGTAGCCAACTTTCCCGGTGCATTTACTAGGCTGACAGCACATCTGTGCTCCCTGAGCCTCTGAATTAGGCACCAGCGCGTTCGTCCAGCATAAGCCTGGCTGCACGTGAACGATATCTTGTAAAGACTGCCTCTTCGGACATGACGAATGTGTGCACGTGTCGTGTGCAAACAGGAAGTCATTTACCAGCCTGCAACGAACGAGTTGAATTATATATTTTTTTGTCCCAGAATATCGCGCGCAGTAGCACGGGTTTCCACCTGGCCGGTTTTCCGCAGGATGTCGCAATCGACGTTTTTCTCACGGTGCTGGTTCAACCTCCAAACCAGCGCGTTATGAGCAAATATTTCGCTTCTACCTAAATCTGCACACTGAGATACATCACATTGCTGGTTCAGGTGTTCAATCAAGTATTAGAACACTGTAGTATCGCAAGCTGATTAATTCCTAATTATGCTCTTCACCGTCGCGTACTCCGAAGTTGTAAGACTAAATCGTTCATTCTATCGTTCTTTAAAATTAACTACCTAATATATACATTCTGCAGTACTGCTTTCTGCGTGTCATGCGCACCGACAATCGAAGAAAATCTCGGGAGGCGGCGGAGATGTCGAAATGCGCGGAATGGGGAAGTTTCGTTACGGTAATAGTCAACTCTGCGATAAACAGCAATATCGTTCGTGCATTTTCTTTATTGTTAGGCTTTTAACTGCGACGCGACTTCAGCCATGTACAAGAGGCGAAAATCGACACACGCATCGAACATGTCTGCAGTATGCTATGATGCATGCGTTAACGTACGCCGGGCTCGCGGTTCAATGACACGACATCCATTCTATAGGCTAGTTCCAAATGGACGAACGTATGCTTCGAGGCCGCGGCACGCCATTGCTCTTTATAGTGTGCGCTGTATTAACACGAGTGCTCGCTTATCTTTATCGGGCGACCACGTTTCACCGCTTAAGAAATGTTATCGCACAGCGCAGGACGCGCCTGCGTGTATCGGAAGTTTCTGGAATGTTATCGATGGTTCCATCCGATGTCTGTCACCGAACCTAGCTTAATCTGATTGCATGTATGCGCGACGCGACTAGTGTAGAGCTTTGTGGAAGAAACGCGGATATCAGGAATTACTCTGGAACATTCGACGACTGGTGTATAAAAGCCGACGCACTTGACCCGTTGATTAGATTTTCGACGATCGCCGACTGTGTTCGCCGTTTTTATCGAGCATTGAGCGTTTTTTCTGGGCACAGGTTCGCCCAGTGAAGTTAGCTTCGCCATTTACAGTTTTGCCGTTGTGTCACCAACCGTCACTACCACGTGACAATATTTAGTTGTAGGCTATCGACCAAGCGGCTTCGTACCGCGAATCCCTGCCTACGTTTTTTTTTTTTTTTTTTCATACTGAAGAGACAGAAACGTTGGAAACATGAATCTCATTGACCGTCCCTATACACCGATTCACTCCGTGGAAGGCCATGTCAGAAATTGCGCTCTGCTGTCAGTGTAGGTAAGTGAACAATCAATTCGCTGCTACTTAACACCGCATCTATGCAATGGTGACGTTTAGTACTACGGTCAGCCTCCGTATAGTCGTTTAGGGAAGTACGAGTATAAAAATAAAACAGTTATGTATGAACAAGAAATAACAGAGGATGGATGCTCGACTTCAAGTAGCTTTTATTCAAAGCAATGTCATAAGGTTAAGTTTCTTGCGCTCTGATTACATCATTCTATTGGAGCTCGCTTCTTTCTTTCTTTTTTTTTCCCCCTTAGCGTACAGCGGAGCGCATGAGTTTTTGTATGCACCCGATAACCTAGTGAAGAGCAATGCGCTCGACGATTTGTGGATAGCTCCGACCTGCCGCACACCATGTGCGTGATACACCAGAGCCTATTTATCAATCGCAGTTTCCATTCCTTGTAGCTTTACTGTGCTGTATCACGTACACGTGCTCAGCTGCCATACCATATCTCGCCAAGCAACGAGGAAAAGCTATACTAATGAGCATCTTTGAACGACGAAAGCTGAGTCTTGAAATATTTTGCACATGAGGAGCCGAACGTACCGGTACGTCCAGTACGTCCAATACGTGTATGGTATTCACGCTATGACTTGGGAATGCCGGCTTTCCAGTGGAAAGCGAGTGCTCACAGCATGCGACACTGGGCCAACACTGCCGAGCGTCCAGTGGGACTGTCCCGGACTTGCAGCTATTCGGCGGCGTCGTCTCAATCCGCGGAACCGCTCTTGACAGTTAATAGGCCCTTCACTGCCACTACGATAGACATCTGTCGCGTTTTGATGTCCCTTTATGATTTTATATTCGCAGCGAGTCTTCAGGGCTACTCCTAATCTCCTTTCCCAAAGCAGCCAGAGGGTAGAGATCCTTAGCACTTTTCTATCCTTCTTTCAATGAAGTGCATCTTAATATTATGGGGCAAACGCGCAAGTTGTACAAGCTGGTTTCTAACTTTGCATTCAGTATGGCAAAGCTGGAGCCATGGAAACTAAATGCAGACGGCCCTCCTAAACTTTGAAAGCTCGTAACGCCTGAAGTGCCAAAGAAGGGCTGCACACGGTGCCCCAACTACCATGCATCAAGATTTAAAAAGATGCAAATGCCACGTGTAGTGGGCAGAACCATGGTAGTGTTGCCTGCCGTCGCTTGGAGATACTCTACAAGGAAACATAAGTACCCAAAAAAGTGGACGGGGAAACGGCACCACGGTAGCTCAACTGGTAGATCATCGCATGCGAAATGCGAAGGTTGTCGGATCGTTCCCCACCTGCGGCGAGTATTCTTTTTTCGTATTCCGCCTGATTACATAATTAGTCGTAATTATTTGTCACCTTTGCCAATATTACAATGACATAAAGGAGGTAAATGAAAAAATTGTAGAACAACATGAAAAACTCCCGATACAGCTTTTTTGGTTGCTTATTACGTACTACATAAAAGAGTTTTTCCGAGCGTGAAAGAAACCCGCGAATGCACGCAAAATTGCCGCACGACTGACCGCTCAAAGCACTTTGCGTGTATTCGGTCCACCGGATGAAACTGTTGAGTAAGTAAATCAAGGATAACGATGCGTTGTGCTTGTCATCTTTCTAAATACACTTGGCCCGTCGAAAAAAACGGCCACATATATATATATATATATATATATATATATATATATATATATATATATATATATATATATATATGTATATATATATATATATATGGGCAGGGACGACAGCTAACGTCGGCCTCGTTTAAGCCCATGACCATAACTGCCGCCTAAGAGGAGGGCATTGTTCTTACCATCGTTTCTAGACCCCACCAAGAACATGTCACCGTGATCTCTGATCCACGAGCTGATTGCGCAACTTCATCCAAGGCCAGCTCTCCGCTGCCGCCGAACCGCATCATTCGCCGAGCTACCGTCATTAGCTGCCGTCATTAGCAACATCGTATGGACCGCAGGCCGCATGTCTTTTGGCGTCAAGCAGCGAACCCTCGTTATCGCCCGAGCCTATGTCACACGTGCGCCGAATCGAGAAGTGGATGCAGCCTGTGAGCGTGGTTGTGCATAAACCACGGCAATGCGTGATAGTAACCTTGTAATAACCAACATATCATAAAACATGCTATAGGTTGAGTTTCATACCTTAAAATTGTGATTTTTCCGTCAGATTTTTATAGATAATGTTTATACTTCCTCCTACATTAAATTTTAAATTTCCTAGCATTTGACTGTTTCTTATTGTCGAAATGTACTCTTCTTAGAGAAAAATAAAGGTGAAGGAGCTGTTCTAATTCGCCTTGATTTAAAACTGCCTTCGGGCATTACAGAGTTAAAGTTGTGACCTGTTGTGACATGTGTTAACATAAACGTTGCATAATATTACACATCGCATAGGATGGCTGCAAAGGCTGTTTTGTGTTGCAGATTGCATTATTGTGCTCGATGCGGTACTAAAACCGATGATGCGTTTTGTATTTAATTTTATAGTAATGACTCCACCGCTTTACTAAAGCGTTGCTTTCCATTAATTCCACTACGTGCATTGCACCTGAATAACCTTCCTATTTCTTCTTGTACTACTATGCGCCCGCGTCGTGGATAATCTCCCGTCGTGGCCATTAAAGGGCCCCTGAAACGGTTCGGACAAATTTTGTAGACGCGTAGGGTACAGCTTAAGTAGAACATTCACACCACAATTTAAGTCAAGCGTTACGTATTAATGGAGCTACAAGCGATTAGAAGTTACCCTCCTCCCTAGTCATGCTTTTCCTCCTCAACTCGTTCGCCGAGCGATCGGGGCTAAGCTCCGCCTTCACTGGTTTCGCGTCACGATGCGACGTCACATCGTCCACTTCCGGTTGTTTTGGAGCCCGCCGGCGTGAAACCTCTCCGCTAGCCGCTTGGCCGTCGAACCCAAGCGAGAGCTATCGAAGCAGCGTGCGTTGCGAGCATTCTGTCGTGGCGCCGAAGGTGTCTGGTATTCCGGTAACCACAGGCATGCTGGTCATTTTGGCAAATGACTGGAGGCATAAACTCAAGCTGATGAAGGAACTTTAGCGTAGACGTACGTGCGGCCTGATCGGTCTGCACGGTCCAGCCACTTGTTAGCGCAGCGCTTAACCAGCCAAACAAAGCGCTAATATTGCTCTAACCAAGTGTAAAACATTTTAAACATTTATAAAAACAAAGTGTTGATGATTACACTCCTGCGAAAAATACACACCAGCAGCCAAAGAAGAATACATTTCGTTACTCCTACTGTGTATGGTTGAGCTCTGTGCCACCAGGTGGCTGCACCGTGCAGACCATTCGCATTTGCGATTCTGCTCATCCCATGGCTCATCCCGTTACGGCACAGTCAAGCGGCCAGACCCTGCCCCCTTGCGCTTGCATTTGCCCTAATACCGGACTCGCGAAACGCTATTGCGTTAGTAATCTTCCGGTGTAAAGTGACGGCCACAAACACGCAAACCCTGGCGCCGATCGGATAGCGGCAGTCCGATGCGCAGCAGCCAGCTCGCTCGTATGCTGCCTTGCGGAGGGACACGATGTCGCAGCTTGACATTTTGCCAGTCGCTACGTTTGCAGTCCACAAAGCAACAAAGTCGAATCATAGTGCTCGCGAAAAGACTGAGACCGACTCTGACCGCGGAGCTCTCGTCAAAATGGAGTACGTTGTAACACAAGCAGACGACACTTGCTGTGTGCCGGAAGTGCTTAATTGTATTGAAAAATCGTTCTTGTGCATTCTCTTTATGTTACTTTCTGTTTATAAAAACAAATGAACTAACATTCCAACTATTACGAAGATCATTTGTTTACCATAAAGTTGGAAAAATTATTGATCGCGCGCCCTGGTCAGCCAATCGGATAGCTCGCCCCACTGACGTCATATGGGTGATTTTCGTCATATGGGTAGGGGCGGCTTAAAATTCCGCCGAGCAGCGTGCTCCGATCGGCAGCGATGTGCATTTTTAAAACCTTATAATAAATTACACGCTTTACGCGGAGCACTTAGATGTGTCAATTAATGATCAGAAGGACCTACTCTAACGACTCAGTACGTTTGTAGAAAATCGGCAAAATCGTTTCAGGGTCCCTTTAAGAATACTAAATTCGTGGCCGCCGCTGGGATGCGGCTCTCAAAAGTTCGGAGCTGGAAGATTAGCTCTGGGCCGTCCAGCAAGCCGAAGATGCCACCCGAGTCCACTTCGAGCAGCTACCTGAGGCCACCACAATCAAAAGCGCAGAACCATGCATTTTAATAGCTTATTTTCTTCTTCTTCGTGGCGAAAACACGATATGATGATCAGGCACGCTGCAGAGTGGGGGAATACGGATTTATTTTAACCCCACGTAATTCGTGGAAGTGCAAACATTGCACTGCACACGGGCGTTGCTTTCTCTCTCTCTCTCTGTCAGTCTGCATTTTTCGCTGTCCGGCTTAGCAGCGCAAAGCCAAGGCCACTACGCCGCCACGGCAAATAACTTGTTGTGGGCGCGTGGCGATGTTTCGAATAGTCATCAGCAGCAGAAGCGCCGCTCGCGAGTTTCGCGTGCGGCCCGTGGCAGGCGGACGTCCCATTCGGCCCTCGTCCCAAGCTGAAGGCCAGGAAAGGCGCCATGGCTACGGTGAATGTAGTGGCTTTGCTGTTCATAATCGCGTACTACTTTGCAGTCATTATCGCGGGCGTCTGGGGAGGCCGCAAGGTGCCCCCGGCGCAGAGCCACTCGATCGGCCCGCATGGGCCCGGCATATCCAGGCGGAAGATTGACGATGACGACGAGGATAACTTCCTGCTCAGGCTGTTCGTTGCCAATCGGGAGTTGCCGCGGTGGCTCGGCGTCGCGTCTATGACCGGTGAGTGAAATGTCTATAGCGCGCGTTAATGGCCTCCGAGATGGCGTGCCGTTGCGTGCAAATGTCGGAGGCTTTGACTGATTACAGATATTTCAGCTAGTTGGTTCGGGTCATATTCTTGCATGTGCTTACATATCCTACGTATGCTTGGTATTTTTATTGCGATATCAATTATATGAACACTCCAGGCTCATCTCTACCGTCGGCGCGGGCGACGCATACTCGCCCCGCTACGTATGCTGTAGTGAGAGCGAAAGCGTGCGAGGGGTGATCCGGCCATCGCGGTTCAATCTTGCGCACGCAACGGAGGAAAGCGGGGAGGAAGCGCGCCGTCTTCCGTCGCCCGCAGGGCTCCGGAGGGACGGCAGGAAGGGGGCGCGCGTTCTACTCCAGGTGGCCCGGACGCGTATTTCCAACTGCTCGTAGGTACAACGGGGCGTGGAACTTGCGGAGACGACGGACGTTTGCGCGCATGCGCGAGTGAGAGCGGGTGCGAGAGAGGAAATGTGGGGAGTTTTGATTCTTGAAAATACGACTCTGCCTAGGTACTACGGAGGAGTCCCTTGGGGCGCGGTGTATGCGCTTGTCCCTAGGCGCGCCGTGCCGGCAGAAGTCTCGGGGCGCGGTTGTGCTGAACTTAGCATCGCAAGTTGGCGGCTCGACGCAATCATATTTAATCGATCATGTTTTTACTAATGAAAACAACGTGTCATTATTTCGCATTATTGGCGGCGCCTCCAGGACACCAAAGCGGCAACGGGGATATCAAAGCTAGAAGCCGGACTGGTCCGTGGGTTGGGGCTCGCAGAGGCCTGCGCGTGCCAGGGGAGTATAAGATCGGCTGTCCGCTATCGCGGACAGCCAATGTTTTATGCGAACACCCCCAGGCACGCTTCGGCCTCTGCGGCCCCAACCCACGGGCCGCCCGGCTTCCAGCTTCGATCCCCCCGCTACCGCTTGGGTGCCCCGGAGATCCTGCGCCGCCTGCTTTAATATAACCTCAGGTGCTCTCCTGAGGCCTCCGTTTGCCGGTTACATGTGCCCTCCTGGAGCAGTGCTTGTAAAAAATCCGATCTATCGTCGCGACGAAAAATTCGACCCGCGACTTATAAAACACCAGTCAGAACATTGTCCCTTCAGACACAGCGATCACCAAGCGGCGTCCGCGCCCACTGCCTCACCGCGCGGGCAGCCAGCGGCGGAGCGTATAAACCAACTCGACCGAACTCCGCAATGCCGGCATGTCAGGGGACAAACGAATACAACGCAATCTAAGAAACCTCCTCCGTAGTGCCTAGGCCGTGGCCTAGGCTGAGTCATATATTCAAGGAGCAAAAGCCCCCAGATTTTCTCTCTCGCGCCCGCTCTTACTCGCGCCTGCGCAGAAACGTCGAGCTCCGTCAAAAGTGGCACGCCCCGTTGTACCTACGAGCAATTCTAAATACGCGGCCCGGACGGCCGCGCGCGCTCGCCCGGGCCGCTGTATTTTGAAAGCCATCTGGGACAGGGACTGAGTCCGCCGTGCGCTGTGTTTTTGTGAATTGGTTCGCGTTGACGCGAGAGGCAGCGGGAACGTCAATTCGCTCGCTACTGCTGCCGCACTTCTCACTGCAGCGTTCTCACAGCCAGTTTCCGCGTTTATCAAGCGAGATGTGTTCATGTTTGCTTGTGCGGGCGTGACATCGTGCTTGTTAGTGCTATATAAGGCGTCGCTGCCTACTGCAGCGCCATCAGAAGGCGCGTGCTTTGAGCCACC
Organism: Dermacentor andersoni; assembly: GCF_023375885.2. Classification (NCBI taxonomy): domain Eukaryota; kingdom Metazoa; phylum Arthropoda; class Arachnida; order Ixodida; family Ixodidae; genus Dermacentor; species Dermacentor andersoni. Next base: position 64,967,660 of record NC_092816.1, on the reverse strand, counting down.
TAAGAAGAAAAAGAGGATGGAATAAACAGGGAGAGACAGAGTAATGTCACGGCCGTATCACATATTTTATGCAGGATGATACCCTTCTCAGTCCTTGTCAGATTGGATTTCGTCCCGGCCCCTCGATATGGTGCGCCCATGTAGATTTAGAGAGCCTCATTAAACTTGCTCGCCGCAAAGGAGAGTACGCACCTTTGGTGACGCTAGATGTTTCAGAAGCATACGGCTCTGTTGAACATTGTATTCTATTCGATAAGCTTAAGTCTACGAATTTCCCAAAATATATAACCGCTTGGATCTATGAATTCATAAGGGATAGAGAGTTTTATTGTTACCAACACGGTATTCCGACGTCCAAACACAAGCAGACAAGAGATGTACCACAGGGTTCCGTTCTTTCCCCTATATTATTTAACATTTTGCTAAGCACAATTCATTTGTCTCCGGAAGTACCTGCTTATGTTTATGCGGACGATATCGCACTTTTTACATCCGCAAATAATATATATTCACTACAACAGTCGTTGCAGAATTACTTCGAAATGCTGGAGACATGGCTAGAGGGGTTATGTATGTCGTTAAATATTAGGAAAAGTGCGGTGCATGTATGCACAGGTGCATGTATCTTTACAATACCGACAGGAAATCATTCCTCAAGTTGACGAAGTCCGGTACCTTCGTGTTATTTACGATGGCAAACTCACCTGGCACAATCACATTGAACATATTAAAACAAAGGCTGAACAAGCCGTATCAATGCTCCGCCGGCTCAGCCACCGTCGCTCTGGACTACGCAGGGATACCATACTGGTGATTTATAAAATGTATGTTCGGCCGATATTAAAATTCGGCAGGGTAACATTTTCGGGTGGCCCCGCCTACAATATTAAACCTCTCATACTTTTAGAAAGAGAAGCTCTACGGTTATGCCTCGGGCTACCTAGATTTGTTGCCAACGCTGTTCTGTATCAGGAAGCTCATATCCTCACCCTAAATTACCGATTCCGCATGCTTACGGTTCAGACATTTTTGCAAATTTATGACTTTTTAAGAAGACGTACGCAATATACATTTATCACTGAACTGTCCGAGTGTTTTCAAGTATCGTGCTCGAGACTCCACAGTCCTCAGATATTTGTGCAAGCACAGTAATAAAAATTGGATGTGTCCATACGCCAAGTTTGTCATTCAAATGTTGCCTTAACAGAACGAAAAATTGAGTGCGAGGAATATTTCCAAACCATGGTAAACTATTACCAAGTCGAGATTTAATTAATATCTTACACGGCCACCTACACCAGCTAACCCCCGACAATGTAATAGCTACTAACGCTTGTGTGGGCAATGAAAAGGCAGGCGTGGGGATCTTCTCTAAATCCCTTCAATAGTCTTACTCCCTTCGCCTTCCCGACTTCACACCGATATTTCAGGCAGAATTACTAGCGATTATGTTAGCGTTACGAAAACTCCCCCAAAACGACCCATTAACTGTTATTATGATCGACTCGCTATCTGTATGTACAGCACTAACTGCATCTTTAAATTCAAGAATTCAAAGAACATTTGCTTCGACTGTACCTCCGTACTTGCGGAAAGTATGTTTGCTTTGGGTACCGGGACATCATGGGTTGCACTTCGATGAAATGGCTGATTCACTTGAACGAGCATCCCTCAACGGCCCCATCATATCTGTTTTGCCGACATCAGCTTATGTCACCGCAGCTAGGTACAGAAATTTTGCTA